>NC_081841.1:140014460-140341967 GCF_963259705.1 Myotis daubentonii | reverse complement strand
ATTACTGAAGATTTTATTTGTTATGTTTGATTTTATAATGTCAGCCTTTTCTTTCATTGTTTCCTCAATTACTTCATGCTTACAAAAATCCTTTCCAATCATGAGTGGATTAATATCTGATAGTATAATTGTTCATGGTCCTATGCTTCATTAGGGGAAGCCCAGAGTCCTGTTTAGTCTTTGTTCAGATGGTCTGTGTGGACCTGCCCCTTACTCACCTGGTGACCTTGGCAGGCCTCCTCTCTCTGAGATATCCCATTTCTTAAGTAGGGATAATACCTACCTCTAAATGTTGTTGTAAATATTAGGTGCGATAATATGTTTAAAACACATGATTCATTCATTTGTGGAATATAAAGAACATTATAAACTGTTGAACAAAAATAGATAGAGGCAAAGAAGCATTGAACAGACCATCATACTACAGCGGGAAGGTAGGGGAGGTTTGGGCGGGGGGGGGGGGGGCGGTATGAGATCAACCAAAGGACTTGTGTGAATGCATATAAGCACAACCAACAGACGCAAGACACCGGGCAGTGAGGTAGGGGGTGAGGGCAAATGCCGGGGAGCTAGGGGAGGTCAATGGGGGGAAAAAAGGAGACATATGTACTACTATTTGTAATACCTTAAACAATAAAATAAAATTTTTTAAAAAGAAATACAAAAACACAACCCAGAGCTGAAAAATAAATGAAATAATTTAAAAAAATAAAACACATGATTCAGAGTAATCACTCAGTAATAGTTATTATTTAGTTCACATGAAATTAATTTTGGATTTAGTATATAACATAACTTAATTTTTTGCCCAAAATATTTGATGCATTTTTCCAGCATTAGATATATTCTTTTAAACCTTTTCTTCTGTGGACTCTGTTGCTATAATTTGCATCTGCTTAAATCTCTACTTATGCTTGAAGTAGAAAGAATGACACTGTTACAAAATGACTGGTGAACCTGTTTTCTCATTCATTCTACACTTAATATGTACTA
Organism: Myotis daubentonii; assembly: GCF_963259705.1. Lineage (NCBI taxonomy): Eukaryota > Metazoa > Chordata > Mammalia > Chiroptera > Vespertilionidae > Myotis > Myotis daubentonii. The sequence goes on along the minus strand of NC_081841.1, from coordinate 140,340,974 downwards.
CTCCTTGAACATGAAAGCTTGAGCTTTTCTGCCCAGTACTTCACACAAAACAACCTGGAATTCCTATGTAAGGAAAGGAGTCAAGGGCCGTCCCGGAATCTGAATATACCTCTCTTCACCCCAACACACACAAATGGCCGGACTAACCTGAACCACGTGGCCCACATTCAGAACAGCAAAGGCCGGGCCCCACCTGTTCTGCCCACAGCACTGTAGAGAAAATTCCTACTACTTTTTTTTTAATTTTTGTTTTATTGCTTAAAGTATGACAAAGAATATTACATATGTCTCCTTCCCACCCCCCTTGACATTCCCCCTGGCTCCCCTACCCCCCAGTGTCTTATGTCCATTGGTTATGCTTATATGCACGCATACAAGTCCTTCAGTTGAACTCTCCTACTACTTTTAAGCCTTGGTGTCCGATGGAGCTTCAGAGGAACAAAAGTAAAACAATAGATCTAAGGAAGATTGCTATTCTCCTCAACGGGGTGCGGCTTTTCTCACCACTCTTATTTTCATCTTCGAAAGGATATTTTGAGCAATTTGCCCCAAATGGGAATGAGCCTACCTAAGAGAGTCCTTCCAAGTTGTCAAGTTTTTTTCCCCCTGAAACCTAATTTCTGGATTTTTCAATAATGTTTTCCTACAGCTATTTAATTCAGTTTCCACTCAACAAAAAGAAAGAAAAGAGAGAAAACCATGAGTAAGTAATATAAACAACTATACATCGTTTTTCATATTTGATTTCAAATCTGAGAAAATAAGATTTTTAAGCCAATTTACAGTGATATAACAACCTGTCTTTAGATTAAGGTCCGAATCCAATTAGATTCACACTTAGAGCAACCATGGATCATGGTTGAAGTAGGTTAGGTCATGTCTAACATTTTCTGCTTCCATCTCTATTCACCAGTGATTAACATAAATTGTTTATTCTCTCCTAGAATTCTGCTGCTAGTTTTCTTGCCCTGGCCGCTGACTTAGCCTGCCACTGTGAAGTTTGTCTTGGTTCGTTAATTTCTACGTAGGTTTTCTGACTCACCCCCAAATCAGGGAGAGGATGTGTGGTTCTGTAAGGCTGGTGGGAGCATCTACTCTGTGAAAGTCGTTAGCTGTGCAGGAGTCACCACTACCTCCCACCCCTCAACTTTAGTTTTCTCCTGGGTCTCAAAGCCAAACATTGTACAAGGCCCCAAAACTTAAAAGTGAGTAAGAAACTGAACTTCTCAGGCATAGAGAGAAGCCCCATAAGCCCTTTATTTTATTTCCCAGCTCTTTTCTTTGAGGTAGTGAGAGCTATAGCAAACAAAGACCCATCATCTCTCCTCCCAGTGGGGTTTCTCAACTTATATTAAAGCTGCCTCAAACATGCCAGCTCTTCCATCAATCCTATTTCCAAACCTGTCATTTGTGGCAGTGCTTTCCCACTAGTCAGGACAGAATTGTCCATATCATCAGTACATCTCCGTTCCTTTGTTCAGTTTTAAATCATGCCTTCCATCAGAATCAAGGATTTCTCTAAAAAGTCACCCAGATTTTTAAAATTTACTTGCTTTTCATATAGTCTAATTTTTTTGAAAAGAAAAGTTACGGAAGCTTTGAAACAGAGAAGAACCCCTGTAACCAGACCATAGAAAGTTATTATCTCATCAGCAGCAGCGGCATCACTAACAATTACATAGTGCCTACTGTGTGCCAAACACTAATATAGCTGCTTTGCACATAGTAAATTATTTTAATCCTTACAACAACCTAATATAAAGGTAATAGTTAGCTTCATCTTCATTTTATAGATAGGGAATCTGAAGCAGAGAGAATAAATAACTTGTGTAAGGTCACAGAGATGGTAAATCGCAGAGGCAGCTTAAAAGCTGGCTCCAGATGCCCCTACTCTTAACCTTTACACCATGTTGCTTCTGTACAATGACAAGCCCCCAGTGGCTTCCACACACCACTCTTACTGGTGTAGCCAAACAGCCTGTCTTCTAGACTGGCATTCACTCCCCAGTGTACCATTATGAATTTACTCCTGAAGAGATGGTCACTGAGAATTCTGCAGGAACAAGGATGGCTTTACAAGCAGGCAAGTATGAAAATTGAGTTTGAAATTTCCACAACTAAATAGCAATTTTGACACATGCATATCCAATATTTAAACCATTTAAAAAACTCTCAAGCAATACCAAGGAAAGCATTGCTTCCATTTTATGGAAGAAACGAAAGATCAGGGAGTCAAGTATCTTGACCATCATCACAGGGAGAGCCTGAGCTGTTTGCCTTTAGTGTGTATGTTATTTCCACTTCAACATACTCTCCATTAAATAAAGGTATTCTAACAAGTTGCATAATACCCATAGCATACTCATAAATTACACTTAAAATTAATTCTAGGAGATTAAAGTTTAATCCTGAGGAAAATTTCTTTCAACGGTCAACATCCTGTGGTTCTGAAAAAGCAGAACCACCATTTCCATGGTCTTGTCACTGTATTCCGTTGATCCTCCCCAGACATTCAAATGAGAGAATCAACCAAAAGTGGGGGTGCATATGGAAAAACCCTACAGATATTATGTAGAGATGTCCTACCTTGTTTACTTCAGAGACTCAGGTATTCTGAGTTTCCACAAACAGCTAAAAATATTTTCTTCAGTTTCTATGATCACCTCATTCAATGGCAGAATACCCAAGTTGACTTCTCTGCTAGGCAACAGAGATTTAATCAGTTTACCCAAAAGTCATTGCCAAAGAGTATGTTTCAGTGTTACTACTCTTGAGGCACTGTGGTATGAAGTACTGAAAGAAACAGTTTTAAAAAATAATTAAATAGATTCAAATCCTAGTTATGCCATTTACTATCCATGTGAACATGGAAAAAATATCCAACTCCCATGAGTTTAGAAAATGATAAGATATTATTAATTTATTTAGATTTGGGAGAGCCAGTAAATCCCACTCAATCTTCTCCTCTTGAGTTTAGAATCAACTAGAAAACAAGACATAAAAGAAGAACTAATCAATATTTTAGTACCTGATGTATGGATAAAACTAACTGGAGACCTGACTAATTTAGATTCACAATTGGGCTCCCTAAATTTCTCCAAAAATGAACATGACTATTTTCTACTCATAGGTAAAATAGAATAAACCTAGCCATTTGGATCATGTCCAAAGCTAACTAAATGGAAGACTATACCTGCATCCTGATCATCTGTGAGCAGCATAAGAGGGGACCCAGAGGCACAGAGCCCAGTTTGTTCAGGTCCTTCTACAAGATTTACCAATAAGATAATTCACTTTTATCAGTGAAGAATCGATGAGGGTGGAAAAAGAAGTTGGAAGATTTCTTCTCATATGTTCCTTCTTTATAGATTTATGGAAAATAAGGAAAAAGATTTCCTCCTGACATTCAGCACCAAGAGTGTTGCTTTCAGCTAAAATACTCTTACGCATATCCAACTGCATGTTAAATATTTCAATTTAGATATAATGTAGGTGCCTAAAATCCAGAAGCCTAAAATGAATTAATAATCTTATTTTATTTCTTAATAGATCCTCCAATGTGCCCTAGCTCAATAAATCTACCACCATCTAATCAGAGGCTCAAACCAGAAATTTAGAGGTTATCTTTTATGTCTCCTTTCCTATCTGACCTTTTTTTCTCACTAAGCTAATCAAGAAACCTTATTTAATTCAATCTCTTACATATTTTTAAAACATATCCTAATTCCTTTCCAATAATCATCACCTTTTCTAGTACATCACCATTGTTGTACTTACTTCCTATTTTTCTTCCTTCTACTCTTGCCCTCTACCACATCATTCACTTGAACAGTACTATAAAAAGTTTCCAAATCATTTTTCTAATATGCAAATTAGATTCTACTTATTTGACTTCAAATTCTACACTACTTTCTTCAAGTTTCATTTTAAATCTCATTTTCTTAGGAAATTCTCCATGATCTCCTCTAGAGTTATTTATGTAACTGAATTCTACTATTTACTTCCATAGCACCCTGTCATTGCTCTTATGAGAACATTCACCAAACTTTAATTGCTTTTAATACCTATCTTTTCTACTAGCTTCAAAGTTGCATCAAAGAAGGGACTAAGGTCAAACTGTTCATTAGTGCAAAAAACTCCTGGCAACATAGCTATAACACAGTAGAGGCATAACAATATTTAATAACTTAGTCAGCTGTATGTTATCATATTAATTTTTGTAATTACTGAAAATTTCCGACATGAACTATGAATGAGTTGGTCAAAACATTATGACTAACTTTAGCTTGCAGAAATAATGGTCTAAGAGCCTACAAGGTTGTTATTCTCCTGCAGAAATAGCTATGAAGCCTGGACATGGAAATAATATAAAAAGCAACTACATAAAGATACTGAAGGTTGAACAAAAGCAGACAGACTTAGAAAGGAGTACACACTCAGAGGAAAGGAGGGAAATGATGTACAAAAAAAGTCTCCAAATTAATTGTTTTTAAACTAGGGAAGTGAAGTTGGTACACTAGAATGCTGGATATATATATATATATATATATATATATATATATATATATATATGCCTAGGTGGTCCTTGTGTCCTCACATCATCACAAGATGACCACACCCATGTTGTCACAAGATGGCCACCACAAGATGGCCGGCAGGAGAGGGCAGTTAGGGGAAACCAGGCCTGCAGGGGAGGGCAGTTGGGGGTGATTGGGCTGCAGGGGTCATTTGGGGGCGATCGGCCAGCAGGGTAGTAGTTAGGCATTAGTAAGGCTGGCAGGGGAACGGTTAGGGGGTGATCAGGCTGGCAGGCAGGCAAGTGGTTAGGAGCCAGCAGTCCTGGATTGTGAGAGGAATGTCTGACTGCCACAGGGATCTGGCCTAAACCGGCAGTCGGACATTCCCCAAGGGGCCCCAGATTGGAGAGGGTGCAGGCTGGGCTGAGGGACACCCCTACCCCCAGTGCACCGGGCCTCTTGAGTGTGTGTATGTAAACACTGAGTGGCCAGATTATTATGACCACCTGACATTTGTAGGCAAATTAGCTATAATTTCCTGCTGAAGTTGCTAGAGGGCCAGACCATTATACATAGGGAAGCAGGTTGTTCACCATGACAGTAGAAGATATGGGTAAACAATGCAATTTAACAGCCTTTGAATGTGGGATATATACAACTGAAGCAAGGTGAAACATTGCTTTTGAAAATAATAGTGAAATTCCACAAGAAAAAGAGAAAGAGAAGAGTACCCATTCTTACTTGTTTTTACTGATTTTAGAAGGAAGATGGGGAGAGATGGAGAGAGAGAAACATCAACGTGAGAAACATTGATTGGTTGCCTCCTATATGTGCCCGTATCAGGGATCAACAATGATCAAACCCACAACGTGGGTATGTGCCCTGACTGGGAATCAAACTCATGACATTTGATGCATGGATGATGCTCCAATCAACTGAACCGTGGCCTGTGCAAGATATCCCATTTTAATCTATCCATATCTCTGATTATGCCCTGGGTCATTATATTTAGAACAGACTCAATACACCTCAGTTAAAGGCAAAAAATCTAAACTGGAATCAGAGGTCCCACCCAAGAAGCAGGGTTTTCATCTTACATTCAGATTTTTTAAATGCCTGATAACCTCATGTACTGCTGATGGGTTTGTAAAATGATACAGCCACTATGTAAAACAGCATGGAAGTTCTTAAAACAACTGAGAATAGAACTAGCATATGACTCATCAATTTCACTTCTGGGTATTTATCTAAATAAATCCAAAATACGAATTCAAAAAGATGTACAACAACATTAAAGAAAATAATTCTCTAACCAGTGAAAGTGTTCTTTTAAAATGACAGAAAAATAAAGAAATATTTGGGCAAAAGAAAACTAATACAATTTGTTGTCAATGTAACTGTGCTAAAAATCATTGCTAAAGGAAGTTCTTTAGGCTTAAGGGAAATGATTCCAGATGGAAACGTGGATCCCTAGAATTCACGGAAGAACATCAGAAATGGTAGATATTTGGTAAATGCTAAATATTATTTTTCTATATTATTTGTTTCCTTTAAACCATGGGTATTTATGACAAAATAATACCAATTCTATGCAGACTTTTCAGGAACTAAAGAGAGAACACTTCTAAAATCCCTTTATTTTACAATAGTACTCTGATACCAAAATCAGACAAAAACATCCCAAGGATAGAGAATCATAAATCAATATCCATTATAAATACTAACGCAAAAAATCATGAATAAAATTTAACAAATAAAATCCAACAATATTGAAAAATATGTAACATGTCATGGTCAAGTGGGATTTATCCTAGGTAGATAGGTTGGCTTAACACCTAAAAATAAGTTAATGTAATTCACCATATAAATGGCATATAATAGAAAAATCAGATATAATCTTTTCAATACACACATAAAATGCATTTGGCACAAGTTATGACAAAAACTTAAAAAACTAGGAATAGGACGCAAGTTTCTAAACTTATTAAATATATCTATGACAACCTAAAGCTAACATCATACTCAGCTAGAAAAAAGCTCAATGATATTTACCCAAGATCAGGGATAAAGCAAGGATGTCAGCTATTCCCACTTCTCTTTAATATAGCAATGGAAGGCCAAGCCAATTCAATAAGGCAACAAAAAGTGATGAACATAAAGACTGAAATGAAAGAAATGAACTGTATTATAGAGGAGATGGCTGTGTTCATAGAAAACCCTAAGGAAGCTACAAAAAAAATCTAATAGAATTAATAAGTGACTTAGGTAATGTTTCAGGATATAATGTCAATATAACAAAGTCATTAAGCTTATGTACTAGAAATGAGAGATTTGAAATAAACTTTACAAAATCTAACTCTTTGCATCATAATGTTTATAGATATCATACTATAAAACTTTAACTGGTTTTTATGTTATAACCAATATTATCCCCATAAATTTAATTTAAAAATTAACTCTACTGAAATAACACTAAAAATACTTTTGAATAAATTTAACAAAAGATATGCAAGAACTAAACACTGAAAACTATAAAACATTGCAGTAGAAAATTAAAGAAGATCTAAATAAAGTGATTACAATACTATCCTCCTGGTTCAGAAGACTAATATTAGTAAGATGGCAATTCTCCACAAAATGGATATACAGGTATAACATTACCAATAATATCCTAAGAGACTTTGTTGTTGAAATTGACATACTAATTTTAAAATTTATATAAATAGAGAAAATAACCTAGAATATCCAAAATAATCATGGAATGAAGAATAAAGTTGGAGTGTTTATACTAGCTCCTTTCAAGACTTACCACAAACAGTAAACTTGACAGTGTGGCACCAGCAGGAGTAGAGTACAAAAATAAACCCAACATTTACGGTCAATTGATTTCAAAAAAGGTACCAAAGATTCCAATTCCATGATGAAAAGATAGTCTTTTCTACAAATGTCTGAAACAACTGGATCTGTGTAGGAAAATAAACAACCCTCAATTCTTAGCTCAAAACATATACAAAGATTAACTCCAAAAGGCTAAGAGACCTAAATTTAAAGCTAAAAGTATTAAACCTCTAAAATAAAACATTTTAAATCTTTATGATCATGGGGTATGCAAAGATTTCTTACACAAGACACACACACACAAAAAACCCATAAACCATTAAATAATGGTAATTGAGACTTCATAAAAATTAAAACCTTTGCTCTTTGAGACAGGTAAAAATCATACAACTGGTAAATGGGAAATCAGAATTCCATGTTAGGGATGTCAGGCCCTAAAAAACCCCAAAACCTTTTCCACTACTTCGTGTGGTCTCTGTCAGAAGTGGTCAAGGGGGTCTCTGGCAGGAGACAGCCCCTGGCCAGAGACAGTAACCTGTGTCTCCAGTTCTAGGAATGAAGTCAAACAGACAGCAAATAGCAGCAAAAGCAGGAGATAATTTGTTTGTAGGAAAGAAATACACTGAGGTAGACCTGAGTGGGAAACTCAGCGGGCTGAAACCAAAGAATGTGCCCAATATTTGGGACTTTAGAGGGGTTATATTCTTAGGCTGGAATGCCCCTGGGCAAGGAGCAAGTCACCCCCTCCTTCAAGTCTAAAAGAAATGTACTTTTAAGTTACAAGGTTTCTTCACGCAGGTGTTACGCCACCGGTCAGAACACATCCTGGAGGGCTCTAAATCTCTCCCTCACATTGGGGACCCAATGTCTCAATTGTCTAGTTTTGGTTTGCCCCATCTCACGTGCATCCCCTGCAAGCCCCAGCTACCTATCCCAGCTCATATCTACCTAGCTGCCTACTCTAATATCTCTGCTTGCTGTGGATAAGGTCGGCTGGCTGGAAACACAGTGTGTGTATCAGCATATATATCTAAAGAAGCCTAAGACCATTTTTAACACAACAGATCAAGGGGCAGCTATAAAATCCAACATGAGTATTACATGGAACTAAGTACTAAGTCAAAGTTTCCAAATAGCAGGTACCATCCCCCCACGCTCCCACCCCGGCAAATTCCATAGGTAACCAGTAAAATACATGACCTAATAACATGAGGAATATGCCCAGACTGGAAATAGCACAGACAGTGGACCTGGGCCTTAGTCTTAACTCCTCACCAACTAGCAGTAGTATGACCTTCCATTTCTGTGCCTTAGATTCCGTCTCTCTAAAGTACAAAGGTTGACTTAAAAGGACGATCCCTCAAGACCCCTTTAGATTTATAACATTGGCAGGAACAGATTCTCCATTCCTTTAGTCAGTAACTTTTGTTGCCAAGTTCCTACTGTGTGTAGCTCCTGAGAGGGAGTGAGAGGTGGTTAGAACAAACAGAAGCCGAGCCCCAGACCTAAAGTCAAGACCATCATGACAGCGCTCCCCCTTGGCAGATGAGCCGCATAGGCCCTGCTGGGACACCGTCTGCCACAGCTGTGTGGAGTCAGAGGAAAAGCGGTGGGACATGCTCACCAGCTTCAGTGGGTCATTTTTCACCAGTTACAGATGGCTCAAGAGGGGAGGTGGGGGGAGAAGAAAGGCCGGGGAGTTCAGTGACTGGCAAGCTACACCCAACATCCTGAGATGAATGAGCTGTGCATCTAAATTGGGAGCTAGGCCTGCAGTCACTTTGGGGAGAGTCCAGCCTCCTCTGTGGTTTCTAACGATCTCCATCCAAACTCCCACAGCCTATGTCGTGAGTACTGCATGATCTCCCGGGCCCTGGGTACTCCACGCACAATGATTAGTGGGGCAGAGCACTGACTCAGACTCATCCACCCAACCCAGAAGTCCTTAGAAAGTGCCAGGGAGAAACTGGCCCACAGGAGTTGCCTGACAAATACTTACCAGAATACATTGCATTGAAAAGCTAATCACTTATATCATGGTAAAATATAGATGGAAGCTTGTTCTTTCATCTCTATATAGTATTTTCAGAAAAAAAATATAAGGCTTTAAAATGTAAAAGTCTAAATCTGACTCAGCCTGATGGGCCTCTGTTGTTCCAAGCCCCCTTTCTTTGTCCCAAATTCCTGATTTTATTATGAGCTAATTGACATTGACCTCGTGTATTTCCAGAATGGTTGGGATTAAGGGCTGTAAGAAATTATCAATTACAAAGTTAGGCTTTAGTATGGTCATTAAATGGTAATTGGGGGAATTCAGGAGGAGGGCCTGCACATTATATCAAAGAGATTACATTATCTAAAAGTAACATTGGCCTTGACATTTCCTGTCCACTCCACTACTACTACTACTTTTTTTTTCTTTTTAATCCTCACTTGAGGATATATTTATTGGAGAGAGAGAGAGAGAGAGAGAGAGAGAGAGAGAGAGAGAGAGAGAAACATGATGTGAGAGAGAAACATCTTCAGTTTCCTCCCATATGCACCTGACTGGGGGGTCAAACCCACAACCTAGGTATGTACCCTGACCTGGACACAAACCTGCAACTCTTTTTGGTGTACAAGATGACGCTCCAACCAACTGAGTCACCCAGCCAGGCATAGCAACTTCCTTTGACTCTTTGCTATCCACACACTGGATTTACTGTTTTACTGCTAAAATATGAAATGAATGACTAATGACTTAAAAGAACTACTGCTGAGGCTTGATTAAAGTCTGGGAACAGGCAAGCTGAAGGCATCATGAAGTTCACTGTGCACTCAAAGAGTTAATGCATTTCCAAAGTTTTCCTCCCCTTAGGAGGATATCCCTCACTTTGAAGTAAAAACATGCAGGTATGCCTGAAGAGGAATGCTGAAAGAAAGGAGGCTGCTTTTAGGAGATATCAAACTCCAAACCTTAAGTGATTTAAATGCAATCCCCATGTGCAGCTGCTAAACCAAAGCACCTCACCCCAGGGAAGAGATGAGAAATTTTGAGGGCGATTGAACACTGAGCATTCTCATCTTGGCTTAGCAAAAAGTGACTTAACACATGTGTTTCAGTGATTATGAAGCATGGGGGTGCTCACCGGCTCTGAAATGCATCGTCACCAGTGTGAAAACTGTGGTCCTGGTGTTAGAGGCAATCAGGCAAGGCAGGAATGAACATCTTTAGCCTTTGCAATCTGCTAATGCTCCAGGTAACTTTTCCTCTGGGCATGGGTGTCTGCATTGTGCATTCACACCAAGATTATTCATTGCTTTTTAAGATTAGGTGTGCAGAGCTGCACGGGGGAAGAACAGGGAGGTAGAATGTTTATTAAGTAGCTACTGTACTATATGCAGCACCTACTGAGGGCCTGGAATTTTACATACATTCCTTTAAAACAGGGTACATTCCTTTAAAACAGGGGGGGGGGGGACGTCCTTTTTTCTGCCAACGGCCATTTGGATATTTATAACATCATTCGTGGGCCGTACAAAATTATCAACTTAAAAGTTAACCTGGTCAAACATTTAATTAACTCACCAAATGCCTTGGTAGGGCCAGACCAGATGATTTTGTGGGCCTTACATGGCCCAAGCGTGGGACGAACATCCAACCCCTGCTTCAAAAAAAGAAAAGAAAAAAAAGAAACTTTTATTGTGGAGTTCCACATCCTTACAGAGAGGTGTAGAAACAAAATTTCTCTATAACTCTGCACAGGCCAAAAAACGCAAAATTGCCAAGACCTCAGTAGGGCACTGCATACTCCTGCCTCAGAGCCGCCTGCCCACCACTAGAGTTTTGCACAACTTAAGGCAATTTCTTTCTTACTTTTCTTTGTAAATCTTATACATAAGCATGCATTCCTAAACGTTATAGTTTAGTTGTGCTTGTTTCTGAACTGGATATAAGTGGACTCATGCAATATGGATCCTTTTGTATCTGGCTCCTTTCTTCCAATACAGTGTTTATGATGTTCATGTTTTGGTCTGTGATGTGGTTTATTTATTTCATTGCCATCGTATTATATTCTGTGACTATATCACAATTTATCCACTGTACTGTTGATGGGCTTTGGATTAGAACTATTGTGAATAATCTGCAATGAGCATTTTTATGTATGTCTTTGAGGCATATGGGTATGCATTTCTGCTATTGATAGAATCAGGGTTCCTCATAATGTACCTCTTCAATCTAAGTGAACTATAGAAACCTGTTCTCCGAAGGGTTGTACCAATATACATCAGCCATGCTGAAAAGCTCCCATTGCTTAACATTCTTAATAAACTTAGTATTGTAAGTCTTTTTCATTTTAGCCATTCGGGTAGATGTAATATGGCATGTCATTTTTCATTTTCCTAATTACTCAAAAGGTTGACATCTTCTCAGATGTTCAATAGGTATTAAGATGTCATATTTTTGAAATTCCTGTTTAAGCCTCTTGTCTATTTTTATAACTCCCTATTAATTTATCTACTATAACATAAGTATAATTATAAATATGTTCTCACCCTCTTTAACTTAACTTTTAACATTTTAATGTTTTCTTATAAAGAACAGAAGTACTTTTGATCAAATTTACCAATCTTTTTGCATATGGTTATCCTGTTTGAAAACAATTATCCTATCCTGAGGCAATAAAGATATTATCCTACACTATCTTCTCAAAGCTTTAATATTTTGCCTTTCACATGGACATCTACACCCTACCTTAAAATGTTTTCTTTTTAGTGCGAAATAAGGGTCAAGTTTATTTTTTTTCAATATGAATATCCAATTGACCCAGATCATTCATTAAGGCAAATCTTTCCCATTTTTTCTTATTTATCTTCACCTTGGTCATAAATAAAATCACCATAGATCTATATTTTTTTTGTTCTCTTTCAGTGGCTTATTTGCTTACTAGTAGCCCTGCGCACAAATCCGTGCACCAGTAGCTTTCTGCAGGGCCTGGTTGCTCTGCGCCCACTGCCCAGAGGCTCTCCACGGCCCAGAGGCCCATCTGCACCCTGGCCTGGCCAGAGGCCCATCCACTGCCAGGCATGGAAAACTTGCCTCGGCGATGAAGCAAGCATTCTGCCAGGCCGCTCACGCTGCCCGCTCTCAGCAGCCGCCTCCCCTGGACTGGGGGACTCCAGCGGGGCTGAGAGGACTGGGCGCCACCATCTTTCTGGTAGAGTGATGGTTAATTTGCATATTACCCTTTTATTAGATAGGATGGTGTGTCAAAACCACACTGTCTTAATTGCTGTAGCTTTAAGACAAGTGTTGATATTTGGAAGTGCAAGTTCTCCACTTTGTTCTGATTAGACTTAGCTCTTTTAACTTTCATATACATTTTAGAATAATCTTGCTCATCTTCTCTCTCTTTCTCTGTGACACACACACACAACAAATCTGCTTATATTTTTATTATCATTACAGTAAATCTAGGCATCAATTTGTAAAAAAAAAAAAATAGTATCTTCCATCTATGAAAATAATACAGTTCTAGTTATTTAGGACTTCTTTAATTTTTTTCCATTAACTTTTCCTTTATTGAAATGTTTCACATCCTTTGTTAAATTGATTCCTAGTCATTTGTTATTTTGATACTATATTGCCAGGTTGGTGTGGCACAGTTGTTGAGCATGGACCCATGGACCAAGAGATCTCTTGTTTGACTCCGGGTCAGGGCACATGCCCAGGTTGCAGGCTTGATCCCCAGTAGGGAGCATGTAAGAGGCAGCTGATAGATGATGTTTCTCTTTCATCGATATTTCTATTTCTCTATCTCTCTCCCTGCCCCTCTCTCTAAAAAAGAATGAACATATTTTTAAAAGTTACTATATTAAAAACTTACTATATTAAACACCTAATTGTTTATTGCTGATATAATAATAAAACATTTTTAAATATTGGTTTATATTCAGCAAACTTGTAAATTTTTGAAAGTATCTTTTGAATCTTCTAAAAATGTGATCATGTCATCTGTGAATAATGACATATCATCATTGTTTTACAATCTTTACATAATTCATATTTTTCTTGCTTTACTGCATTGTTTAGGAAGCCTATACAATGTCAGGTAGAACTGGTGGTAATGCCATCCTTATCTTGTTTCCAGTATCAAAGGAAAGGTTTTTTGATTGTTTGTTTTGTTTTTTAAATATATTTTATTGATTTTTTACAGAGAGGAAAGGAGAGGAATAGAGAGCTAGAAACATCGATGGGAGAGACACATCGATCAGCTGCCTCCTGCACACCTCCTACCAGGGATGTGCCCACACCAAGGCACATGCCTTTGACCAGAATCAAACCTGGGACCTTTCAGTCCTCAGGCCAATGCTCTATCCACTGAGCCAAACCAGTTAGGGCAAAAATTTTGTTTTGATTTTTTAACATTTCACCATCTACACTAATAAAAGAGAAACACGGTAATTGGCATAAGACTGCTACCCTTCCCATTGGCTAATCAGGGCAATATGCAAATTAACTGTCAGCCAAGATGGTGGCCGGCAGCCAGGCAGCTTGAAACTAACATGAGGCTTGGTTGCTTCAGTGACGGAGGAAACCAATGTTCCCCGCCTGCCACTGCAGGCTTCTGAGCCGGCAGTTTCAAACATTGTAACAAATGTAGATGCTAAACAAAACCCCAGAAACCAGCTTTCAGCCGGCTGGGATCTCAGAGCTGGAGTTGATACAGAGTTTTGAGAAACGAAACAAACCAGATACCTGCGTTCAGGAGCGGAGGCCTAAGAGCTGGAGCCTCAGAGCTAAAGCTGGCCCAGAATTTAAAAAAAAGAAAAAAAAGAAAAAAAGGAGCAGTTGGGAGCTTCAGTCCCAGCCTGAAAACAGCCCTCAGCCCCTCACCCAGACTGGCCAGGCACCCCAGTGGGGACCCCCACCCTGAAGGGTGTGTGACCAGCTGCAAACAGCCATCATCCCCTCATCCAGGCTGGCCAGGTACCCCAGTGGGGACCCCCACCCTGATCCAGGACACCCTTCAGGGCAAACCGGTCCCCACCCGTGCACCAGGCCTCTATTCTATATAGTAAAAGGGTAATATGCCTTCCAGCACCAGGATCAGCGGAGCTGAGAGGCCTCCCAGCACCGGGATCAGCGTGACAGGGGACAGCGCCCAAATCCCCTGATTGCCCTGAGGCTCTGTGTGTGACAGGGGGCATGGCCACAACCTCCCTATTGGCCCTGCTCTGTTCATGACAGGTGAAGGCGCCCCAACCCCCTGATCGGCCCTGCTCTGTGGGTGATAGAGGGCAGTGCCCCAACCCCCTGATCCGCCCTGCTCTGTGTGTGACAGGGGGTGGTGTGCCAACTCCCCTATCAGCCCTACTCTGTGCGTGACAGTGGGGAGCTCCCCAACCCCCTGATGGGCCCTGCTCTGTGTGTGACAGGGGGGAGCTCCCCAACCCCCTGATGGGCCCTGCTCTGTGTGTGACAGGGGGGAGCTCCCCAACCCCCTGATGGGCCCTGCTCTGTGCGTGACAGGGGTGTGCCACAACCTCCCCATCGACTCTGTCCTGAGTGTGACAGGGGGCGGTGCCCCAACCCCCCAATCAGCCCTACCCTGAGCGTGACTGAGGGTGGCATCGCAACCTCCCAATCTGCCCTGCTCTGTGCATGACAGGGGGTGGTACCCCAACTCCCCAATCAGCCCTGCTCTGTGCATGACAGGGGGCGGTACCCCAACTCTCCAATCGGCCCTGCTCTGAGCCCAACCAGGGGCTGCACCTACAGATTGGGCCTGCCCTCTGCCACCTGGGAGCAGGCCTAAGCCAGCAGGTTGTTATCTCCCAAGGGGTCCCAGACTGTGAGAGGGCACAGGCCAGGGTGAGGGACCCCCCCTCCCCCCTGAGTGCACAAATTTTTGTGCACCGGGCCTCTAGTTAAATATAATGTTCTTAGGTATACTATATTAGATTAAAGAAGTCCTCCCTATCATCAGTTTGTTACTTTTTAAAAACTAAATGTTGATGAATTTTATAAAATACTTTTCCTTTATCTATTAAAAGAATCACATGGATTTTCTCTTGTATTCTCTTAATGAGGTATATTTTACATATAAATATTCTTACTAATCCCAATTTTACATGTAGCAGTAACCTCAGTTTAGGTAAGAACAACATTAACCACTACAATTCAGGCAAGCTGAGTGTGCATGGCAAATAAGTGAGATTTTCAGGAGTCTTGTGCATGAGAGGTATCCTGGTAGAGAATTATGAAAGGGAAAAGACTATATGGTTACAAAGCTTCAGTGTCAGAAATGCTTACAATAGGAGCTTGTCATTCAAATTGCGTCCTTCAGCCAATCCTGTGATACATATATGGGTTCTAAGGGCAAAGTAGAGGGGGAACAATAAACAAACAGTTACATTAAAATTTCTCTTGTCGGAGAGGCCTGTAACAAAGAGTCATGTGAGAAGGGCATCTTTTGGGCTTCATACTACATGGCGCAACTCTGGTACTTCAAGGCTTCCGCAGTGCCAGCAGTGGTGGGCAAGTGTCCAGCCAAAGCTCTGACAATCAGGCCTAAGGGCTGAGTCAGTGTGAGCAGCAGTCACAGCTGTACTTCTTCACTCAGTAGTGACCAAAGCAAGTATTATGGGCTGAACTGTGTCCCCCTAAAATATGTTGAAGTTTCAACCCCAAGGATGTGTGAATGGGACCTTATTTGGAAACAGAGTCTTTGCTTCTTTGCTGATGTTCAAGTTAACATGACATCATTAAAGTGAGCCCTGATCCAATATGACTCTGACCCTTTAAAAAAAGGAAATGCCGTGCACACAGGAGAAACTCCATGTGGAGATTGGAATTATAATGCCACAAGCCAAGGAACTATAAGAAGCTAAGAATGAAGCCTAGAACAGATCTTCTCCTCTGGGATCTTTAGAGGAAGCATGGCCCAGCCAACATCTTGACCTCAGACTTGTAGCCTGCACAACTGTGAAACAATAAATATATATTATTTAAGCCACTTAGCGTATGGTATTTTGTTAAGGCAACCCTAGCAACTAATACACGAAGTAGCAGGCATTGCCATCAGACAAGGTGGTACTCAATAGAAACAGAAGTGGTACACAGGAGAGAAAGCAATCCACACAGATGCCACATGGAAGCTGATGGAAGTGTTCAAAGGCACATGAGACACACCCTGAAACCTCCGAGGAGGACTCTGCAAGGTATTAAAAGTCTAAACTTAGCAGTAGGAAAACAGATCCATTACAATACATTAAGACTCTCAACATAGTCTATTTAAAACCACAGAGCAAGTCAGATTGATGGAAACCATGTAACTGTAGAATGAACAATGTGAAAGCAGCCAGGTTATGTAGTTGGCACAAGGTTCTCCATTTAGCTGATGGCACCAAGCTTGACCTCTATACACTTAGCCATGCTGTCTTTGTCACTCTTCTTGACAGACTATTTTACTTCTATGGTTCCCAGTTTGAACTAATGCAGGGAAAACAGTTTGAGACTTATAGCTTAAAAAAATAAAAGGCAGAACCACAAGAAGTAAAGGAGTTGATTCAATTTCAATAGAGATCTGAAGAATCCAGGTCTCCTGATTGTCAGACCTAGAGAAACGTTTTCTGAGGGCAAACAATAGGATCAAGAAAGGGGAAGTTACGGGCACATGTATTTAAATCCAGCTGCTTCTGAGATCCTTTTTTATCCTTCTCTTCCTTTCCAAAGCTACCCAAAGGCAAAATTAGGAAGTAAAAAATTGACCAAGGTACAAAGTTCATTGCTTTTTTCAGTCTTGAAAAACTCAGTCTCTTACATTTTCTACATCTTTCTTTCCCAGGTACCTATTCTAGCAACCCTGGGATGCCTAAGAAACTCAATCCAACTCTTCCAAAATATGCATTGATTTTGTTAACTCTCCAAAAAGCCCTGCCTTCTCTGCCTCACCCACCATGTTGCCACAGCAGCTGTGGCATGAAAGAACCAGAGCTACAAGAGAGTAACGCACATTTCTCAGATCAGATACAATACTTCTGGCCAATGAAGTCTGCAGTCACTTTAACCTCATTAAAGCTAGCTCCGTCTGTACCCTTTCCGGACTTTTCTCAAAAAGCTTTGAATGGTTACAATCCAGTGATCTTAGAAAATTCATTTTGACCTATTTCCCTTTTCTTTTTTAAAAAATTAGAACAACACTATTTTCTTCCAAGAGACCATTAATACTTTTGGATTTCTTTACACTAAGAATTCAAAAGTTCAGTGTGCAATGATGGAAAGAGCATGGGATTCAGAGACAGAGTACTTGATCCATTTCCAGGGTCCCAGGCACACCACCACCTCTGTCTCAAGGCTGTTACTATTTATAGACTGTTTGAAAATTGTTTAATAAATGTTACTCTCCCCCCCCTTCTTTTTTTCTTTTTGCTTAGATTGAGCTCTGAAGAAAGTGTTAATTCAAGTCATTCAAATAAAATTACTGGTCAAACTCTGTATAATTCTGCATAAATAGTGCTGGACCCAGTTCCAATGGCAGCTATAGTCTGCCGACTAAGTGCAGCAATGTCTGAAAAGCAGCATAGTTATCTCTGGGAAGACCAAGCCAAGTTCAGCTTCTTATGAGTATGCATGGCCACTTCCACAATTCACTTCTTGGAACAATTGCTTTTCTGATGTTCATATCTTCCCTCTACCTCCCCAATATGTTTGAAAAAAAATACACACTTGATATCAAAGAGGAACACGGTCCTTTTCTAATTCTTGTGTAAAAAGTGTAATGACCCCCTGCCAACCATCTCATAAGTTTGTACCCCATGTAAAAAGCAATCAAAGACAAAAAAAATAGATGCTTACATAGGCTTTTAGCTCTGGGCTAAAACTCAAGGTTGGAAAGGGCTGGAACATGGCTCATCTTGCTGTGAAGGAACTCAGTCAGGGTTCAAGCTGCAGCAGAGTTAAATTGGCAGGATGCTTATCTTTCAAAGTGTTCAATTGGGGATGCTCAAATTTTGATGCACTTTACTTGGGTACTAATTAGCAACTATCCCACTGCTAAGTGCACTGTCACTTTTCCTTTTGACAATTTACCAAAAATTAGCCCTGAGTCTTATATGAACACAAGGGAAATGGGTTGTGAGGCCTGGAGTTAAAGATGGAATTTCATTTGGTGCACTTACATGAGAATTTTAGTGTACTTCTAATGTTTAAGAACTCCAGTAAATGCAAAAGAGGGGAATCATTGGGAATGGCAGTGAGTTCTGCTCAGCAAGTCTTTACTCTTTCGTCAAATATAAATGGATCTAGTTATTTTTAAATGTTAATAAGCTTTTGCACTGGAAGGGACTTCATATGTAGTCACTATAATATCAGGCACTGGTCTGTTCTCCCATTGTCCCCATGGATTGGGGGGTTTGAACTACTGTCAATAAAAGGTAAGAACAAATCCAAAAGAGCTGTTCAAACATTAATACCAAAAACAAAACAAAAACAAACAGTCAGAAAGTAAATTTTTAAAATGAGCATTTATTTAATTCATATTTTTCTAAATTATGATTATTTTGATGTGGAATAGAATTTCCGTTCATGACAATAGTTACCTTCATAATGTAAAATGCATGGAAGTTGAGTTTGAGTAGAGAAGGAACTCCACTCTCCAGTGCTTAGAGAAGAGGATTTTCCTACATATTCCAGGTTTGGGATCTCAAATCCTCCCACTGCCTGCCCTAACTTCTTACACAGTAAATGTTGCAGCAATGACAACAATGATGGGATGCAGTGGTATTAATTTGGACCACTAGTCTTGGCTTCTAGAGGAAGAATCAAAGCTATCTTAGGCACAGTTTAATATTGGAGTTACAAGAACATAAAGTTAATCCAGTATGCCTGTACTTCGTATTTGTTGAATCTAGATGGCAAGGTCACTCAGGCCAGAAAATGGTTCCTATCCACTAATTTGGGGGAAGGAAGGAAGGAAGGAAGGAAGGAAGGAAGGAAGGAAGGAAGGAAGGAAGGAAGGAAGGAAGGAAAGAAATAGCAATTGAAGAGAAATTATTGCATCAGCCTGACCCCTCTGAGTTCAGTAAAATAATGAAGTCAGAGTTCATTGATGTTGGGCAGCAGCAATGATCATTTACCACAGACCTTTTTAACAGGGCAATCCTCAGTCTCAGACTGACAGACCTGTAATTTGAGGTATGGAAAATAACTCCTGGCATAGACCACGTTTCAATTGTTAAGACATAACAGACAAACCCACCATATGGGAGGAAAATGAAAAAGTCAGAAAGAGTAAATTATAGAATTATAATACATTTATAAATTCAGTGAAATGCAAATGATAATGGGTTTGAAAGCAAAATAACATACTAAAGTTTATCTCACAACACATGATACCACAGTATAAAAGAAACATTGAGAAAGAAAGGACTTGTCCTGTCTAATATTAAAACACACAATTTTGACAATTAAAAACAATTTAGAACAGGAATGGGAATATGCAAGAAAGGAGATAGTCATATGAATGTGAATTTTTATTTCATGTTTCAGGAAAAACTGTGACAAGGAAGAAGATTAGACTGAGTTTGTTCACAGCTCAACCCAGACCAAGTTATAATAGCATGTGACCTACATATCTCATGTCATTTAAGGCCAAATATACTGGAATCTAAAATTGGATAGTTATTTTCTGAAAGATCACTTATTTGTACTCTTAGAGACAAAGGACACATCCACACTATAGTAAGAGAATAAGATGTCCCTGGAAGGAAGTAGATATTTCCATTCTCCATTACTTGAGGAAGAGGCAGTACTAGGATAGGTAATGAAAACCTAAAAGCTGGTTATACAGCTGAAGATGAGGGAATTACAATTTTCTGGACCCGGGGCAGATATGCATGGATCTCTATTGGACACAGAATTATAAAGATAAAACATGGAAATATTCCATCAGGTAGGTTCAGAAGTGGCACTAGGTAAATAGGGCTGCCCCACAAAGGAAATGTGTCAATTGGCATTTGAACCTGAGAGGGCTGAGAAGATCACATGTAATGTCAATTTTTATGGTCTCTAAGTCCTGCCTCCCTTGTTTTGATTAAACAATAAAAATAGACATAGGCTCTATAAAAGTTATAGTCTGAGAAATTTTATAAGAATGTGCAAAATAGTGTTTTCTATGAAAGTAAAGACAAGAAACAATCGAAATGTCCACCAATAGGAAAATGGATGAATAAATTTTGGCATATTCATACAATGCAATGCCACACATTAAAAAACTATATAGTTAAGAGATACATGTATAAAAGGTAAAACTGTCCAAAAAAAACAAAACAAAACAAAAAGATGGGGAATTTACACAGTGTTTGACTGAGGGGAAAAAAAAGGATACAATAACAAAGATATAGAGTGAACTTCAACACTATTGGTAATATTCTATTTATTAAACTAGGTGTTGGATACTTTCGTAGCTTTGCATTATTATCCTTTACTAGGAATCAGCCCATGTGTCAACACTGGCCAGCAGGATGCTTACCTATAATCAGAAGATGAGAAAGTTTGTTATATTTTTTTAAAATATATTTTATTGATTTTTTTACAGAGAGGAAGGGAGAGGGATAGAGAGTTAGAAACATCCATGAGATAGAAACATCCATCAGCTGCCTCCTGCACACCCCGTACTGGGGATGTGCTTGCAACCAAGGTACATGCCCTTAACCGGAATCGAACCTGGGACTCTTCAGTCCACAGGCCGACGCTCTGAGCCAAACTGGTCAGGGCTATTTGTTATATTTTTAAAGCTTTTTTAAGAAGGAGGAGGAAGAAGAAGGAGACATGGTCAGAGAGGAAGAGAAAACTATGCAACAGAGGTGTATGAGGCCTGCAAAGTCTAAACTATTCATTATCTGGATCTTTACAACCTCTACTTTTTAATATATCTTATATATTGTTTTATATTTTTAAAATATATTTTAATACATATTTTAACTTATTGCCTAATCTCTACTGTGTTGAAGAAAATTAAAAGAAAGGGCCATTTCCTGGGAGACAGAGTGATCTGACAATATTTACTCAAGGAAATCATGTGAAATAATGGGTTACCTCTTTCTTCCCCTGCCAGCTCCACAGAGTGCCTAGGAAAGATGACCTGCATTCCGAAGCACTGGGTCAAAGGCATAGCAGGTGTGAGACAATAATCACTGGAAAGAAAAGGTTGGTCCCATGATAATTGATTTCTTTTCTCTCTAGAGGACTAAGTTTAAAAAGATTGACAAAGAAAGGGAGAGGGTCAGGGTTTATAAAAAATGAAAGCAAAACATGGACTCCTCTTGATGCTTCTAGTTCTCCTAAGATTTGCCTGCAGGGTCCTCATCACAGCTTAGTGATTCCCAAGGGTACAAGAGACCACCACTCTCTTTCCCATTTGCTTCCCATTTCCCCCTCCATAAACAGAAGAGCAAGACACTGGATGTGGTGAAGTGGGAGGAAACATGAGGGACTGATGGAGAGTGGCCAAGGAAGGCTCAACAATATATTCCTCTCTACCTTCACCCCAGTCTTGAGGCAAAGATTCTTGTATTCCTGTACACGTGGGCCCATAGTGAGCCAGCAGAGCTTGCTGAGGGCATGGAGAATAAATGAACCATCGTTGTTATCTCTGTTCAAAGGTTGTTTGGCAGAGCAGGAAGAGTTCAGAAGCAAAAATCAACAGAGGTACGCCTCTGGGAGTGAGGTGCTGGGTGAGGAGAAGCCCGACCTTCTTAGGATCACCAGCATGTGCAGGAAGCTTCATAGGCAGCCAGGACACTTACTGGGCCACCCCTTAAAGCTGATGGTAGAAGGTGATTTGGGGCAAGCAGAGAGCAGCATGAGAATCCTGGGCTCTTGAAAAATGGGCGCTAAGTTTATTAAATTAGCAAAAAAGGACAAAATACCTCAACCAAAAATCTGCCCATATATTTCCTGTGATTAGTTTCTAACTCACATATGATAAGATGCTTAAAAATATTCAACAACCTAATAATAGCTAACTGTTAATGACCAACTACCCAGTTGTGAAAGAATTAGACAAACATAGCTATTGCTATTAGGTTCTCTCCTTTTCAATAGGCCAGCCTTCTCTTCACATATTAGTTATATTTAAACTTACCAGAGAATGTATTTGGAAAGTTTTGAGAGTAATGAATGAGCTAGTAATAATTTTGCCAGGACCAGGTATAAACAGGTCTGTCTCAGGAGGACGTGATTAGCCTGGTATGACCTGAGTCCTTTCCACTCTTCCCTGAAAGGCTTTGTAACAAGAAAAGCTGCTATGAAGCAGTGCCTACAATGCCAGGTGCTTTACCTGCATCATGCCATTTCATCTTCACAAATGCCCTATAAATTAGGTATTATTTCTGCAATGTTACAGAATGGGAAGCTAAAACTTAGAAAGGTTAAGTGACTTGCTTAAGATCACACAGTTAACAAGGGAAACTTTCATCAAACAGGAGGAGCTTTTATCAAGCCTTTCATGTGTTAAGTTTTTCACTAGTTGTTTGCACATTTGATGTGCCATGATAATTCTGAACTTTTGAGAAAGGGATAAGTATCTCTTTTGCATCTGAGGAATTTCAGAGGAGTTATGTTACAGAAATTCAACCAATTCAGAAAGAGCATAAGTCCAAGTTAAACACAGGGCTCTCTGAATCCTATGTGGGGTTTTCTGCTTCCCATGCTGTCGTTCTAGGAGCCATTAGGGGAAGATCTGAGTCATTGGTCTCTGAAGCGCAGTTTTGTGAAAATAGAGTAAGAGAATGGCCAGTGTTAATGTTCACCTGTTTTCTACTCTTGTTACTGGAGCTTTGCATCTGTCATTGATACACTTTTAGGACTCCTAGTGAAAATCCTGCTGAATTATCAGAACCACAGATGCAATATAAACCTATAGCTTATAAACCTATTATAAATTTGTGAGTTGCCAGAAGGGGTTGAAGCTGTCAGTGTGTGGGCAAAAGCTGGCAAAATAGTGCTTCAGCCTCCCTCCTGAGGTGACCTGAGGAAACATTTAATAGAGTTTGATGTATACTTCCTTGCTAGATATAGGGTATCCCAAAAATGTATATACATACTTTGAATAATTATACAGGCAGTGTTTATTAAAATGCACCTCATTTTGAAAATTGAGCTATCAGCTGTTAAAGTGTGTATATATTTTGGGAGGACACCCTGTATATTAGAGTCCAATGGAGCATACTATAGAAGCCTGATGCCATAGGTGAGACAGCCCTAAAGGAAGGACCAGAAAGGACTTGGCAGCAAGTAACACGAGAGAAAATAGAGATTCTCAGAGCAACCTTTAAGTGTAGGACTCTCAGAAAATCAGTTTAACCTCAGTTTACCAATTAACTTCTTAGGTATGAGATAGAAAAAGGACGATGGGCTTCCCTATCAGGGAAAGTTGGGCTGAGGCCTAATTCTGCCCTTGACTAGCCTCCTTCACCTTAAGTTAGTCTATTTATCTTCCCTGAGACTGCAAAATATGTCCCTAAGGCCAACTTCCCGACGTCATATACGCATGTGCCAGGCACAGAAAACAACATGGAACCACAAAGTGGAGGCTCGGTGAAAGCCGATGTCCCTCCCTTTGCTCTAAATGTGTGACTTTCTGTGACCCACTTAGTTTTCAAGCTTTCAGTTTCCTCATTTGCAAAATGTGAATAATAACATCTATTGTGTGTATTATTTAGGGAAACTCTTTGTGCAAAGTACTGATTAGAGTTCTAGGCACAAGATAAGCATTCGGTAAACATAATTTCACATCCCTGAAGCACTTCCGTTTCTCGTCAGCTCTACCACTTGATTTTACTTAGGAGATAAAAGAATACTCCTGTTCTCCAACCTCAAGGAACCGAGTGGTGTCTGCCTGCTGTTGGCCGTCGCACCATTTGAACCACTCCAGAACATGTGGCCCTTGCACCAACCCTGGGCCGTCCACTCTACTTCTGCCACCTGGACTGAGGCCCAGCGACTCACCACCTGCGGAGGCTCATTATCACAGAGATATCGATTTGCCATGCCGGGCCTTGCTAGCAGCTTTGTAGTCACTCACTTCATGCCTCTTGTGGCAAATTATATTTGACTTTCAATTTAAAATCCAGGGTTCTCTAAAGCAAAACCTCAGTGTAATCACGGTGATAAAGCAGCAGCACATGCAGTTTTGACAGGACGGATTTTTCTTGTTGTCATGAAGCATCTGCCTCTGCGCATATCCATGTCCAAGCCCTGCCAGCCTCACCCCGCCCCCACCCCCATACTCATGCCAAAGGGTAATAGTAAGTCCATCATAGCTACTCCCTTAAACTCATGGGGACTCCCTGCACTAATAGGTTTCTTCTAGAAGCACAGGGTCATGCCCTACGGAAAGAGGTCTTAGGCTTGATTCAGCGAGCATGACATGAAGGCAGGTAGTAATGGAAAGAAAAGCCATAGCTCAGCGAGTTTTCATCTTACTTAATCAAGCACATATTTGCATATTTCTCTGGCACAGACATTAGGTTCTCCAGCTGAAGAGCTAAAGCAAAATCTGCCAAAGGAAAAATTTTGGTGCTCCCTATTGAAAAAGACACACTTAGTTCAAATTTTTCAGCATGAAGCTTTGGTGGTTATTAGAGGCATTTAAAAACCCATTTGGGCGTCTTTTTGGTTATTTAATTTCAGAGTATTAAGAAGCGGAATACTAATTTTAATAGTATTATCAATCACCTAAAAGTTTGAAAAGCTTGGTTCAACTCTGATTGAGTGGGTAATCCAGTAGCATTCATATTTGGCCCTCGAATGCACTTGTGTACTTACACTTGAGCGAGGAGGTTGGACGGGTACCATAGAAAGTACTTGGTGTTTATAGCATCTTGGAATTGGAAACCTTAAAATCAGCCTACAAATAAGGGAATTATTTGAGCTTAAATTTTTTCAAGTGTTCTTCATAGTACTTCTTCGCATACAATGTTGTCATACTGATTAATACATAATCTCCTCCTTTAATACCTTCCAGTTGAAAAGCAAATTGATAGTTGAAAATACCAAATTAAATTCTGATGCTATAAACATTAGAAGTTCTAAACGTATATAAACCTAAGATAACTATTTTTTAATTTATTTTTAAATTGAATGTATTGAGGTAACAATGGTTAATAAAATTATATAGGTTTCAGGTATACAATTCAATAATACACCATTGGCATTTTTATATTTATTATTGCTACTATTATAGATGTCACCCATTCCCACCCACCCCCACCCCGCCAACCCTTATTCACCTCCACCAAGACCCCACCCCCCTCTCCCTCTGGCCATAACTACACTGTTGCCTGTTTCCATGAGCTATGCATATAGGTTCTTCAGCTAATCTCTTCACCTTCTTCCATCCGGTCCCCCCATTCCTCCCCCCTTTGACCTTCATCAGTGTGTTCCATAAATGCATGCCTCTGTTTCTATTTGTTCTTCAGTTTATTTTGTTCATTAGATTCCATATATTGGTGAGATCACATGATATGTGTCTTTCTGTCTGGCTTATTTTGCTTATCATAATAATCCCCAAGTCCATCCATGCTGCTACAAAAAGTAAGAGTTCATTTTTTTTTTTACAGCCACATAGTATTCCATTGTGTAAATGTATCACAGCTTTTTTAACCATTCCTCTTATTGATGGGCACTTGGACTATTTCCAGGTCTTGACTATTATAAATAATGCTGCTATGAACATAGAGCTGCATATATACATCATCTATCATCTATATATTGTATTGTGTGTTCACCACTCCAAGTCAAGTCTCCTTCCATCACCATTTATCCCCCCTTTACTTTCTTCTATTTCCCCCACCCCCCTTCCCTCTGGCAATCACTATACTATAGTCTGTGTCCATGAGCCTTTCCTTTTTTCCTTTGCTTAATCCTTTTAAACTTACTAAGATAATTCAATTTATCCTTAAAGATATGCAAATTATGTATTAAAAGTTAGTCAATTAGATATATGTGGAAGGGTTTCAGTTGCACAGAAAACATGCCTTTATAAATAGTTGACAAATTTCCCAATACTATACTTTTAAAGAAGAGTAGAAAAAAACAACAACACTGCCCCAATGACATTGTTAACTAAGGAAAGAGATTTTGTGATTCATCCTCAGAAAAGCTGTATCTTTTGCAATGCCTCCATTGGCCACGGATTTCAGTGGTTCCTCTTTTCCTCACACCACTTAGTTCTCCTGGGTGGACCATGATGATTTTTAAGGTTGAGAAGAAGAATCACTGCCTCAACATGCAAGAGGTTTACAACATTAGACCTTGAGAGCCAACTACAGGAAAGAAAAGAAAGTATGGATGAAAGCAAAAACCCAGAGACTACCCAGATCTGAGTAGCACCAGTTAATGTACCCCTATCTCCAACCTGCTTGTGACTGAGGTATGTCTTCCTCATACTGTCCTCAGCTAGCTCTTATACAACCATCTTGAGACTTCATGGGATTTGTTCACAACTAAACTAATCTGACAGGCTGTGTTTCTTAGCAATGAAATTGTTATCCCTGGAATTCCTCTTCCAAGCTCTGCATTTTTCTTAAGCCCTCTTAAGATAATGTTCAATATCTATTGCGTATTGAGTTTATATATTGACTACTTTTGCAAGGGTTTTGAATATTTTAACTCAAAATAACCATACTATTGTTATTATTATCATCATTATTATTATTATTTACATTTTACTCACGAGGAAATACAAATATAAAGAAGTAGAAAAATTTAATATGAACCCAAAAGACTGACTTCAAAGCTTAGTATTTAACTATTATTCTCATTGTTGTCCAGCATATGATATTTTATCAGTGTTTTCTCAGCATAACATTAGTAGTAAGGTCACCTATTTGGTTTTGGATTTTTATTCTTCTGATTCCTAGTACTTGCCTTGATAGAAATTTATATTGAGTTTTAATTACATAATAGGCACTGGAAATAATTACTTCAAGGTATATGAAGCCAACAAAGACTCCATCTCCAACTACCATCACCATCACCGCTCTTCATTGAATCTTTTACCAGATGATTATGGATTCTGATTTATGGTGGCTCAGAAGGCAAGGGGATTTTGATTCAGTAGTCATAAATATTGTCCCATTCTGGGAACCAGAGATTCACTTATGGATGAGAAAAATGCCCTGGTGTGAGTCCCTTGAGACCACCTAATCTGTCTCATCAGGAATAATTCATAGAAGAACAGAAATAATATGTGATAATGGGAATTTTTAAAAGTACAGTAAACATGGCCTGAAAATTAGAAAACACCAAATGTGCAATAAATCATATTGAAAACCACAATATCCATTTGTGAAATATCTGCTATATTCCAGCAATATATGAGTAATTGAAATAATGATAACAACAATAATAAATACTTTTGTGGTGTTCCTTATATACAGGCATTGTTCTAAGTTCTTTACATACATTACCAAAATAAATCTTCACAAAAATTCTAAGATGTATGTTGTTAAAGCTCACATTATTCAGATGAAGAAAAAAGAGAATCTTAAAGAAGTTGAATAATTTGTTGCATGCTGGTTCAGAGATAGATTCTGCACTATCCTCATATAATGAAAGCTCTCAATTTGCAACATAAGATATAGTTTGGTATGAGAAATCAAAGTACTTGAGTGACACATCAGAACTGTCAAACAAGGCTGGGTGAGAACAAGAAGAGAAAGCAACAGTGAAACTTTTACTGGGGATTAGCTACAACAACTATTTTGCAACTACTCCTAAGAAAAGAGCAGGAGAAAACTAACTTTATGAAAGAAAGCCAAAATACTCATCAAATGGAAGAATTTATGTATCTAAAGGTCAGAATATTAGATAAATTTGTAACTAAATATATATATTTAAGAACCTGAAAGATTAAAAAACATAGGATCAAGAACTAGAGATTATGATGCAAGAGGAAGATATGAGTAAAAATTAGTCGATATGGAAAATATGTCAACTAGAAAATCAGAAACTTAAAAGTATAACCACTGGGAAACACTTTAATAAATGAAAGTATATTTTAAAGAATTAACACAATTGAAAGCATATTCTTAAATTGGAAGATACTCCTAATGAATTTATCTAAAATGCAGTACAAAATGATAATAATTTTTTTTAAAAAAAACTATGTAAGAAAAGCTGTTGCAGTATTAAGTAACTTCAACAGACAATAAACTAAAGAATAGGCAGAAGTAATATTTGAAGAAATAATGGTTAGGACTTTTTAGAAAAAAATAAGAACATGAACCCTCAGATTCAAGGAATATAATATAACCTTAGGGGTTTTTTAAATCAAACCATAAAATATGCATTTGTTGGTTGACCTGACAATCCCACTACTAGAAATTTATCTTAACTTTACATCTCAGTAAGCCAACAATTTATGCACAAGCTAATTCATGCTGAAATTTTGTCATATTAAAATACTAGAAACAACCTAATTGCCCATCCATAGGAGACTAATTGGATAAATTAAGGTTTATCTACAATAAAAGGAGTGAGTTATAGGATAGTTATAGTGTTAAGTGTAAAAAGCACAGAATAGTATAATGAATATACACAATGTTCTGTGTTAGCAAAATAAGAAAATATGTGTACACATGCTTAGTTTTGCAAAAAAAAAAAAAAATACAAGAGGGATTAAAACAGAAACAACAGTAACAATAAAAAGTCACTTGGGGGGTGGATAGGAACCCGGTGAAAGAATGAGGAAAGAGAATAAGACTTCTCAGAGTATATAGTGAGAGAAAAAATTAATATAGAAAAACTTGGATGAACTAAGCAATGAAGAGTAAATAAATCAATTTAAAATGTTGGTAAATCTATTAATAAACAGCTTTATTTTAAAAAAAGTTATTATATTGTGTTGATTTAAAAATACTGGAAATTAAATTCTGTGGTGACAAAGTTTTAAAATGCTCACTCTTTTTCTTATTTCTGCAAGAGGAAAGAGATGCTGAGTACCTTTAGCCTTTGTTTGAAAAATAAGATTAAAATATATATTAGAAATATTAAAAAATCACTAATAATTAAAAAGAGGATCTATATATTACAAACTGACAAGGAAAACAATGAAAGCATCAAGGGAACATTTTTTAATCAAAGATAAGAAAGGAAAAAAGCTGTGAAATAGAGTCAATATAAGATAATCAAAATCCATTAGAAATTTTGAAAATATAAGTGGATAAAAATCAGGTTTACCAGGTTAATAAAAGACAGAAAGAAAGAAAGAAAGAAAGAAAGAAAGAAAGAAAGAAAGAAAGAGTTGAAAATAAAAGAAAATAAGGAAATAACTAAAATAATGTCAGATAAAATAGATTTTTAAGATAATATACGTATAATTCAGAGTTGAAACCCCTCTTTCATCTTTCCCTGGCTTTTTATTCCCTTTTCTTCCTCAATAGAAATAAAATTCAATGAGTGATTCTTCTTACAGGTTAGTTCCAACTTGGTATATAAAACCATATGTTATCTTTTTATACTCTGCTATGTTAAAATATATTGTTTTCTTTTGCAATTTAAATAGACCTTTTATCAATGTATGACTTTGTAACATCGTCTGTTATTTATCTGAGAAATCCTGACATTATTCACTAAACAACATCAAAAAAGCACAACCATTAATATAACTGCCATCTCATCAGAAACTCTTAATTGAGAAATTTCACTCATATTTTCTAAAATTCTAATTTTCACTAGACAGCTCCATTTTTATTATTGACAACAAATACTGTCAATTGTTTTTCTTGAGGAGACAGGCACATTTGTTCACTTTTGAGAAAATTATAGCCAAATATAAGTCTGAATAACCATTATTCGTCTGCCAATAGTTCTTTAAAGTAAAAATTGGATTCTGTGGGAAAAAAACACAACAGCTACTAGTTCAACTAGCATCTCAAACAATGGCACAAGTACTTTTCTCAAGACAACCACTATATTTCAGCATGCAGAAGTACTTTTATGCAAACTTGTCATTTTGTCACATAGAATATTAAAAAGACATGTATTCAAGGGTCAATATTTGATCAATTTAATATTTTTTTTTACTGCTTCTTCAAGGGCAATCTTAAACAAAACTGGTACTTTTTGTGAAGAGTATAACACCTAGTACTGCTTGGTGCCCCTGACATGATTTGTGCAAAGGCACCATCAATTTAACCTCCCATTGCTTTTGTACCACCAGTGCAAATGTCGACAAATATAATACTAAATACTAATAGGATACTAAATAACCATCAAATCCTATATAATAAAGAGGTAATATGCAAATTGACCATCATGGCCTCACACAAAGATGGCCACCCCCAGGTGGTCAAAAGATGGCCACCACAAGATGGCCGGCAGGGGAGGGCAGTTGGGGATGACCAGGCCTGCAGGGGAGAGCAGTTAGGGGCAATTGGACTGGGAGGGGAGCAGTTAGGAGTTGATCAGGTTGGCAGAGGAGTGGTTAGGGGGTGATCAGGTTGGCAGGTAGAAGCATGATCACAGGGATCAGGCCTAAACTGGCAGTCAGACATCCCCCGAGGGGTCCCAGATTGGAGAGGGTGCAGGCTGGTCTTAGAGATACCCCCCCTCCCCCCATGCGCAGTGTATGAATTCCGTGCACCGGGCCTCTAGTATTAATATAAAAATAGTTTTGAACTCATGAACTCACAAAAAGAATTTCAGGGGTGTTCAGGAGACCATACATTGAAAACCACTACACAGTGCCATTCCACTTCTCACAGGTATGAGTTTAAACCACATTCCACAGATATGAAACAAAAGCTATCTCTCAATCTCTCTCTGTCTCTCTCTCTCTCTTTCTTCCTAACACACACACACACACACACACACACACACACACACACACACACACACACACATTTTCCTGTTAAATGGAGTCAAATTTAGCTTTTAAATGATAATCCTTAGATTATTTTTTAACTTTACCTATAAACTATCATCACTTTTCTGTTCCCTTTGGCCATGTTGGGTCCCTCTCTCCAGCACCACCTACCTTCCTAGTTTAAAGCCCCACCTCCTCATTCATGGACACCTATCATGACCCTCTGCACATTTCCCAATAACTACATCTGCCTTGTCCCTTGTATCCTGCTATTGCATTTTAAAATCTGGTTACTATAGATATGGACTCAAAGGTGGACCATTTTCTTTCAAAAATTATGCTTATAAGTAGTCCCCAATGTCTAATATTGGATATAGAAATGAATCACAAAATGGCTGCCAATGCCAGCTGTCCAATTTTCAGATACTCAAGACATTTTTTCTTGCTTTTGAAAATGATTGTGAAAAATACAAAACAAACAAACAAGACAGCAACAACATGGACTGTTCAGAGAATTTGTAGTTTCAGAATTTGTAGAGGGAAGGTAAATAATTTAAACAAACACTGAGCACTTAAATATTTGTTAAATTATTAATGAAAAATGGAATATTAGAAAATCAGAAACACCTTAAGGAAAATGAAATTTTGGGCAATATTCTAGGCAAGGGTGGCTTGATTACATCCTGAATTCTTCTGCTCAAAATAATGCGCGCGCGCGCGCACACACACACACACACAATTTTCATTTGATCTCATGGCTTAAAATTCTACTAATCAGAGACTGAGTTAAGAATCTAAATGTGCAAACATGTCTTGGTTGATTCAAGGTCTCTTACTTATGGGTAAGAATCGGATCAGGAGAGGGAGGACTGGAGGTTGATAATTTTGAAATATGACAAGAGGACCATGAATATACTGAGAAATGGAAGTTATTGGCAAGTAGGCAGGCTAGGTGTGACAAGCAAAGGAGACAGTGCAAAGACATTTCAGGTACTCAAAAATCTTGCCTTAAGGTCAGACCAGATGTTAGAAAGATGGGGCACTAGTCTTTCTCTTTCCTTCTCCTTCTGGCTCCTGAACTGCATGATTCTTGATAGTAGATAACAAAACTTAGCTCTCTGCCACCAGTCCTTCAGTTAGAGGTGCACTGGGTGCCAAACATAGAGCCAAAGTAACTTGTACCAGCATTTCTGCCAGCTATGGTGTTACAGGAGAGGCCACAGACGTGGAGAGGATATAAAAACCGGTGTTCAGAGTGGTGTGTTTTCTAAACAAAGGATTTACAAGCACAGATTCTGCACCTAATTCCTGTGTTGGTTGAGCTTTTCCCCTTTATGATTACTTTGATTTTTTTAACTATTATTTTTCTTTTTTGCTTTGAGGAGACAGTGTGTGCTGCATACCTTGGTGGGTGCTGACTATAAATGGGTAAGTCAAGCACGGCCCTGCCCTCAGAAAGTCCTCACAGTATAGCAGGGAATTCAGTGCGGTGGCAACAAGAAGAAGAAAGAGGAAAGTGCAAAACATGCTTCAGATGAGAATTCCCTTGGATGTTTTTTTTTTTTCCTTTCAAATAATTTTTCTCACTACTTCCTACTAAAATTCTGATTGTTGTGGACTGAATGTGTCACTCCAAAATTCATATATTAAAATCCTAAGCCTCAATGCAATGATATTTGGATGTTAAGACTTTGGGAGGTGAATAGGTCATGAGGGTAGAGCCCCTCTCATGAAAGTGATTAGTGCCCTTTTCAAAAAAGGCTTTAGCACATGCTCTATCTCTCTGTGCTTTCCACCACATAAGGACAGAATGCCCAGTGTGCAACCTGAAGGAGGGTTTTCACCAAACGCTGACCATGATGGCATCCTGATCTCCAACTTGCGACCTCCAGAACTGTGGGAAATATATTCTCTTATTTATTCTCTTATTTATCACCTAGTCTATGGTAATTAATTTGTTATAGCAGCCAGAACTAAGACAGTAGCTTTATTAAGAAAGTCCTCAAGAGAAATTTTACATCAACCAGATACAAAAGTAATTTTTCAAAGAAGGCTGCTTAATATATGTATCCCTTCCTCCCTACACTCCTCTCACAATGCATAGCAGACAACCAGAGTGAGCTGACTTGTTCATATTTATGCATTTGCAGGCTTTAACCTCTTCACTGTGCTGACAAACCAGGCACAACCATCAAAGTGTCATTGTTCTGCCTACAGTCTGTACTCTCCTCAGAGACGACCCTGTTGGCAGTTTTTTAAATGCTTGATGTTGCATAATAGGCATTATGCAGAAATGTCAGTCCCCAGTGATGCCTGCTTGCCATACTCCAGAAGTTACACTTGCTGAAGTTCATGCCAGAACATTGTTTCCTCTGAATGCTTAAATGCTCTTAGCAGGAAGAGTGGGTAGGCTCTGTTCCCCTTTGAGAATCGGGAAATAAGTAGGTTTGCAAAAAGTGAAACTCTCCAGTCCGCAATCCGTACTTAGGAATGAGCTCTTGACCCATAAGAATTTGTTAAATTTACTTGCAAATCCTTTCCTTTTAAGTTTTCCCTTGTGCTTGTAGAGTGTTATCTCATCTGATGCATCACCAGCCTTTTCCACTGCTTTATTTTACTTTTTTAGAGAGAAAGTAAGGGAAAGGGAGAGAGAAGCATTGATATGAGAGAGACACATCAATCAGCTGCCTACTCCATGCTCCCTCCTGGAGATAGAACCCAAAACTGAAGCATGTGCCCTAACAGGAATAGAACTGGCAACCTTCTGTGCACCTTACAATGCCCAACCAACTGAGCCCCACCAGCCAGGGCTCCCCTGCTTTTTTTTTTTTTTAATCAAAGGTTGTGTGTTGTACTTCATTCATGTCAACAGTCTTTGCTGAGAAGCCACCCAGCAGGGCAGAGACCATTCGCTCCATCTGGTGGTAGTGACCACGCCCATTTTCCATCAGCTTCTCAGTTCTGAGTTTGGCTCCTCAATAAAAGAAAAAAAGCTACTTTTTGCAGGCTTGGGCCTAACTCAACTTCTTTCCTTATGTAGTTTCAGCTCAGATACTGGAGAACATGTGCAAATGACTCCAGATCTACCAGTAGTTCTCCCATTGGATTCATCTCCAGGCTTTTAAAATCAGCCTGATCTCCTGGCTGCTTTCTTCCTGGCCCCTTGGAACAACTGACATTTGCACACCAGCATTTACAAAGTGCTTTCACAGAAAACAGGAGACAAAATAAACTAATTACTTGCTACAAGCCAGGAACTGGGCAAGACACTTAATAAACATTACTGTATCTAACCTTTAAAACTCTGTTGGATTTTACTGTTCTCATTTTACACTTAAAGGAAATGAAATATGCAGCTACTAATGGAATTTTGCCTCATGACTTTAGAATAAGTTACACCAAAATACATCCTTCCTTCATTCCAGTTTGTTTCTTGAGGAAACTTGTGATAGTCAGAGGCCATCTAGATTTGTGATTATATTTTTCATCTTTTATAATCATCTTGCTAGTAATTAATTTAATTTTTCTTTAATTTAGCCAGTTGGACTTTATTGAGTATTTGCAAAGCATTCAACTGAGTGTTTAAGGCAACAACACATTCTGTTGTTGTTGATAAGCTCATATTTCAATGGTTTACATAATGATGAAATGTGCAAGTGCAAGTGGCAAAACTAGGCTAAGGATAAGCCCAATGATTCTTGGTGGGACAAAACATCAACTGGTGCGTGCAGGAGTGTGGAGACATACTAGAGCAGTGATTCTTAACCTACTTCATCTCATGGCAGACATAAACTAATTACTAAAATTCTGCAGCACGCCAAAACATATTATATTATTTGCCTATCTGACCAAAAATAGGTATATTTTTGATTTATTCATACTGGACGGCTATTGTTGTGTTGGCTGTTGTCATTTTATTATTTGTCAATCTAAGGGAAAAGAGATCTGTACCACTGACTAAATAGTCAGGTATTGCATGTTTTAAAAATTCTTGTGGCACACCAGTGTGCCTCAGCACACCATGCTGTTCTAGAGAGTAACTTTGCAGCCTCAAGCCTGGATATGAGCATTTCAGAGAACGGAGGTTATTGGTTTTACTGCTAATTGACGTGTACTGTGCGATAATACTTTTTCCTTATGTACATGTTGCTATTTTTTTGAACAGTTCAGTTTAAATAGGAAGAGTATCCATCCTTTTACATTTTAATTATTCACTTTGGTTTGTTGCCTAAATGGCCTAATGCATCCTGGAGTAATCTGGGGACATCACAGGGGTATATTGGCATGGAAAAGGCTGACTTTTTTAAGTGTTAAGCTTCAGCTGTGAGTTAAGTCTGTACTAAAGCAGGATCCAAGGTTATTTCCTAGTAGATAAAGTACAAGTGCATACACCCTAGGAACTTTGTGATGAAAATGCTTTCATTCATCCACCCATTTGTTCAACAATATTTACTGAGCACCTTTTATGTTTTAGGTGAGGAGGATGCAGTCATAAACAAAAATTGACATGGTCCCTCTCTTGGTAGTTTTCAGGCTTTGATGGAGTCCTCAGAGGAATGAAAGTTAAATTGTAACTACAAAGAATGCTATAAAGGAAACCACTAGGTACTTCAATTTAATGTAGTTAGGAAGGTCAGGATGACTTTTTGAGAAATGACACTTAAAATCAAAAGAAGGCATGGGAATCAGCTAGGTCACAAGGAGAGAGAGCATTCAGGAAGAGGGAACAACATGTAAAAAGACCCTGTTGTGGGTGCAAAGAAAGCAATTTCAAGGAAATAAAATTATCAATAAAGCCAATAAAGCATCTTCAGTCAGAAGGGATGTCTCCAAAAGAAATACTGAACTTGCTAACAGGTATTTGACAAGTGGAAAGAAAAAGTGTCAGATTTCCCCTTACTGATTTCCAGGGCATTTAAACAGAGCGGTAGCATCCTTGGATAAGAACAGATAAGAACTAACTCAGGGATCAAACTTCCAGGGCACAGATTTAGAGGTGGAGGTGTACAGGGAATGAGAATGACCGCATATGGCTATGGAAAGGCAGTAGGCTGCATGCCAGGGGACCTGAGTCCTAGGGGATCTCTGTTAAATAGCAACTGTGTGACATTTGGGAAGTCATTATTTTCTCAAGATATCATGATACCAGTCTTGGGTTTAAATCCTGACTTAGCCCCTTATTAGTATATAGCCATAGGCAAATTCTACAACTATTCTAAACCTCAGTGTTTTCTCTTTGAACAAATAGAAATAATTAAGTCTTCCTTGTAGAATTACAAGGATCAAAGAGATAATAAATGTAAAGTGCTTGTAGCAGATGCTATTGGGGCTCCACCCCTCTCTCTCTCATAGCTGCCTGTGCTCCAGGGCACAGTTCCAATTGACAGTACCTGCAATTTATACCCAAGGAATTGCTTTCAAATTCTTGGAAAGTCACTTTGCCCATGCAAAAGTCACACTTCCCTGCATTTCACAATAGCCTTCAGACAATGACACTGGAATTGAGCTTAAATATTCCAGCTTCTTCGCCCTTTAATTAAAATGATCCTGAGGTTTGGGTTTTACTCCTTTATTCAGACTTTCCCAGATGAATAAGTGCCACCCCCCCTTGTGTTTCTGGAATAAAACACTTGCACTCAAACCCTTATATGAGGGTCTGCTTCTGGGAGAAGCCAAACTAAGACATTATACAATACCCGTTGTATAATACTCAACAAAAATTTGATGAATTAATGACTTATCATGATAATTCTTATGCCTACTAAAGAAAATAAGTTTTCCAGAAGAACTCTAATGATTATTCCAATTTCTAGATCTCAAAAGATTGCTCCAGCATTAAACTTGAGATAGAAAAGATTCATTATTATTCTCTGGTACAAAAAACAAACAAAAAAGAAACTGGGGAGTAGCTATCTGGGTAAAGTAAAAGGTAATTAAATTCCATGCAATTTACCAAAGCCAAGCAAAGACCCGAAGATAGCAGCAGATGCTATCACTAAATTATTTAAAGGAGCTTAAAAAGCCAACTGCTGCTGCTTCCCCTAGGACACAGCTCAGACTCCTGTTGGTACTTCAGACTTAGTAGAAACTGGCCTTTCCTTCTGTATTCCAATATTTCAGGATAGTCAGCCATATAAAGATGTGATATATTATGTAGGTTTACATTTAGAATCCAGGGGCACTGATGGCAATGCGTAGTAGACCTGAGGATGGCTTGGCTAATCAATAAGGGGGCATCTGTGAGGTTGTGAGACCTTTTCAAGCTTAGAAAAAGTTGGTTATGTTCACAACCAGCTTCATTGGCAATGTCAAGCAGAAAGATTGGTAATGGTAACAAACTCCAGCCAATAAGGACATATTAAAAAAGGGGAGTGACCATTCCAGCCTTGAGGCACATAATTCATTTCACTCCAGAACCCTCATTGTGGACTTCAAGCTGAGGATCACACAATTGCAGATAGTGTTTTTATTATTAAACTAGAGGCCAGGTGCACAAAATTTGTGCATGGAGGGGGGGGGATCCCCTCAGCCCAGCCTGCGCCCTCTCCAATCCGGGACCCCTTGGGGGATGTCCAACTGTCGGTTTTGGACATCCCTCTCACAATCGGGGACCGCTGGCTCCTAACTGCTCACCTGTCTGCCTGCCTGATCACCCCTACTGCCCCCCCCACCAGAATGGTTACCCCTTACTGCCCCCTTGCTGGCCTGGTCACCCCCAACAGCCCCCCTTTGCTGGCCTGGTCACCCCTAACTACCCCCCTGCCAGCCTGGTCACCCCTAACTGCCCCCTTTTGCAAGCCTGGTCACCCCCAACACTCCCTCTGGTAGCCTGGTCACCTCTCACTGCCCCCCTCTGCCAGCCTGGTCACCCTTAACTGCACCCCCCTGCTGACCTGGTCACCTCCAACTGTTCCCCTGCTGGCCTGGTTGCCCCCAACTTCCCCCCATGCTGGCCTGGTCACCCCTGACTGCCCCCACTGCTGGCCTGGTCACCCCACACAGCCTGCTGACCGGTCATTTGGTCATACCCTCACTAACCCCTTGCTGGCCTTGTCGCCCCACCTAGCCTTTTTGATTGTCCGTTCGGTCCTCCGTTTGGTTGCTATGGCCCCTGGCTCTTTATATATATAGATAGTACTACCTTAATAATAAAAATCTCTTGGGAAACTGTGGTCAGTTGGCTTTCAGATCAAGAACACTGAGCCATCTAGTAGAATATTTTCCCCCAGAGTTTTTTATGTACATTAAAGCCAAGAGAAGAAAACTAACTCTCAGATTCTAACTTAATCTTTAAAAATAATGATTTTCAGCCCTGCTCAGTGTTGCTCAGTGTTGGTTGGAGCATTGCCCTGTACACCAAAAGGTCAGGGCTCTAGTCCCAGTCAGGGCACATACCTACGCTGTGGGTTCCCTATATGGGAGGCAACCAAATGTCTCTCTCTCTCTCTCTCCCCCAAACTTCTGTCTCAAATTCAATGAAATGTCCTTGGATGAGGATTGAAAAATGATAATAACTTTTATTATTTACTGTGTGGTAGTCATAGGTGGAATATTTTGTGTGCATTATTTTACTTATCTGCATAACCATCCTCCAATGTTATCTGTGGCTGTATAAACCATTTTAAAATTTAATGTGTTAACATGATATCTACTTTTTTTTACAGTCTACATCATAGGAAATTATGATTTCCCATTACCCATGATGCTAGATCAAGCTGTCCTGGGCCAGTGAGCTCAGCTGGGCTCACTCACATGCCTCGGGCCTTGGCTGGGACAACTAGGCTGGCCTAGCTCTGCTCCACATGATCTCGCACTCTCCAGGAGGCTGCCCGGGCTTGATCTCATGGCAGAGGCAGGGTTCCAAGAAAATGGAATCATGGGCTTGGAACTAGCACACCTTTTCTTCCACCACAATGAGTTGCCAGAGCAGGTTAGCCCTGATTCAGGAAGTGGGAGGAAGAGCTTCAAAGTCACATACAAAGAGCATTACTATTGGAAAGGGTGAAGAACTGTGACTATTTTTTCATCTGAGCAGGACATCCAGTAATTGTTATGATAGACTCACTGATACTGTGAGGGGAATAAAATATGGCAGATCTCTGGAAATCTCAAGGTGTGCAGGCCTTGCATGCAGTTAGAGCAGGAAGAGATAGGGTTAGAATTCCTTAGAATACTCTGTCTTTCAACTCTTCACTTTACTCTTAGAGTTCCCCTTGTTCTCCTGGGAAGCTGCCTCCACTTAATACCTGGAGGCCCGGATACAATTTTATAGTACACTCAGATTCTTCTGTCGTAACTCATCATATTATATCACATTTCTTTGTTTAAGTCTATGACTTCTTTAGTAGGTAGTTTTCTGAGGGCAGCAACTGTCCTCCCTCTTCATCATTACCCACATGCCCATCAACTGGCAGAGTGTGGCAAAGAATTGCCACACAATAAATACTGTATTGTTTGCTGAATGAATGAATATTCAGAAAAATGTGAATGAAAAGAATAAGGAAAGTCACCATGTGACTGAGAGTACACAGACACTTGATGACTCTCATTATTTAAGTGAAGAGATAGGAATTCCTTATAATAGAGAAATCCCAGCATTAACTGTTGGGTAGCAAATAGCCAACTCCCTTCTTGCTCCTTTTTTCCCCTTGGGGGCTTCTGTGCTCTTTAGAGGACCATAGCATTTTAACACCATAAAAAAAGAAGTCAGTCACTTATCTGTAGGCTGTTGTGCAACTGAAAGCTAAAAGGCTAACAGAGGACTCTAAACAAGCATGCATTTCTTAATTGGATTTCTGTCTAGGACAGAGTTTGAAAATAAATTGTCCTCAATTTTTGGTGAGGTATATGGATCTGCTGGACATTTTTCCTTTTATCCATGCTTCCAATCACTAACTAATTATATTTTCCAATTTGTACCTAATAAAAATTTATTTTCATCAAAAATAAATAGTCTTGGTTATATAGACTAGTTCTGGAAAATATTGGTGGTATAGACTTTATTAGAAGATAACAGGATTGCCTGTTAGACATGATTATCCTACGCAATTAATTTTAACTTAAAGTATATCAAAATTTAAGATAATTATTTTTTAAAAGACAACAAAATAAATAAAATAAAATTACTTTTTCTGGCAACCATTTTTCTTATAGTATTTTAAGGTTGAACAAAAAATATAGGTTCCATGTGATTTGCTAAAATTTTTAAATAAGCCTAAATCAAACAGACTTCCTTATTACAAGCTTAAAGGGAAAATTTGATAAGGCTTTATAATGTTCAGTACTTAAGCAAATATATAAAGCACTTCAACTCTGAGAAACTAATTAAAGACCCTATAAAAAATATAATGAATGAACACACATAACACTTGACCCAACAATTTAACCTACATAAATTACTTTTACAAGTATCTTTTAATATGCTCACAAAAATGCACATTCAAGAATATTTATTGCAGTATTTAATAATCACAAATTAGGAACAATCTGAACACAATAAATAGCTAGTTGAATAAATTCAGGTTACATGTGAGTATATATATATATATATACTAGGGTCCCGGTGCACAAAATTCATGCAGGGGGGGGGAAATCCCCCCCCACCTGAAATGCACCCTCTGTCCGGGACCCAAGTCACTCCAAGCCTAAGCGTGGCCCTACAGGCTCGGGGTGGCCTGGCTCCCAAGGACG
Source organism: Myotis daubentonii (assembly GCF_963259705.1). Lineage (NCBI taxonomy): Eukaryota > Metazoa > Chordata > Mammalia > Chiroptera > Vespertilionidae > Myotis > Myotis daubentonii. The sequence goes on along the minus strand of NC_081841.1, from coordinate 140,300,074 downwards.
CCTGTCACAGGGACACAGGCCTTTAGGGGCTGGTGCCTGCGCACACACTCCAGTGGGGCTGGAGCTTCCCCGGCATTGCAAAGCTCCAGGCCCTGCTCCCGGCTTCCGCACATGCCACTCCAACCCTGGCTCCCCGGCATCTGCGTGCACCGCCTCGACCCTGGCTCCCCGGCTCTTGTGCGCGTGCGCCAGCCAGGCGGGAGCTTCCCCCGGGTCACCATGGCGACACAGGGAAGCTCCTGCCCCAACCCCTGCTCCAGGGCATCCGCACACACTGCCCTGCCCCCGACTCACTGGCACCAGTGCGCATACACAAGTGGCCACGGGGCCAGAACTTCCCAGTGTTGCCATGACAACACGAGGGAAGTGCCTGCCCCACCCTGGCTGCCCAGAGCCTGTGTATGCAAATTAACCCACCATCTTTCTGTCAGGTTAATTTGCATACTCACTCTGATTGGCTGGTGAGTGTAGTGGAGGGATAGTTAATTTACATGTTTCTCTTTTATTATATAGGATATATACATACATATAAATGAGATATCATGCAGCAGTTAAAATAAATAAGGCAAACACGTCTATGTACCAATATGAAACTTTCTCTAAGACATATTGTTAAGTGTAAAAGCAAAGCAAATTGTTGAACAATGTGCATACATACCAAAATGTACGTTTAATATTTTTTAAATGGTACAAATGTTGTATTCTCTGGAAGGATACATTAAACACAAGTAAGAGTGATTGTCCCCTAGGTAAGAAACAGAAGTTGGCAGAACAATAATGAAAGGAGTTTTATAACCTTGTTTTATAACCTTAAAATTTTTTACCTTATACTTTCATCATCTGATCAAGAGCATTATGGTAAAGCTTAAAACAACAAATAAAGCATGCCTCTGTCTATAGAGCAAACTATTAATGTACAGGCTAATTACAATAAATTAAAATAGAGAAAAACACATTTATACAAGATACAAGGACAAATACAAATATATTTAAGGTACCTAATTAAGATTTAAGAATAATTTTCAGTGAAAAATTATATTTGCCCTTAAGTTAATTATATAGTTTACTGAGGCCTAGTGCAAGAATTCATGCACAGGTGGGGTTCCTTGGCCTGGCCTCGATGGGGGCTGGTTGGGGTGGGCTGTCTTGCCCAGTCCCCATTGGGGCCAGTGGCTAATCTCCTGCGGCTCCTCCCTCCAGCGGCCAGCCAGGCCGGCTGGCCAGGGTGATGGGCTGTGGGAGGTGGGCCAGTTGGGGGTAAGGGGCCAGGGGAGGTTGGCCAGCTGGCCCCCTAATTGGAACTATCGGGCAGAGATGGCTGGCAGAGGGAAGGGACCGCAGAAGGTTGGCCAGCTGAGGGAAGTTAGCTGTGGGAGCACACTGACCACCAGGGGGCAGTTCTTCCATTGAGCATCTACCCTCTGGTGGTCAGTGCTCATCATAGCAACTGGTGAACCAGTTGTTCCTATCATTCTGGTCATTCAGTCATTAGGTTGCTTAGGCTATTATATATAGAGATACCTAACTCTAAAGAAAGATTCCACCCAAACCAAGAACATAAAAAAGAACACACATAATATTGGGTCATCCTAAACAGAGAAGTGTCATATATTTAATAAGATAGAGGAATTTCTCATCTATTTAGGAGAACTAAGATAACCAAGATTATCAAATGTGTCTAGTATGGCTTGAAGAATGGAGATCAAAGAAATAAGCACCATGTTAAGTAGAATAACTTACTTTCAAAATGGAAATATTAGTTTGCACTTCAAAATAGCTAAAATGGTTAAACAGAACTTCTAGCTATGACCTATCCAACCAATTCTTCCACTGAGAGCTGCTATAAAAGCTGAATAAAATACAAAACAAAATCTAAACAGCTCTTTGGCACCACTGAGCAGATAGGCAGGCTAGACAGAATTTGCTGAGATCCCCAATTGAAGAGAAGTGCGTTGAGCTGACCCCAAAATCTCATCAACTTTTTCTCCTTTATGCTGACATACTGATTTCTCAGTAGCAGAGACAGGGGTTCTAACCAGAAGGGGTTCTCAATTCAGTGGAGCAGAGTTTCTGCCTTTTTTGGGGGGGGGCTAGGGAGACAGAAAAAGGATGAAAGAAAACTTCTATTGTAGTCGAGGTCAACTGTCAGTTATTAATTTTGACATAAATGCTTGACTTAAATTCCAGGTCCTCTGCTACTGACTTAAATTTTGGTCTTCTGTTAATTCTATGTGATTCCCAGAGACACTGGTATATCACTGTGTGCGGTCTCAGTACTATAAATGATCTCATCAGAGAATTCTGGAAATTAGGTGTACCTCATTAGTAAAAGATATTCTTTTTTTAATATATTTTATTGATTTTTTACAGAGAGAAAGAGAGAGAGATAGAGAGTTAGAAACATCGATGAGAGAGAAACATCGATCAGCTGCCTCCTGCACATCCCCCACTGGGGAAGTGCCCACAACCCAGGTACACGCCCCTGACCGGAATCGAACCTGGGACCCTTCAGTCCGCAGGCCGACGCTCCATCCACTGAGCCAAACCGGCTTCGGCAGTAAAAGATATTCTTGACAAAAAGGTTAAAGGTTGGCTTAGGTGTGTGTGTGTGAGAAGAACTTCTGGAATCATTTGTTCATTAACAAATATCTTAATTTGGAATCTAATCCCAAACTCGTTAAATGTAACAAAAACAAAACATATTAAAACACAAGATAATTTCATGATGATCATTTTGTTACAATAAGAAAAAACATAGGATCCTAACTCAAGAGTCCCATGAAGAGTCTACATGCCCGGATCAGGAATGCTTCTGGACATGGAGACAATGGGATGAAAGCCTTCTAGTATAGTCTGTAATACATCCTGCTGCTTTTGTGCTCTCTGCTGGAAGCACCCGTGCATGGCATGTCCAGTCTCACTCTTCCTCACTAGCATGGAGGAGGGCTGTCATCTTCTGGCTGTGACCTGTGTATTTTCCAGGATATTCGCTGACTGCCAGCTCTTCATGCAAACACTAAATGTAGTAAGAGTATTCCAAAAGTTTCTGCCTTAATCTGCCAGAGGTTACTGCTCCTGTAAGCAGTGTTCACAGCTCTAGCAGTAAAGGGGGCAGGTCAGGGATTTATTCACTCTTACAGAGATGTATGTCCTCAGTTTTCTACATAAATTAATGCAGGACACAGAGCTTCTCTAGGAGTGAGGGCTGTCATCACAGCTGTCCCCAAAATTGACCCTCACTGCTTTGGTGCTTCACCTCTCCTCTCAGCAATGGCAAAGCTTAATTCTTCTCAAATAAGATTGGTAATCTCACCCTAGTCATCATCATTCCTACACTTCTTCCAAAGGAGATAACACTTTTTATGTCTTTTCTCCCTACTGGTCTAGGAGCTGGTAAGGCTGTGGTGTCCAAATTATCAAGATCTCAAATCAAGTAAAGCTGTTGTCCAACATAAAATCTAAGAATGAATGCCCAAAAGACCTCCTTCTCAATAAACTGTATCTTGCAGGTGATACATTTGGAAAATTACAGGGGGTATACAGAAATTATAAGAGATTATAGTAAATGACAAATTAATTTTATAGAAATAAATTTAATATTAATTTTAATATTAACCAGCATTTATTACTTTAAGCTACAGAAACAAACAACCCCCAAATTTCTGTGTTTACAAAACCAATCAGATTACCTAAGCAAAACTATTGTGGCTCTGTTCTGGGAGCCAGGATGAAGGAGCAACTGCCTAACACATACCATTTTATGGCAGAGGGAAACAGCAGAACCAAGCAATGGCTAAACTTTCAATGATCAAACAAATTCACATGGCCAAGATTGATGTCAGTAGAGCTGAGAGGTATAATCCTTTTAAAGAAGTGGTGAGGAAATAATTGGAAACAATAACACAATTTGCCACAGTGCTATATAGTGGGAAGCAGCCTTAGGTGACTTTATCCATTTAGTACACAGTTTGCAATCTCACATGTCCACATGAGCCTAATAGCAACATAAGTGAGTTAAAAAATGAGATGTAAGGAAATGGGATATATCAGCCTGGCCTACCACTTTACTCCAGGCCCCAAACATCACTTACGGGTTAGAGAAACCTATTTGGCAAGGCTCAGATTAACTCTTGCTTTTCAAGTTCAAAAACTCAACGTTTATTTGTTCACTAGAGAATAAGCAGATTTTGTTAATTCACACACATTATCCATCCCTACAAGATAATTATTGATAAATCAGGATATTAACCTAAAGAGCATTGATCAATAGGATATATATATATATATATATATATATATCCTCTAAGCCTTAAATCTAGACACCCGCAAACAATATCAAAGGCTGTAGAAAGCCAAACTGGTAATCTGAATGTTTTTGTTAAAACAAATATCAAAACAAAAGAAGTTAAATAGAAAACAACATATATAATTTTTATGACATTTGAACTTTCAAACATAGTTTTCCTGTCCAGATATTTCTAGTAAATGTCTCCCTCACTTTTGAATAGTTCATAGGTTATTTTTGATGTTGTCTCACCCTCTAGGTTTCATCATGGTATATACCACAAAGATAGGTGACTTTCATTTGCATCTGTCATTGTTACTTTCCTTCATTTGTCATAATATACTATAATTCTGAGTTTGTAGATGATGTGAAACTGATTATATTTTAGGTTAGTTGCTTTCTGTTTACAAAGACAAGAAACTCTTTAATTCATCAGGAAAGTATTCCTTTTCTACATTTTGCAATGGATGATTTCTGATGACTTGCTGAGAACTTGCTTCATTCAACTTGCTTGGCAAGATGAGGCAACTTTCTTTATTAAATTTTCCATTCGTGATTGCTTCATTGTAATTTTCTCTGATAATTTTAAGATCTATCCAGTCATTAAATCCCATGCAATATATTTGACTTAAAGATTGGCTGCTCAAAGTTCCTCAACTAATGACCCAATGCAAAGGTAGAAAATCATTGGGACCACTAGAGGCTACCCACAAAACAATCAGATTATATTTGTTAATTGCTTATAAATATGCACAAAAGTTGAGAAGATATAGCCCTGACCTCTGAGAATTTACAAAAGAATATGTGAAAAGAATACACCGGATACTGCAAGGCACTGTTCTAGAGGAAACAGCAAAGAAAAGCACAAAATACTGTAGAGGACTAGAGATATTAGGAAGGCTTCTGTGAAAATGTGGACTTTGAAAAATGAGCATGATTTTGACAGGCAGAATTGGGCAAAGGTACATTCCAGATATAATTGCTTTCTCTTCCGGCTTCAGGCAGGAAATGGTTCTGTCTTTTTCTCTTATCAAAGTCAAGTTCTCAAACATCTTACCAATATTTTTATGTGTTTTTATTCTTTCTATTTACTGACTGATCACAGCTGCTATTGATATTTGCATATTCACCACTTTTTAATTACACTGAAAGTGAATTGACCCAAATTACAATATTATGATTTTCAATTTTATTCTAAACTAGGGGCCCGGTGCACGAAATTCGTGCACTGGGTGTGTGTGTGTGTGTGTGTGTGTGTGTGGCGGGGGGAGTGTCCCTCAGCCCAGCCTGCCCCCTCTCACATACTGGGAGCTCTCAGGCATTGACCCCCATCACCCTCCAATCGCAGGATCGGCCCCTTGCCCAGGCCTGAGGCCTCGGCCAGAGGCATAGACCCCCATCACCCTCCGATTGCCTGATCGGCCCCTTGCCCAGGCCTGATGCCTCCACCAGAGGCATCTCCCCCTGAACACTGGCTATGGCCCCCGCCCAGGCCTGAGGCCTCTGGCCCAGGAATCATGCCTGGGCAGGGGACCCCCATCTCCCTCTGATCGCTTGCTCCACCCCCCGCCCAAGCCTGACACCTCTGACCCAGGCTTCAGGCCTGGGCAAGGGGACCATCATATCCCCCCAATCCCCGACTCTGCCCCCCACCCAGGCCTGATGCCTTGGCCAGAGGAGTTGACCCTCATCACCCTCCGATCACCAATCACCGGATCGGCCCCTTGACCAGGCCTGAGGCCTCTGGCAGAGGTGTCAGGCCTGGGCAGGGGACCCCCAGCTCCCCGCGGTTACAGGCTCCGCCCCTGCCCTGGCCTAACACCTCTGGCCTAGACGTCCAGCCCGGGCAGCGGGGACCCACAGCTGCAGCGGCCCCGCGATCGTGGGCTTTGCTTTAGGCCCAGGCAAGGGACCCCTAGCTCCCGGGACTGCCAGCTTCGACCGTGCCCAGCTCCCATTGCTGGCTCCACCCCTACTTGCTGCTATCACTGGCCAGGGCGGCAAAGGCACCTGATTCTCCGATCATGGCTGGGGCCGCCTTTGCCCTGCCCCCCCAGCTCTTAGCTCCCCCCTGGGTTTCTGATCACTGTCAGTGGCAGGGGGCTTCTTCCTGCTTTCCCTTTCGCCTCCCTGCATTGTGCCTACATATGCAAATTAACCGCCATCTTGTTGGCAGTTAACTGCCAATCTTAGTTGGCAGTTAATTTGCATATAGCCCTGATTAGCCAATGAAAAGGGTATCGTCGTACGCCAATTACCATTTTTCTCTTTTATTAGATAGGATATCATCTGTGCTTATGAATTAAAAAAAAATGTCAGTTTTCTGAGTACAAGACATAATACACAGAATGTTGCCTTAGAGCTAATGGAATAACTATGAGCATAGCTACTCAGGATTCTATGAAGAAAATGAAAAAGCAAAAGTTTTTAAAGACTATTGTGCAACTTCTTTGGATATTGTAGACTAACCCATCAGTTCCTTTAAAAAGCTTTTCCACTTCCTGAGGATGAATATATACTTAGTCCATAAAATTAAGCTTTAGAAGTCAAACTAAAACTAGACCTTATGTTATACTCCAGCTTTAATACTTATCAGATATGTAACCCTAGGCAAGTTACTTAACTTTTATTAGTTGTTCTATCAATAAAATGGGGATAGTAAGAGTAGCGACATCAGTGTTATGTGGATTCAATGAGGCAACAGCACATGGAACATCATAAGCCATCAATAAATGGTGCTAAAACCTAAATGTAGCACAGAATAAACACCATAACAATGTTTGATTTTATAAATATTATTACTATCAATGTTATATACATTTAAGAAAAGAGGATGCCAACTGACAATAGTAAAAATTGAAAGGTTAAGTGGATGGAAGAATGCTATGTATGTATTATCATCTTGTCAGGTGAAGACATTTTTAGGAGAATAAAACTTTAAATGTTGATTCTGTAAGTCAGAAGTTTACAAGTGGTCTATGGCTCATTAATGAAGCACTAAATTGGACAATCAGCATTAATGAGAATTGCACAGTACAATCGCTGCACATCAAGCTGAGGCTGTGGACTAAATGTGAAACCATATACTTCAGCAATTCAGTTCCAAGCACTCTGTGTCATTCTTCAGACTAGATGAATAGATTATCTTTATTTGTAGAAAATATTTTATTTTATTGTTTATTATTTATCTTACCTCCTTCAAAGAAAAATAATACAATAAAAATAGGGTGGGGAGAGATAAATCAAAGAACTTATATGTATATTAGTATATGCATAACCCATGGACACAGACAATAGTGTGGTGAAGACCTAGGGAGGTGGAGAGGTAGAGGGGGTCAACGGGGAAAAAGGGGGACATCTCTAATACTTTTAACAATAAAGGTAAATTTTTAAAAATAGGATAGTTAAAATAATGGAAGAATATGAAGTTATAGCACAGAGAATAAAATGTATCAAAGAATTAGAGTGACCCCTGGCTTGCATGGCTTGATTGATTGCGCACAGTCCCGTGCACTGAGAGGTCACTGGTTTGATTCCTGGTCAGGGCACATGCCCAGGTTGTGGGCAAGATTCCCAGTAGAGGGCATGCAGGAAGCAGCCAATTTATGTTTTTCTTTCATCAATGTTTCTCTCTCTCTCTCTCTCTCTCTCTCTCTCTCTCTCTCTCTCTCTCTCTCTTTCTCTCTCTCTCTCTCATAGATCAATTTTAAGTTTTTTTAAAAATAAATAGATTAATGAGATTGATATAGTTATTATGACTGAATACAAAACTTTCTGGTCATCAAAGATAAGGACAAGCATTTAATCTCAGCAAGAAATAATTTCAAAATCAATTTCTCTTATATACCTGACTTTTTTTATTAAATATGCGGAAAACTCTTTAAATGCCCCACATCCATTCCCTCACTAAAGTTTTATTTTCCCTTCATTTAATATTAGGGACTGGCTATTTGTTGCAGAGGTTTCTTTACATGTCACCTAGGAAACCCATCTAATCCTCAAGCAAATGAACCTATTTGTATGATGGCCTTACCTCCCGGAGTCCCTTTAAGAGATGAAGGTAACAGTCTGCAAACTATGCATTCTTGAAGACCTAATCTTTTGTTTATGAGATTAGGCATCTAAAATACATCTCACTTTCTTTTTATAGTTTATGTTTCCTGGACAGATTATTGACATAAAACCTCACAGTTTAGCATCACGGAGCAGTTAAATTGGACACCATTATCCATCAAACTTAGTTTCTTAATCCTAGCACAATACGCACACAACTTAGATGTATCCAGTTTTTATTTAAAGCTCATGTCATGGTGTTTCATGAGGAGTCAAGCAGTTATTAAACAGTGTGGAGTGAAGTAAATGGAAAGATTAATTTTGCAATGTGACACTAAAAGGAACACTTCAAAACAGAGATTTGGGTCTGGGTCTGCTCCAGGAATCTTCTGAAACATATCCACTATAAACACCAGTACATCTCTCCTGCCCTGAGAAAACCCAGCTTTGTAAGCAAACATTTTTCATTCTTAGGGAAATCTACCCCTAAAAATGGAATAAAAAGATCAATATTTCTGGCTATAAGAAGTCTGCCACTTTCAGATTTACTCAATACCCCCATCTTTTAATCAAAAATTTGTAGGAGGAAAAACAAAACCTAATTTATACAGAAAAAAAGAAAGAAATATCTATGAATATAACTTTAAAAAACCCAAGTTCATGAAACCTTGCAACAAAGTCACTACCCTCAAAAGTAATCATTTTGAACAATACAGTTTATGTCATGGCTTTTTTATAAGGAAAATACAAGAGAACTATTTTGTTTTTGTTTTAGTTTTATGTTTCCTCTATTGTAAACTGTTTGATTATAATTAAAGGGAAACATCTATATTTGTTCAAAGCCTAAATATATAATGATAATTTGAAGGCCCATTATTTTGTCTTGAGGAGCAGCCGAAGGAAGACATAAAGCAAACTTTCAAGTGGATGAAGAGCCGTCACACCGAGAATGCTTGAAAGAGTCAGTGAAGAGGGGAAATGGCATGAGGTATTCAGATAAGAACCAAGGGCAAATTTCCTGACAGTTCATGCTGATAGGCCTGAGGATGTGTTACCAAGGGAGGCAGAGGAATCTCACTTTTCAGACGTATTTAGTAAACAACATTTATTGGGTTTCTATTCTAAGCAGAGCACTGTACTAGAGAGTCCTGGGGGTATTCAAAAGCCGTAGAAGCCATTCTCTAACTCTGAAGAAGTTTGAGTAGGAAGAGGAAAACACAACTGTGAAATTATCCAAAAATATTGAACCAAAGTAATGTTGGCAAGCTATTTAAGTTGGAGAGTAGAAAATTACTTCCTGAGTAGCCTACAGATTGAGACATGCAGACAGATGGAGAGAAAAGGGGGCCTTCAATCTTGTGGGAGGTATAAAGAGGATCTAAATGACCACAAAAGTACTGAATTCAATAAGAATAATTTTGATGTATTTTGTTTCCTCTTCTAAAAATAAGAATAGCATTAACTTTTTCACATGATTGTAAAAGTACATAAGACAATATATATAACACATTGTCTGTTAGATTAAGAACTTAACAAATGGAAATAATCACTAAGAACTACAATCATCCTCATCATCATCCCCATTGTCAACCTCTTCATCAGCCACTTCTATTACGTCTATTCCCACCACCAGTAAGAGAGTTGAATTTGATAGGCAGCAGTATCTGGTGTTCCACTTATGCTGCGATCTGCACGGAAGTTGTTTCCTCTAACTGGTTCATGTTGATTTTGGTTAACATGTCTAAAGCTTTGTGATTCCTGTGGCTTTCAGCAGCACAGGATAAACTTGAAACAAGGCAGTCTCTCATTTTACTCTAGCTTTAATAGGAGTCAGCCTTGTCTGAGCACAGGAAAGTTAATGCCTCAAACCCAAACTCTTGAACAGACAAATCAACCAGATGAAGCCACATTAGTATTCAAGATTAATTTTGACCTAGAATTTTCTCAAAGATCTACACTCATGTAAATTATATATTTTTTAGGATTTTTAGATTCATATTTATCATTTTCACTGGGTGGCGAATAATTTTATTGGTAGTATTCACTCAGCCCTATAATTTGGCAACTTTTAGGAGATTCATGCACTAATTTATCATTGTGAATTCTATCTTCAATCAGAAGCAAGAAGTTCATTATTGCGTTCAAAATAGCTCTTAATGAATATGCTAGTTGGGAGCACATTAGCACATTTAATTTGCTTCTGTGTTTATTTCCAAAGAAACGCAGTAAATTTGCTTTCCTGGGTATATTTAATTTTTAAGTAAATTTTTACTGTAAGAAAACCATTTCCAAGTTCCTTGCCTCGCCAGCAAACTGTTTGAAAGATAAGAAACATTCACAGTCAAGATATATTTTAAAATGATATTATTCAAAGGGAAATTGTTATGACTTTTAATAGAAATGGCTGAGGACATTACAGGTACCTGCCATCCTGTTATAAAGAGGAGTCATTCATGATAATGACCAACATGAGTCTACTGAGCCCCTGACACTCAGCAAAATCCCACTCAGTTTCAAAATGCCTAACAGAAATTCATAGGTTCAGTGCATTAATATTTACTTAGATGTTCACTGAAGGACATTTCACAAGGTAAAATAAAAAAAACTTTCTAGAGGAATCATTCTTTTAAAAGGGTCCTAATTATGCCCAGTTCCCAAATAATCCCAGTCCACAATTTACAGCACTGTTTTTGCACACGTATCTGATAAAATGCCTTCCATTACTGAAAAAAATATTTTCATTCCTTGTTCCCTTGGTGTTCAAGTCACAGCTTCCTCTTATTTCAGACCCTTATGGAATGAATGGACTTGAATGGTCAATGAGAAACGGGACACTTCTGAGGAGGAATTACAGATTCTATCTCCATCCTTCTTCAGGACCCATTAATTATTTCATTCAATAATGGCTTGGAGTTTTGTGATAATTAAAGTAAATTAGGGTAGGAAAACAAAACAAGAAAATGATGGCCCTGAATTTTAAAGAGAAGCTTGGTCTAGTGTAGAGAACCTGATCTCTTGTTAAAGGACATGTGTTTGAATCACAGTCTACCTTTTCCTTTAAAACCATGGGCAAATCTGAACCTCTCCAGGCATCAGTATTTTCCACTTGTATAAATGCAGAAAATAGCCTAGCCTGTGCTGCTCAGTTGGTTGAGCATAGTTCCGTGCATCAAGAGGTCACCAGCTCAATCCCCGGTCAGGGAACATGCCCTGGCTGTGGGCTTAATGCCCAGTAGGGGGTGTTCAGGAGGCAGCTGATTGATGTTTCTCCCTCAATGATGTTTCTCTCTCCCTATCCCTTACTCTCTCTCTAAAATCAATAAAAACATTTTTTTAAATGCAGAAAATGGTAACTTCTCTTAGAGCTTTATTGGAAGAATCATGAGATAACATAAAAATATTGTAAAACTATAATAAGTGATAAACATGAGAATTATTGTTATTAGAGATAATAATATTAGAAAAATGATATCCTCTTTATCACTTTAAGTCAACAGAACATCCTATCTCTATATGAATGGCACATTAGGCAAATTATCTAAAGATTATAAATAGTAGACATCCAGAAGTTCTGCTCTAACACCTGCAAGGGGTTCTTCCTTATCCTTCTTTTTTTGTCCATCCAAATACAACAATCCTTCAAAGTCTAACTCATGTTCCATTCTCTCCTTAAAGCAACTCCCATTGAGCCAGTAACAAAAGAAGGTGTATTAAATGTCCCCTTCAAGGTATCACTTGAGAAGGAATCAGTCAGTTTCAACCAAAATTATTAAACACTATCTCATCACTTGGCATCTGTCTTAAAATGCAACGCACTCAAAACTTATGAATGCTAATATTTTATTCTAGAGGCCCAGTGCACAAAATTTGTACACAGGTAGGGTCCCTGGGCCTGGCTGGCGAAAGGGCCGATCTGTGGGGTGACCAGCAGGGCAATGGGGGCTCACTGCTGGCACCTACCTTGGCTGGCCTGGCACCACCCACTCACTGGCCCCGCCACCACGAGTGTCCTCCCTCTGTGGGGCTATTAGGGGGCCCCCATTGGCACCCACCTTGGCCAGCCTGGTGTTGCCTGCTCGCTGGCCTTGCCCCCCACTGCTACCACGGGTCACCTCCCTCTGCAGGGTGACCAGCAAGTCGATCAGGGGGTCCCCCACTGGCACCTGCCTTGGATGGCCTGGGGCCTACAGGAAGCTCTTGCATTGAGCATCTTCCCCCTGATGGTCAGTGCACATCATAGCAACTGGTCATTCCACCATTCAGTCTATTTGCATATTTATTATCCTATATAATAAAAGCCTAATATGCTAAGTGTCCAGTCATCCAGTCGGCCATTCAACCAATCAAAGTATAATATGCTAATGATATGCTGATGCCTCTCAACTGCTCGCTATGACGTGCACTGACCACCAGGGGGAAGACAGTGGACTGGTTGACCAGTCGCTATGATGGACACTGACCACCAGAGTGCAGATGCTCTGACCAGTAGGTTAGCTTGCTACTGGGGTCTGGCCAATTGGGACTGAGTGAAATGGGCCAGACAAGCCATGGAGCCCTCCTGTATCCCTCCCCAGCCCCAATTGTGCACTGGCAGGGTCCCTCGGCCTGGACTGCACCCTCTTGCAATCCAGGACCTCTCAGGGGATGTCGGAGAGCCGGTTTCAGCCTGACAGTGGAAAGACCAGTCACTATGACATGCACTGACCACCAGGGGGCAGACTCAATGCAGGAGCTGGAGGAGTGCTGCTCAGCCAGAAGTTCGGCTCATGCTGGCAAGCACAACAGCAGTGGTGGGAGCCTCTCCGGCCTCTGTGGCAGCGCTGAGGATGTCTGACTGCTGTCTTAGGCCCACTCCAAGTGGGCCTAATGAATCAATTCTACACTTACAAGTTTTTTATTTGAATCTTGAAAGATTTAGTAGTCTTCTCACCTCTCCTATTAAAGCACAATATCTATGATGATGATCACTCATAAACCATAAACAAATAACACTTGGATTAGGATAGATTCAAGACTGCTAAAAACACAATTCAATAAAATAAATATTAACAGCACTTACTATGTGTCAGGCACTGTTCTAGGTACTATAAATTTAACAATTGGCCCAGTTGATTTTAACTTCAGCCAGCTTGAAAGCTTGTAAGATTAACCTGCTGATGTTCTCTATCACCATCTCATGCAATACTTGCAGCTTAATCATCCCAACCACCATTTTCAGTGTATATTTTCTAAATCAAATACTTGGCATTTTTTCCACAGCTAGTAGATCAAGTTCAAGATCTATCACATTCCAACCAAATTAATTGCTACTATTCTTAGCACCCCTTGGAACAAATGCTTTATTTTTGTGGACATCAAAACACATCTTACTCATTCCCACCCTCAAGCTCTTGCTTCGTCATTGCACCCTCTAGTAATGATATTCTCTGTAATCTCTATTAATCCATATTAGATTGCTCAACCCATTGCAATCCAGTGGAAGGTCCCTTTACTATGGCTTTCCTTATCTCTCTATCCACAGAAACTCAAATTCTACAGTACTTGCATGTATAACATTCATTTGGTACTTTTCCTATTAATTATAATGACTCTATGAATGCATTTTGAAAGAGTATTACTAATAACTTTCAAATCTGAGTCAAATGTTAACTAATTATTTTATTTTTTAATTTTATTTTTAAATTACAGTTTACATTCAATATTATTTTGTATTAGTTTCAGGTGTATAGCATAGTGTTAACTAATTCTTTTAAATTACATTCTCCACATCTGGAAAAGAGCTCTAGAATATTGGATTCCTTTCATATGTTTTCTTGAACTTCTTTTTTTAAGCATTTAGAAGCCTGGAATTTATTGTCTGACTCTAACATTTTACAATTCTGCAAAACCGACTAAACAACAACAAAAAATAAGTTCAGACGCAATCCACTTACAACCATTATTATGGATGTTTCTTTTTTTTTTTTGCTAATTAATTCATGCAGAATTTAACTTAACAAAGCAAACTCTATTATTTTCTAATCTCCAATACCACCAAATAAAATTAGGAACTTCTTTGTGGTCTAAAATTCCATGGTATATATAGCCTAGATTTCTTTGGGGGACATGTAAAAGTAAGTATAGTTATGATATAGCTATGTATTTGTCATTCACAATAGAAAATTATGTGGGCAGCTTTCATTAGAGTTGAATAAATTTAAATAAATGAAGTGTGTCAAATCAGTAATTACTAACTGTTATATGTGAAGCAATTAAAGCATAACTGCTTTTACACACTGTAGCTATAGGCTATTTTTTTTACAAATTGCAATTCAAAATAATAAACCTGTCTCATGTGAGTAAAAAAAAAGAAGAAGAAGAAAGGTGAAGATACCCTAGGAATTAATCTATTTTTAGGAGATTTCATCATTTGGTAATCAAGGGTACAACAGTGAGATGACTTTTAATAACAGTATCCTCTCCCACTGTGCTCTAAAATCAACAATGTATAATACTTTTAATGTCCCTAAGAGTATAACTGAGACAGAAATGTTGTACTGTTTTATATGTTTCAATTACACAAGTTATTCAACGACAGCAAGACAACAACCCAAAACTCATATATTATGTCTTAAAACATATCCTCTTGACACCCCTAATATTAGACCATTTCTCAAAACCACCAAAGTTTGAATTCCCTTACAATGAACAAAATATATAATACATAAACTTTTTGGCAATAAGGTTATTTCAAACAATAGTAATTTATACATGGTGTTCTAAAGCGAGTTGATCAATACCAGTACTCTCTTTTCTCTCTAAGTATGTTGCACTAAAATCAAGCCATGCATTCATTTTGTTAAGCTCTGTGAATTCTCATCAGTTCTGGGAACTACCAATTTCACCTATATTGATATTTGGCTCCAACTTAAAATGGAAAATCAATATTTTAGGGAAAGAAATGTGCCATTTAAATATTTCTCTCCCACTCCCCTCCTGACAATGACTGCAGTTTTGAAACCAGGGTGTTTAAGTTTTAAATACAAAGGACTGGTGAAGTCCAATTCAAAACATAGTGACAACTATCATCTGTTGCTCTACTAATTTAACATTGTTTACTGGATGCTATCCAGGTCCTAAGGATTTGTCCATTTTGCTCTCTATTTGGTCGTTCTTTGTCAATTGTATTTCCATGGCATAATACAGCTGCAGAATCTACACTGATAAAAGACAAAGATGTTAATTGATTATACCTTCATTACACCCAAGCCATGCCCACCAGCAAATCAGAGTGAATATATGCAAATTAACCCAACCAAGATGGCAGCTGACAGCCATGGAGCTGGAGCAAGCAGGAGGCTTGGTTGCCCTGGCGATGGAGGAAGCCAAGCTTCCCGCCTGCTCTGGCCAGCTGTGGCCTCCTCAAAATGCAACAAAGTTTCAATTATAGAAGCTAAATAAGTCCCAGAACCTGCTTCCAGCCAGCTTCCACTGGGAGCTTGAGTGGCTTGGGGCTGTGGCGAGCCTGCAAACAGCCATCATCCCCTCACCCAGACTGGCCAGGCACCCCAGTGGGGATCCCCACCCTGAAGGGGCTGTGGCCAGCCTGCAAACAGCCATCAGCCCCTCACCTAGGATAGCCACAACCTCATGGGGTGAGGGTCCCTGCTGGTGTCTTGGCCAGCCTGCAAACAGCCATCAGCCCCTCACCCAGACTGTCCAAGAACCCCAGCAGGACCCCCCACCCTGAAGGGGCTGTGGCCAGCCTGAAAACAACCCTCAGCCCCTCACCCAGGCTGGCCAGGCACTCCAGCAGTACCCCCACCCTGATCCAGGACACCCTTCAGGGCAAACCAGCCAGCCCCCACCCATGCACCAGGCCTCTAGCCTATATAATAAAAAGGTAATATGCAAATTGACCCTAACAACAGAGCAACTGGGAATCACTGGTCACTATGACACACACTGACCACCAGGGGGCAGACGCTCAATGCAGGAGCTGCCCTCTGGTGGTCAGTGCACTCCCACAGGGGGAGCTCTGCTCAGCCACAAGCCAGGCAGACAGCTGCCAGTACAGCACTGGTAGTGGGAGCCTCTCCTGCCTCCTCAGCAGTGCTAAGGATGTCCGACTGCAGCTTAGGTCTGCTCCCCGCTGGCAAGTGGACATCCCCCGAGGGCTCCTGGGCTGCCAGAAGGATGTATGACTGCCAGCTTAGGCCCAATCCCTTGGGGAGCGGGCCTAAGCCAGCAGGTGGTCATTCCCCGAGGGGTCCCAGACTGCCAGAGGGTACATGCCGGACTGAGGGACCCTCCCGAGTGCACAATTTTTTGTGCACCGGGCCAATAGTTAAGACTATATGAAACATGATAGCAGAGACTATAAATTTTCCTCCAATCTCAGATTCTAATCGAGGCACATGACTCTTCAGAATAAAGAGCAACATTTCCCCAGGCTACATTCTATTAAGTGGAATGTAAGCAGGAGTGATGGGTAAAAATTCCAGGCACTCTCCTAAAGGGGAATGCCCCTTTTCCCACCTCCTTGGGTACTTTGAAATGACAGCATGGCAGTGGAACCTTAGCAACCACTATGGGTTGTGCAATAGAAGACAGAGAAGATAATGAAGCAAGATGACAAAAAGAAACAGATCTCTGATGAAACATTTGGGGCACCATGCCTTGGCTGCTTATTTCTGCCTTCTTTTCTGTGAGATAAAAATCAATCTACACATTGTCATTTGAGGGTTTCAGTCACATGCAGACAAATTTCTCCTAATACAAATATAAAAATTCAATGAATATCTTTATTTTGTCTAGATATGGAATTTCCAATATTGAAATGATGAATACTCTTAAGAAAAGAACACATATTACATTGCATTTCATTTGTCATTTGATAAAATTGATCTTTCCTGGTCACCTCTTCTGAACTCTATTTAATACACTAAAATATGTTTCTAAAATAATTGAAAGGAAAAAAATGTAATCTTTTAAAGAAAAAAAAAATCTATGCGATGCAAATGATGCCAAAGCATTACACTCAGGCTTTTCACAGCTCTAGTGAAACATCTGCTTTTACTTAGCATTCTGAACAACACTCATTTCATTAAGTATATACAATCATAAATTTCTAACACAATTTTAAACATGATCCAAATATCTCCCACCCCGGAATGTCTTCAGGAACTCATTTGCTTTAATTCGCTTTAATGTGTAAGCAAAACTCCTCCAGTCCTATGAAGTCCAGAGACAACAGGAAGTTCCAGGAGTCCATGGCGAGCTTACATTCCACTTCACCTAACTCTCCAATTTCTTGGTTCTGCTGACTCCCTAACTTCCACTCTGGTCTCACTTTCTGAGGCCCGTCTCTCCCTTTCTTCTAGGCTTCACGCCACACTGGACATCAAACCTATTCTTTCTTTTAAGAACTACACATACAAGGCTGTGTGAATGCTGTAAGTCAAATGTCTGCTCATACACACCACAGAAGTTTCTTACTGCCCACCTGTTTCTAACTCTGGCCTTCACTTTCTGCAGATTTTTCCCCCATCTCCTTCCTCTTTCCCTCACCTCCCTGGCCCTTGAGATATCACTTTCTTTAGTAGAGCTCTCAAGAGACTGTCCTCTAATTCCTGTTACTTTGTTTGTGAATCAATATAGTGTGTTTTAATGTAATCCTCTATTATAGTCCAGGTTAGGGAGGGGAAAGAAGAGGGGACAATATTGGCTACTTGACAATCAAAAGTTTCATTAAAGGACACTAAATATAGACATAAGAGATATAACCAATATCTTCACTATAATTAGGGACCAAAAATTAGAAGTATCAATTTTCTTAGCTTTAGGCCAGATTGAAGTTTAAATATTTAGGGAGGACTTTCACCTAAATAAGGAAAAGATCCATGAATGAAAGAGGTGACTACAGAACAACTATTTTCCTGATCTTCAGATCACATCCTCCATTATTTTGAAAAAATTTCCCCATTACATAAAACCCTCTACCTATAAAACCGCCAAGGTCTTTTGTGTTTAGGACATTGCTCTTTCTACTAAATGACATTGCTTTCCAAAGCACTTCACAGGAGTTTCTTTTCTAAATCCATTTTGATTTATTGTACAAAAGTAGCAGGACCACCTTTAAACAATATGTCTTTTGAATTAGTTGCTGATAAGGCCATCTGATTCCTTTTAGGGAGAGCATGATCAGACCGCATTTGCTTTTCATGAGGAAAGGGACTACCAGTGATGGCAAACCTATGACACTCATTTGTTTTGGTTGATTTTTCTTTGTTAAATGGCATTTAAATATATAAAATAAATATAAAAAATATAAGTCTTTGTTTTATTATGGTTGCAAATATCAAAAAATTTCTATATGTGACACGGCACCAGAGTTAAGTTAGGGTTTTTCAAAATGCTGACACTCTGAGCTCAAAAGGTTCGCCATCACTGGACTAGTCTGTCATCATAAGTACCACTCACAATCCTCATATGCAGAACTAAACTTTTTTTTTTTCTAAGCAAAATCCTAAGCACGACTTTTTATAGAAGACATAGTCCTAGAATTTTGAGAATTATTGCAGATGTGTTTTTCCCCCCAATAATTATCTATTGAATACCTTTTAACTAGTTTCATCACACTGGTCACTATAGCTATTTAAAGATAATAAGATCTGATGTTATACTCTGAAGGAGAAAAAGTCAAGAGAGAACATAAAGGTATGATAATGAACTACATGAGTACATGTAGTTCAGAGCGGTATCACTTAAAGCTTCATAAAGAGATATTATCTGTGCTGAATGTTGAAAGACAAAAGGAAACAAGTTAGCTAGATAAATTAGGTTTCAAAGGATAATTCATGCAAAACAAACAGTTTGTACATAGATGTAGAGGAATCAAACTTTACATACAGGAAGTTTAGAATGGCTGTAGCCTTAACTGCAAAGTGAGAACCTGAAGAACTTACTCACTTTTGTATTTATTTTCTTATTTATTTTTTGTCTGTCTTCCCCATTAGCTCTATGAGAGTGGGATTGTGTCTGTTTTGTTTTTGTTTTTCTCAGTACCTAGAACAGTGTTGGACACATAGTTGGTTCTCAGTAAAAATTTATTGAATGACTGCATGTCTCTAAGTATAGCTGGGGGAGAGGTGGCGTAACAAGGGAGGAAGAACACAAGAAAACTCGTATATACATACACTAGGAAACACATATAATAATGCGTATGGCAGCACTGCTCACAATAACAAAGTCTTGGATACAACCCAATGCCAATCAACTAAAGAGCAGTATAAAATGTAGTATATTCACAAAATGGCCTACTATGTCATAGTCACAGTACAATAACATCGATCAATCTTAACAATAATATATCCCAAAAGCTTTCATACATTATGACAGCCTTTTTGAAGCGAAAATCATCTCAAATAAAAATATATGCTTTTTAGGAATACATATGATAGCAATAAGTGTAATAAAAAGAGAAGTAGATTAAGAATGATGGTAAATTCAGGAAATCAGAGGAAAGAAAACAAAATGAATAGGTCATATTTTAGGTGTAAATTATTGTCAAGGTGTTAACTCATGTTTCAGTGGCAGTTTAGTACATTATTATATTATTAAAAATGACAAATTACCCAGGCATGGCAATGTCAAGAATGTGTCATAAAATAAACGCTAAGCTGCCTTAGTCCAAATAAGAAAAATGAAGAAAATATGTGTTCCTGATCACCTGCTCTCTCCTGCAAGGGGTATCTTGTGCTCTGGGATCAGGTCATCTGGGTTCAAATTTCCAACATGCTGCTTTCTAGCTGCATGATCTTGGATTAATTCCTTGAAGGCTGTGCCTCTATTTCTGCAACTATAATGAGAGAACAAAAGCAATACATTCACTTTAGGATTGTTTTAAGATAAAATTAAATATATGTAAATGTGTATGACCAGCACAACGTGCTAAGTAAATGCTGCAATAAATCCAAAATGGGTACATAAGCATTTGCTTTGGTAGTATAAGGACAGAAAGTGGAAGACCCTGCACATATGCTAAATCATTCCTGCTTCACCTGTAAAGACTTTGAGAACTTCAGGTAAAGTTTAAGTCAGGAAATAATATGAGGTATTTTCATTTTCAACAAGTCCTCCTAACTCCATTATTGTGAAGAAGTATAATACTTTCATCAGGGAAACCAAATGATATATCATTGCAATTGCTATAAAGAAATGTGATGAAAGTCTAACCTAATACAATAGTAGGAGAGAAGGAAGAGTGAGGACAGTAATGATGAAATAGTAAGAAAATATAATTTTGATACATGGTTGTATATAGAATGAAGAGCTTGGAATGACTCCCAGGATTTAGGATTGTGAGGTGAGTGAATGTTGGTACTGTTCCCATAATAGAAAATGTAGAAAAAGTGGATGTTTCTCACTTTAGGCACCACTGAAATTTTGGCATGAATAAGCCCTGTAGAGAAAATGCAGATTTATAAGGGAAGATAATGAGGTACATGGAAGGGAGAGGAATAGAGAGATAGAAACCTCAATGGGCTGCCTCCTGCATGTCCCCTACTATGGATCAAGCCCACAACCCTGGCATGTGCCCTGACCAGGAATTAAACCAGTGAACTCTTGGTTCATGAGAGAAACCTCAACCACTGAGCCACATAGGCTGGGTCTAAGTTTGGGATATATTTGATATGTCAACTTTTAGATGCTTGTGGGGAATACAGGTGGTGCTTTCTAATATAAAGAGTTGGATTAAGGTTAAGGAGAAAAGTCTAAATTTTCAGTATAGATTTAGACTCTTAATTTATGTATTATAAGTGAAGCATAGCCATGGGAGACAATGAATTCACCTGACGAGGGCATGTGGGGTAAAAAGATAAGGCATTGAGGATAAAGCCTAGGGAGCACACTGATTCAGGGATGTGTGAAAGATGAACCAGAAAATAGATTAATTTATTTTTCTTGTCTTACTGCATTTGCTAGGATCTCCACTAGAGGGTTACATAGCAGTGATAGCAAGTTATTCCCAAATACAATGAGAATGCTTCAAAATTTTTCACCGTTTAGAATGGTACTTCCTGGAGAATGTTGGTGGGTCTGAAGCAGAGAACGTTAAAGACCTTATTTCCAAAGAAAGAAAAATTAAAATAAGAACACAGATGGAGGAATAATCTCGGAAAAAGGGAGCATACAAAAAAGAAGTATCTCTCTCCAAGAATGGAGAGAACAAAATGAGGTCTTTGGTTATTTTCTAATAATTATTTCCCTTTTTCATATATAATATATGTGAGGTATTTAACTCAGACTAACTCTCATAACCATTATACCAATAAAATCAGACCAAAATTTTCACCTATAAATTTACGAGTTTAGGGAATGGAGAGGACTTTATGCCTAGTGGTCTCAACTTTTTTTTTTTTAAGTAGAAGGCAATCAAATGCAGACATCTTAATGAATTCAAAGTGCTAAAGCCTTACATGATAGAGCTGCTCTATGATTAAGTTAGATTCCGTGTTGCTAAAATATCCTAAAACATTTGGAAACTCTCTTCTTAATCCTTTCTGAAAAAAAATGAAGATGTGAAATACAAGACCCAGCATAGTGTAGGCCAGGGACTGACAGACTGCTGTAAGCCCAATTCCCTGCTTCTCTGCAGTGTGGGCAGGGCTTGCACCCGCTGGCACTAGAAGCACAGGGAACCAAACCGCACATCTATCCTGTGTCCCACACTCCACCCCCACACCTGCCTCACCAGCCAGCACTGAGCTTGCCTCTGCCCAGGTCAGCACAGGCTGCCACCTGAATGTTGGTGACTTCACTGTTAGCATTAAGTGGTAGCATCTTTGTTCAGGAGGCCCCTCACCACCAGACTGCACCCCTCATATCAGTTACTCTTCTCACAGTATAGCAGCTGGATTCCAAGCTTGCCCACCACCGGACAGCCCATTCCAGGCAAACAGAGGGAAGCAGTGGGGGTTTCCTCCCGTGGCATATAAGCATCCTCAGCTTTACCCCTTGGCCCTTTGAAGCCTGCAACATTGACTCTCTAGCCCAGAAAGAGTTTGCTGATCCCTGGTATAGATCATTTCTTGGAAATTGAGTGAAGGGAGGAGTCAAGAATAATAATTTGTTTTAAAGAAAATTGTGTTCATTTATCTAGCTAAGAAAACAGTCTTTTTCTTCCTATGCAAACTAATTTACCAAATGTAAATAATATGACAGTCACAATTAGGGTAATTCAGGGTTTCTCCTCTGGGCACCACAGACATCTTGGATTAAATACTGTGTGTTGAGGATGTTAAAGGAATCCCTGGCCTCTAACTCCTAGTGCAAGTAACAGTACCCTGCCCCCCGACAGTGCAGCAGTGACAACCAAAAATGTCTCCAGACATTGCCAAATAGCCCCTGAGGAGGGGGGCAAAATCAGGGAATTTGGCTTGCAGGCTGTAGTTTTTCAATCCCTGGCCTACACCATGCTGGATCTTGTATTTCAGCATCTTCACTTTTATCAGAAACTACAGGAGTAATTAAAAGGTAGTAAAATCCCCTAGACCTGCCCCTTCCTATTCTATCAGTATTTTAGCTTTGCAAAAATTACTTCATCACTTCTGGGAAATTATCTTATCAGTGTTCTTCCCTCGATCTTATGGGAATTTTAATCGCTGGGATGTCTGTGTCAGAGTCTTCCCCTGGCGATATGTATGTGGAGGGAAGGATGTGGGGAGCAGGCGGTAGAGTATGAGGGCAGAGAGAGGTAGAGCACCCGAGCCTGTGAAAATGATGGAAACACAAAAACCAGGAAAGGGAGCTAGGAACCAAGTTGCTGCTGTTATCCAGGGCCCTAAAGGTGTCCACAGGTTTGGCAAAGACAAACAGGCCAGAAGCATGGATTCAATCAGGGCAGCGGAGCCAAGGAGATGATGGCAAGCGCGACTCACGTAAATGGGGAACCGTCCAAGACAGTTGTTTTGGAAGCCCTCCTTGCCTGTGGCTTTTATTTGTAGCAATCATATGGCATCTGAACCGCTGAGTAAAGTTGAAAGAGCCAGCGAGGATATTGACATGCAGATCTGCACTTATCTTAGCAAAAGGAAGCAAAATTCTTCATCCTGATATCAGTGCAGAAGATGGAAGTTGCGGTGGGGCACCTGTGTTAAATGAAGGCCACCTTCATTTCTTAATGCTTCGGGTTGTCTGGCACCTACAGAACAGAATGTCCATGCCACGTGAGGATGACCCCTGCAGAGCAAGTAGCTCTGGCCTGAGAGGGACCGGACCCAGAAAAGCTTAGAGTGGGAAGGCTTTTCTATAGCTTCTCCTCTTGCCGCCTCCGTCCTCCCCCCGCCCCCCCCACCCCCCCCCCCCTGCTGCAGCCCCTGAGCATCTTTATTTAGCCTCTTTTCTACTAGATCACATCTGTCTTGGTATTCAAGGGCCACCTCTCCCCTACTCCACCAGGTCTCACCAGACAATCCCCTCCAGGCTCTGGTTGCTTCTGTCACTGTAGCCATTTTCTTACCACTCAGGTAGCAATGTATTGGATCCCACATGTGTTTCTGAGAATAAGGTGTTTTCCTGTATATTTTCAGTACATTTTCCCCTGTCCCTCTTATGTTTATGGGAGTGACTTTTCCCCACATAATTCCCTAATGTGACTTGGACAGGTGTCTGCAGCATGGCAGGCACTCAGTAAACGCCGCCCACCTGCCTGACCACTCAGACAAGGACGCATCCCTGGCATATTAATGCCAGGATTTCTTTTGTGATGACATACGTGTTGTTACATCCATGCTGGAAATTCTTTGAGTCTCTTTTGGTCTCTGCCTCATTATCTCTCTTTCTAAAGGCTTTATCAGTCAGACACACAAGAATTCTAACCACATCTTTTCCCCTAGGAACAAGAATATGAGCAAGTCAGAAAACTGCACAGAATTTTCCCTAAGAGAGTCTATGAATAAGAAGAAAAATTCAATGAAATGGAGAGAAGTAAATGTAAAAGACAGAGAGGGAGACAGATAGCAGAACAATAGCATTTATTTTAATGGTTTGCCCTTGAACAACCTGGACCGATTTGTACTTGTCTTAATGAGAGACCATAGACTCCTTGACAGGAGTGGCTATTGCTGTGTGTTGTAACTACAGTATCTCTGTATGTACATGTAATAAAAAAACCCCACATAATGAACACTCTCACTGTTTAATCCTTAATGTTCCCCCAGAATAACAGTCTTGGGAAATGCTCTGGAACAAGTCAATTGATCAGGTAGTTTTGGAATCACCTTTTCCTGTAGACACATCCCACACATTAGCATTGTTTATCATATACTTCATGCCCCCACCTTGTTTTTGTTGACGCTGAAACCCTTCCATCCTATCACTCATTTCTAGTCCATTGCCATCCTAAGAAACGCAGCTCAGCATTGCAAGGTGAGGCTAGAGAAGGACTGTAGTAGCAGCCAGAGGCCACTATCCAAAATGTATCTCTCCTCTCTTCCTATAATCTTACTAGGGAGCATGAGAGCACCAGATGGGCCAGCTTCTCTCCCCCAAAGCAAAAGCTTTCTGTTAGCAGACACAGCTAGGAACAGAGCTGATAAAATGCACTCTCTTGCTCCCCTGTGACTTTTGGAGGCATCCAGAAGGCAGCCTAAGGCCAGCAGCAGGGCCATGTCCAGTGCTGACCAGACAGGTGCCTGCTGGGATCTAGGTGGCGCTTGGCATCCAAGAGGCTATGCCAAGTCAAAAGAGAATCTTGAAAGAGAAGTGGGAGAGAGGGCACTGGTTTGCTGTCCTTTCTGGTAAAAACAATGATGCCAACAAACCAGTATGACCTCCCAGGCCAGGAGACTCACTGGACTTCCTTTTGGCAAATTTCATTCTGTTTGGAGCCCTTGAGTGGCAGTTGAAGGATGAAAAAAGAAAGAGACAAGTCATGACACCTGTTCTTTTTCTTCCTTCCGTAATATAAGCTCCAAGTCC
Organism: Myotis daubentonii; assembly: GCF_963259705.1. Lineage (NCBI taxonomy): Eukaryota > Metazoa > Chordata > Mammalia > Chiroptera > Vespertilionidae > Myotis > Myotis daubentonii. The sequence goes on along the minus strand of NC_081841.1, from coordinate 140,274,774 downwards.
CGCAGAAAGGCCAGGAGTTCTACTATGACTCTCTGTACTGTCTGCTGTTAATGAGGCCTCCAGTGACATTTCCCTGCTAGACAGTGGGTCACACCTGAGGCACCCCTGATTATTTCCAGCAGCTGACCCCACCTTGGGGGAATCCTGGTCCCGGCCGGTCTACTCATCATGGCAGAGTGGCTGGGATAAAAGGCCCGGGATTATTGGTGTGGTGGCCATGCCAGCTGACAGAGGAGAGCTTTTTGCAGATACCGATCTGAGGGATATTGCGAGCAAGATGTCTGTGCAAGGAAAGGTGCAGGCCCTCTGGGAGCTTCTGCATTCCATTGCAGCTCTTGTGCCACCTGCAGGGCTGAAGGTGCCATTAAGGCTTGCTGAGGCATTTGCTGACAGCCACACCATCCATAGGCGGGCTAAGCCTGGCTTCATCTGGAATCTAACCTGCATGCACAACAAAACCACCTTGTTACCAAGACTGATTTATTTGGTTCCCAAAGCTGTCACCAGAAAAGCCTCAGAGAAGAGTACACTCAGGAGACACCTCCTAAGATAGCAGTGATTAGGGCGTCTCACACTCCCTCTGCTCCCCAGAGAACCGCTCTAAAGGCTAATATGTGCAGCTCTGCCCAGCCACAGTGTTGCCCACTGTGCCACCCATGTCACCCATGAAATGGCTCTTTGATGTGCTCCACGTTCCACTCTCCTTTTCTTCCTTCAGCTCAGTATATCATTACATTCCAAGCAAATACTACTTTGCTGACTACGATTGATCCCCACTTTTTTCATTCTGAATGCAAAGTATTTGATTTCAAGTGTGGTTCATTCTGCTCGGTGAACTCATTAGAAAGTCAAGCTGAATATCTCACAGATGTGAAGCACCTTGTCTTTGAGGTTCAGCAATCTAATTTGGAATCTCATTATAGACCTTCCACCGGTGGTGGACACAGGGCAACTACCTGGCTGGGGTTTTCCTACCCATCACATAAAGGAACTGTCATTTCAATACCGGCGCACTAAAATATTCCCCGTTTTGGAAAATAGCTTATTTATCCCTCCATAAATGCCTCTTGGCGCTGATGAGAGACTATTCCTTTGTAGGCAGTTTTATTAAGCGTCTCAGGAGGCCAGCTACTGGAAGAGACAGCTCGCAGCTGCTTGTTTCCTATCTATTTAGTAGGCTTCTCTATGCATCGCATGTTACATTTTCTAAAGTTCACAGCACAGTTGTCATTTTGCTAAGATTCTATATACCAAAAATCTTCGCTTGGAACTGTAATGTAGTCTAACTTGGGGAGAATCTGATTTCTGGTGTCGCTATGGTGGATGAAGGGAGAATTGGGGTTGAAATGAAAAGTTAGTTTTATTTGCAGAGAGATACATTGATTCTGAAAGATTGGTGCATTCATTTTATTCATCTATTTGGTGCTTTCAAAACCAATGAGCATCCAAGGTTCCGTTCTAGTTACTAATGAAGTTTTTATTTCTCCACTTTCTATTTCAAAACTTCGGTAAGAAAGAATATTTGCTTTTTCAATTGTAATTCTTTTCAGTCCCCTATAGAGCAGACCGATCTTAAAAAGGACTGCAACTTTTTTGTTTTGTTTTTTTTTCTATAAAAGAGTACATAGATTTCTGAAATTGCAGAGAAGGAAAAGTAAGCTGATGGTGTCTATTTATATTAATAAAAATAGATTGGATAATGTAGTTATATCCAGCAACATATGCAGATATTTGTCTTACATTTTATGTTCAGGAAAAACAGTTTCCTAGAATTACACCCTACTTCCTGATTTCTCAGTTTGACCTAAGAAAGGGGTCAAAAAACTCGCATCCATGGGCCAATCCATCCACTGCCTCTCTTTGTACCTAAAGTTGTTTGGAACACAGTCACACCTATTTATTTATGCCCATTTCTGCTTTCGAGCTGTGGATGCAGATTTAAGTAGCTGTGAGGGACACTATGTGGCTCACAGAGCCTGAAGTATGTGCTCTCTTCCTTTTTACAGGAAAGCTCTGTGAACTCTGATATGGAGAAAAAGGAATCTTACTAGCTCTATTTACTAGTAATTCACGTTTAACAAAGCATATGTTTTAAAAATAATTTTCAGGAGAGTAACTGGGATTGCAATGAGCATAAAATATGAATCTGATCCTGCTGGCCTTTTGAGAAAGCTTTATGAACCTTAAAACTCCTATTTCTACTCCCCCCCCAAAAAAGGCATTTGAATGGGACAGTCAATTAATAGCAAAAATCTGACATAATTTATTTATAATTTGAATGACTTTTTGAGCTGGAAAATCTCCCCCTCCACTGACTTTTGATTTCCACATATGGATTGGGAAATTATTTTACTTTTATTATATTACATTTGGGTCAGACACATTACTCAGAACAAGTGGAATTTGGAATAAGTGATATTAAAATTTGATGGCTTACCCACGCCATAAAAATTGTCTTAAAACCTGTATTTCCAAGCTTTGGTTCTGCCTTCTTATAGTTTCCCCTTGGTTGTTATGACCCTTTAGAAAGTACTGGCAGCTTTGGTGGTGGTAGGACATAAGGGTTGGCATGTGTCACACAACATTGTGTAGTTGGGAGGATGCCAACTATCCATGACTATTGCCTCCTGCATTCTACTCTCAAACCAGAAGTTACATGCACCTATTCAAGTATGGTTATAGCAAAGCAATGAGACTGGAAGGATGGATGGATGGATGGGTGGATATACATGATGGATGATAGATAAATAGATAGATGATAGATGGATAGATAGATAGATAGATAGATAGATAGATAGATAGATAGATAGATACAGAGAGAGAATATGTGTTTAAAAATCTAGATACAAGTTCTGCCTCTTCATTTACCTTAGCCAAGTCAGGTAGCTCTTTGAAGTCTCAGCAATCTTATCTAATAAAGATGGAATATGCTAATTGACCCTCACTCCATCACAAAGATGGTGGTGCCCACAGCCAATAAGGAGGGAATATGCTAATTGACTGCCCTGCCCTCAGATGGCAGTGCCCACAGCCACAAGATGGCTGGCAGGGGAAGGCAGTTTGGGGAGACCGGGCCAGCAGAAGAGGGCATTTGTGGGAGACCAGGCCGATAAGGAGGGCATTTGGAGGCAACCAGGCCAGCAGGGGAAGGCAGTTGGGGGCAACTGGGCCAGAAGAGGAGAGAAGTTGGGGGCAATCGGACAGGCAGGGGAACAGTTAGGCATTGATCAGGCTGGCAGGGGAGTGGTTAGGGGGTGATGAGGCTGGCAGGCAGAAGCGGTTAGGGGCAATCAGTCAGGCAGGCAGGCAGGAAGGCAAGCGGTTGGGAGCCAGCAGTCCCGGATTGTGAGAGGGACATCCAACCTAAACCGGCAGTCAAACATCCCCTGAGGGGTTCCAGATTGGAGAGGGTGCAGGCTGGGTTGAGGGACATCCCCCCCGTGCCAGTGCACAAATTTTGTGCACTGGGCCTCTAGTCTAAAAATAATAGTGTATTATGAAGATCTCATAAAAAATTTAAGAGCATACGTAATAATAGGTTTTAAAGTAAGTTTATATTTATAAAGTCATTATTGTGACAGGTCTAAAACTTACTTTTTACATGTAAGTCCACAACATTTCCCTAGTCCAAGAAAGAAAATTCTGGCATTGCCCAGTCCAACCCTTTCCCTTCTCCCTGCTTTTAAACTGAAGGGAGTTTGTGTGGCTGCTGTTAGAACAGGTCAATGTGCACTGTAAAGAGATGGAGTGGGGGGATAAGAGAGGTAGGGAAGGACAAATAGTTTGGAGTGGAAGTTAAGTCTGAGAGCTGCAGAGTGGTTTCTAGCGTGTAATAGGAACTGAGAGGAGGGAATTTAGAGTTCTCATAAGTGCTGCTCAGGATGATGTATTGGGCTATCTTTCCTAGTCTGAGAAACGCAACTTAAAGATTTGTTATTTCAAAATTTATTGGTTGCTGGAATTTGTTTCTTCCAACTGGAAAATACTAACAGAGACTGAACTTCATAATTCATTTAGGCTTTTAAGGGTGTATTATGCATTATCATCAGGAGGAGTCTCTGGTATGTTTAGATGGTATTACTCTTAGGCAAGCCTAACTTTATGCAAGGGGATAATTCTAGGTGCTTTTAAGGGATATATAGAAGACTGTCTGATTTTGAAAGCCCTTCTCCAAAATCAGTTAGAAATGCCAATCATTTGTATTTGTCAGACAATGGCAGAGGATCATTTCTAGTAAGTAACAGTTAAAATATTAGTTCAGGGGGTTTAGTGCTGTGTTTGTGGAGTGTGATGGGAGTATAGTCGAAACAAAAATCTTATTTTCAAACGTTCTCTTAAACAAAACTAAAGAGAATTCAGTATACATCTCCTTGTCTGTTGGTGATGCATAGAAGACAAAACCAGAAAGTCTATAAAGAATGAAAAAATTTAAAATAGAAATCAAGTTAAAAAGAGAGATTGAGAAACCTTGTCAGTCACTAAAAAAGGACTCCAGGATTGAGTTAACATGATGATAAACAGGTCCTGGAGTATTTGAAACAAAAGTTAAAGTTTAATGGAGGAAGAAAAAATTATTTTAGAGCACCTATTAAGTGGCAAAAATATGTTCTACATGTATTTCCCCCTTTAACCTCCCCACTAACCCTCTAAAGTAAGCATAATGATCATTACTGTATAGAAAATAACTTGAAGATTAGAAACCAAATCAGAAGGGTCAGATCTGCACCCAGGTGTCTTCAGTTCAAAGCCTTGGTTCTGCCAAGCTGTCTTCCACTCCTGGGTGAATGGCAATGCCAAGCTAGCAGGCCGCAAAGTGAGAGAGTAAATCATCCACCTTCAAAGCCGGCTGGGAGCCCCAATGCACCAATTTTATAGATGAAGCTCTGGGAAATTAAGTAACTTCCAAAGTCACATAATTAATGAATGGCTGTCCCAGAATTGTAATCTCCTGAATCACATTTACACCTTTTTCTAAAACTGCAGGTCAGTGAAGTCAGGCAAATTGCACCTGGAAACTGACCCCTAGGGACACTAGAGAGGGCTCATTGGTTTCCACTAACTGTTAGGTTTCTCCTCCTCCTCCTCCTCCTCATCCTCCTCCTCCTCCTCCTCCTCCTCCTCCTCCTTCTTTTCTTTCTATTGGCATCTTCTAATAATCTTACCATTTTTTGCTGCTTTCTATAGCAAACAAATGTAGCCAAAAGTATGACATTTTTACATTTTTTTCTATTGGGAAAGAGAAGCCAGCCCTTCTCATTTCCTAGGACTACCATGAAAAAAGCCACCACAAACTTAGTGGCTTAAAACAACAAAAATTTATTCTCTTGCAGTTCTGGAGCACACATATACAAAACCAAGGTGTTGGCATGGGTCATATCTTCTGGAAGCTCTGAGAGAGAATACATTCCATGTTTCTTTCCTAGTTTCTGGTGGCTGTCGGCAATTCTTGGTGTTCTTGGTTTGTCATTGTCTTCCTCTTTATCTGGACTTTGTGTCTGTCTTTGTGTGTGTGTGTGTGTGTGTGTGTGTGTGTACGCGCGCGCGTGTGTGTGTGTGTGTCCTATAAGAACATTTGTCATTTGATTTAGTGCCCAACCTAAGTCTAGGGTTTTTATCTCATTCTTAACTGAACTACATCTGCAAAGACTATTTCTAAATAAGGCCACATTCATAAGAACCAGGTAAATGATTTCATTTCCTTTTTTAGTTTGCCTAGCTTTTCCTCCTTCCATTCTCTCAGGGTCTATATTTTTCCTACAGTATTTTTTGAAGACTTTTATTTTTTGTCAGACCCTTGAGGTCTAAAATGGCTTTCTGTATTTAACATTTATATTGAAATAATTATATGCAAGTACGTAAAGGAAAGCAGAGGTGACACTAAAAGTTAAATTATGAGCCCTCATTGGTGTGGCTCAGTTGGTTGGACGTTGTCCTACGTGCACTGAAAGGTTGCTGGTTTGATTCCCCATCAGGGGATATGCCTGGGTTGCAGGCTTGATCCCTGGTTGGGGAGGAGCAGGAGCCAGCCAATCAAAGTTTCTCTCTCACATTGATGTTTCTCTCTCTCTCTCTCTCTCTCTCTCTCTCTCTCTCTCTCTCTCTCTCTCCCTCTCCCTTCCTGTCTCTCTAAAAAAAGCAATATAAAAATCTTTTAAAAAAACTATAAAATCAAATATTTCAAAAGTAAGAGATATATCTAAATATTTCACTACATTCATAACTCACATTATGGCTTATCCTAATAGCAGATAAACAAGAAAAAAATAAAGAGAAAAGTTAAAGGTCTTTGGCAAATATCATGTAAACTTGTCCTCAAAACATTTTCAAGATCACTTAAAAAGAAATGAATAATATAATTTAAAAATATAAATAAATGATCATATTGGACTACAATGAGAACAGATGTTTTAAGTTATGTAGACTCATACCCCATCTGGTAAACAGTAAAAATGTTTCAACAACAACCCACAGATGAAATGTTGACAATACAGTGAGGATAGTGGGGATTGGATAGAAATCAATTTTACTGGATTACTTCATAAAATGCTTAAAGGCTATAAAAATGCGTAGAATAATTTCATCTCTTACAGTGATTATCATTCCAAAATATTTCTAAAGTGTTAGATATTGCAGCTGACCAGTTGCACAATAAATCATACTATCAATCACAGTTGTTAAATTAAGCAGTTCATTTTTTTCACAGAGGACCTGGAACCTAGACATTCACCCTTCAGTGGTTATATAAGTTAACTGGAACATGTATTCTGTCTTCAATATAGTGAAGATGAGCACCATTCTGAGAATAAAATTAGAGACATCCCGACTCCCATTCTGCTTGTGAACAGTAGGCGGATCTACCAGGAGCATTTGTTTTATGTCAATTTGCCTTATACCTGGTATTCATTGTGTGAACTACTTACAGTCTTTTCAGCTACTAATAGCTGGCTACCAATATAAACTAGCTGCATTATTCCAAGTTAAATTATTACCAGAAAAGTTTTTTTAAGAGGAATAGAACTGAATCTCTCCAAACATAAAGTCTATTCTTCAGCTTCTTTACCACTTGCATCTAAAAGTTGTATTCCCACCACATTTCTTGTACCTTTTTTTAGCTGCTCTATGGAAACCCAGTGCCACTTTACTTACTCAACCTAACTGGAAGAAAGGCCAGCCAGGATTCCCCGCAGCACAAAGAAATCCGTTAAAAATTAAATGAATCATTCCCAAGTATGTGCATATTCCTGCTTGGAACAGTAAAAGGCATTCTTGAGTTTGTGAGAGGTAATCCTAAATGCTGAAAGAAATAAAGTGAAGAGAGGAGATCGCAATTATAAGGACAGGTTATTGGTTTAATTTTTAAATATTTGTTCTAAGAATTCAATTTAAGGGGTAACAACATATTCACACAAGCACATCCACCCCACTCTCCAATATTCTATTTATACTAGAAGTTTGTTGTTTTTTACTAAAACCTTTTCCATAGATTAGTAGAAATGATACAATTAAAACTGGCCAAGACAATTAACATGAAAAAAAATTGATTTAAGTGTTCTTTTATTTTTAGTGTTGTTTTCTTTTTAACCTTCATAGAGTCCATGAAGACTCTGCAAATGTGAAAAAACAAAGACCTTTAATGTTCCATTAGAATAAATAAGCCCTGGTCTTATAAGAGATAATTGAATTAAAAAATATCCATATTACCTTTGAAAAATATGTCAAACAATATCACGTTCCTGCTTAAAACCATTCAATGGCTTCCCACTGCATTTAAAATAGAACCCCAATTCTTGGTCCTGAAGGATCTGGCTTCTGCCTACAGGTCCAATTCCACCTCCCACCTCTCCCCTTACCACAGAATGATTTCAGACCATTCCTAGAATATACCAAGCCTTTTCCTGCCTCGGGATTTTGTTGATCCTATTCCCAGAACAGCGGTCGCCAACCCTTCGGACCTCACGGACCACTAAATTCATAATTTTAAATCCTGTGGACCACTAATATGATTTTTTAAAAAAGATAAATAATGATCAGAGAACTTCCATTTTACTAATATGAAATGCACCCATTTAATATAACAACATTATAAATACTTATTTAACCATAACAAAATCTTCAAAGGTTGTTTAATTGTAACAAATTTATTAAAGTAAGTTTAATTTTTACAAAATAAGTGAAGCTTTTTTAAATACTAGAGGCCTGGTGCATGAAATTCGTGCGGGGGTGGGGGGGTCCTCTCAGTCTGCCTGCACCCTCTCCAATCCGGAACCTCTCAGGGGATGTCCGACTGCCAGTTTAGGCCAGGATCAGGCCTAAACCGGCAGTCGGATATCCTTCTCCCAATCCAGGACCACTGGCTCCTAACTGCTCACCTGCCTGCCTGCCTGATCTCCCCTAACTGCCCCCCCCGCCAGCCTGATCACCCCTAACTGCCTCTGCCTGTCAGCCTGTCACCCCAACTGCCCCTCCTGCCAGCCTGGTTGCCCCTAACTGCCCCCCCTGTTGTCCTGGTCTCCCCCAACTGCCCCCCTGCTGGTCTGGTCACCCCCAACTGCCCCTCCTACCAGCCTGGTCGTCCCCAATTGCCCCCCTCTGCTGGCCTGGTCGCCCCCCAACAGCCCCCCCTGTTGGCCTGGTTGTCCCAGGCAGCCTGCTGTCCAGTCATTTGGTCATCCCTCACTAACCCTCCTGTCAGCCTGGTCGTCCCACACAGCCTGCTGTTCAGTCATTTGGTCATCCCTCACTAGCCCCTCTGTAAGCCTTGTCACCCCACGCAGCCTGTGTTCGGTCATCCATCCAGTTGTTTCAGTCATGACAGCCCCTGGCTTTTCATATATTAGGATTACACATTTTTAGAGTGTGATATTTGCTCCTGTTTGCTTGAAATAATTTTATGGATTTTTTGCTCCAATGACATTACTGCAAGTCGAAAAGCTGTATCTCTTTCAAGCCAAGACTGGTACTGAGTTTTAATTGCTGTTACAGATGAAAATGTTTTTTCTCACAAATATGTTGTTGAAAATTGAATCAAAATTTTCATTGCTTTTTTCACTCAGCAATGGGTATTCACTTTTAATGGAGATCCAAAAATGAGGTCTTGATAAGGATGACTGGAATTTAGTTTTGAGACTGTCGTTGTATGATAGATCAATAAGGCTTTCTTTTTCATTCATGCTTAAATTGCTATCTTCAATGTTTGCTGCAATGGATCTATTATCCACATATTGCTATGCCTGGGATCTTCTTTCTTTGGGTAATGACGACCAAAAGATTATGTGAGTGATCGTAAGTGCTGTTGAACCATGGTTACCACATGCTGGTTGACATCCTTCTCTCTCATATATTCATAAAAGCTTGAAAACATTTGCAGATCTTCTTCAGCCAACCGCATTTGCCACAGTAATATTTTCTTTTGAAAAGCATCCATTTTACCTCATAGTGTGAACACGTACTTAAATTGTCCTTGCAAGGATATGTTTAGTTCACTTAATAGTGAAAAAATATCTGCCAGGTATGCAAGCTTGGCTACCTACTCATCGTCAGAGGAGAGTTCTTGTAATTTCGGATTATTTTGCCACTGGAAAAATATTTTGACTTCTTCGCACAAGGCAAACAGTTGGGTTAGGATCTTGCACCTGGACAGCCATCTCAAATCAGCCTGGAGAAGAAGGTGAATATACTGGGAACCCATTTCTTCACAAAGTGCCTCAAATATTTGAGGATTGAGTGCTCTGTGTCGAAATTCATTTATAATTTTAATAACATCCGATAGTACTTTGTGTAGTTCTGGGGACATTTTTTTCACTGCAAATTGCTCATGATGTTTAATGCAGTGTATAGACAAAATATCTGGGTGACCAACATTTTTCACCTTTGCAACAATTCCTGAAAGATATCCAGTTATTTTTGTGGCACCATCTGTACATATCCTAATACATTTTTTAATTCAATTCCGTGTTCCAGGAAATAACTATTAAGTTCTTCAAAAATCTCAGAGCTAGCTGTTCCACTGGCAAGTTGAGTGAACAAAGTAGTTCTTTCTGTAACTCTCCTTCACACTCAACCCTCACAAAACAAAGGAGAAGGGCCTTGTTACTTATGTCCATTGATTCGTCAAGTTGAATTGAATAAAAGGCTGAATTTTTCACCATTTTTATAACTTGATTTTCAATATCTTCAGCCATGTCTTCAATTCTGCATTTGACAGTGTTAGCAGGCATAGGAATTGCGTTCAGTTTCTGGCCAGGCTGCCTTCCCAAAACTTCTTCACAGGCTTGTAACATGCAAAACTTAACTAATTCTTCTCCAATCGTATACGGCTTTTTATTTTTCGCTATCTGAAGAGCTATCAGATAAGAAGCTTTTAATAAGGATTCCTCCCAACAGTCATTTTTGTTAGAGCAATTACTTGCTTATGCATATTTTCACACATTCTTTGAAAATATTCAAGTGGTTTTTTAGCTAAGTCCGGGTGTTTTGATTGCAAGTGTCTTTAGAGTTTCGAAGGTTTCATGGCATCATTGGATAAACTCTCAGAACACACAACACAAAGCGGCCGTGGATCCAGCTCTCTACCAGGTTCTTGAACAAATCCAAATTTCAAGTAGTTCAAATCATTTTCTTGATACTTTGAGTTTTTCTTCTCTCCGCCTCCAGTTCGAATGTTCTTCCTAATGGTGTCTGATGAGGACTGTGGAGACTCTGATTCATTGATCAGCTCACGGCTAAGTGAAATACACATATTACTATTGTTACTATTATCATTAGTTACATTAGCTTTTGTAGTACTAAAGAAATGCAAAATATCCCTTTGGTTTTTTTCACTCATTATGGGTTTATTTCATTCAAATCTAAAACCAAACAAGAAAGGATAGTTATTAAAGTCAAACTATTTGATGCCATTAAACATAACAGTTCAAGAAAATACACATTTACATACAATACACAAATAAAACAATTGGATGAGAATCAGTAATCACGGAGTAGGTGACTGCTGTAATGGTCGAAACAATACTGAAGCTGCTTGCACCTCTCTTGTTTCCCCTCTCTAGCTAATAGAAAGGGGAATTCACAAAATGTACTAGACTCCAGTACATTTCATTAATTTAGTGCAATGTAAAGAGAAAAATTGTCATTCAGTCAGAATATAAGAATTTCTTAGACTATTCTTTTGTTTTATTATTATTTATTAGGATTAATAAAACCAAAAATAAAAATAATGTCCAAATATTTCTAGGGACCACCAAAATTTTCTCATGAATCACCACCAGTGGTCCACAGACCACTGGTTGGTGACTGCTCTTCCAGAATGCTCTCCTTGGCAGGCCCACTGATACTCCCCAGAGTGGCACTTTTTTATCCTCCAAACTAGAGGCCCGGTGCATGAAATTTGTGCACTGGGGGGTGGGATGTCCCTCAGCCCAGCCTGCACCCACTCCAATCTGGGACCCCTTGGGGATGTCCGACTGCCGGATTAGGCCCGATCACACAGGGATCGGGCCTAAACCAGCAGTCAGACATCCCTCTCACAATCAAGAACTGCTGGCTCCCAACCACTCACCTGCTTGCCTGCCTGATTGCCCTTAACCACTTCTGCCTGCCAGCCTGATCACCCCCTAATCACTCCCCTGCCAGCCCCATCACTCCCAACTTCCCCCCGCCCCCGTGCTGGCCCAATCTCTCCCAACTTCCCTCCCCTGTCAGCCCTGTTGCGCCCAACTGCCCTCCCCTGCTGGCCCAGTCACCCCCAACTGCCCTCCCCTGCAGGCCTGATCCCCCCAACTGCCCTCTCCTGCATGCCCAGTCACCTCCAACTGCCCTCCCCTGCTGGCCTGATCACCCACAACTGTCCTCCCCTGCCGGGCATCTTGTGGCTGTGGGCACTGCCATCATGAGGGCAGAACAGTCAACTAGCATATTCCCTCCTTATTGGCTATGGGTGCTGCCATCTTTGAGGGTGGGGCAGTAAATTAGCATATTCCCTCTTTATTAGATAGGATACCCACTACAAAGGTCTGCTCTTACACATTACCTAATGAAATATCTCCCTTCCTGAGAGATTCTCTTATCCCATTGCCCTGTTTGTTTGCTATTTAGCATGAATCACAATTTGTAATTAATTTGCTTGTCTGTGTTTTCTATTTATTATTATTCTCCCACTACTGGAACAGAAATTCCATTAGAACAGGAACTATGTGTGTTTTGTTCTATTTGTTTCCCTGGCACCCAGAATAGTACAGCTCAATAAAAGCCCTTTAAAAGTTCTCAAAGAACTTGCAGTCTGAAGGGAAGAGAGGATAGAGGCACAACTAGAATAAGAAAGGAGTTTGAAAATGCTTAAAACTGTGAGGAAGTAAACTGCAAGAGCTGGGGATGGAAACAAAATAGGTAGTAATGTATAGAGTTATAGAGAAGATTTAATTAAAAAGGTGACATTTGAAAGGGCTCAATAACTGATATGAACATTAGAAAAAAAGGCACAGAATGAGGTGAGTACAAGAGGGTCTAAAGAATGATGGAGTTTGAGATGGATGTAACATTGTGTTATGTAATGCCAGTGATATTGGAATAATGCTGGAAAGGTGAGAGCTGAGGCATCAGTGCTCTGCCAAGGTATTCAGACCAAAGTTAGAGGGCACTGAGAATTGTCCTCTCAGCGAAGAGAATGATGTGGTCCACACAGAGGTGGGCGCCCCACCAAGGCCAAGGCCAGAGTGAAGGGGAGCCGCTGAGGACCTGGCTGGCAGAGTTGGCCTTAATGCCTTCATGAAGCCATTTTCACGTCTGACTCTCTGCTGGCTTCAGCATCTCAGGCTCATGCTTGAATAAGCCCTCCAAAGATAATGGTCCTATCAGCTGTGCGTCAAAAATGAAATCTTACATTTTCCCCTCTTTAAGTGCATTTCATTACAAGTAGTTAGCTTTTTGCCTTTCCAATTCTCAAAGGCACTGGTGAGTGATAAAGGAAGAGAAGCAAGGACTTAGGTATTTCAGGTTTATGTGTCTGAGTAATGTTTTTAAACTCTTGTCTAGTTTTATCAAGAGAGGAAATCAGGCAATTTTTCACAGAGTGAAGATAATGGTTCATGCCTATGGCAGTTAGAGTATCTCTGTGCCCCTCTCTCTTTTCTTGGCTTTAATGCGGCTACAGCAGCACTAAACCTCAGCTAGACAAGGGCTGATACAGTCAGCGGACTGTTTTACCAAGATAAGAATAAAGGTGAAAATAAGTCTTTATGCTCTAGGCACATATGTTTTACCCTATGATAGCAGGAAGCCCATCTATTAGCTTTAGAGAAAGTTGTTTTCAAGTTGACGTAACGGAAAGAGATTTTAAGTCATCAAAAATCTCCTTAAGAACTTGTTCCTCCTGGATTCCCTTTTAAATTCTGCTCTTAGCTTCACTCTTAATGCTACATAATTTAACACTTTTTATTGAATGTATTGGGGTGACATTGGTTTGCAAAACCGTACAGTTTTCAGGTGTATGACTTAGTAAAACACCATCTGCACACTGCATCGCGGGCAGTTTTGATCCCCATGTATTTCTCCATGACTCATGATGATACCATTTCTATGATAATATTTCTAAACATTGTTGGTGAATTTAAGCACTAATTTATTACAAAGACTCCCATAACTTGATCAAGCTGCAATACTGGTCCTTAATACAATTATCTGAAATGTGTTGCTCTGAACCTGCCAGCCTTTAACCACACACATAAAAAATAAAATGCATAACTTCTGTATTACGTATATGGGGCTTCCATGCATAGAAAGCACTGAAGTATTAAACTATGCTGACTGACCTGGAATCCTGTGAGGGTAATAGGGGAAGCAGAGTGACCTCCCCTGTGGCAGGTTTGATGATCCTGCACCACCACCCAAGTGCAAGGATTTGCTTCTCGTTGAACTCCTTGGGTCTCTGAATTTCAGACTGGAGAAGTAGGCATCATGTGTGAAGACTGTCCATTGTTGTGTGATCTTCCATCCTAAAAGGCAGCCTTCCTTCTTCTGTGTGTGTCCATATTTACTATGCAGTACATAGTAGACACAACTAAATATATAAAAATGAATGGTATGAGAGGAAGAGAATTTTGAAATTTGTGAACTTAGAACTGTATTGTTTTTGTCAAGGCTTTAAGTTATATCATTATGCCAAGTATATTTAGAAAAGGAGGGAAAATATTCATGCTTTCCAAAATATAAGTCTGAACATATCTCCCCTTCATTAAAGACTTCCAGTGGCTTTGAACTGCACTTAGAATAAACTCAAACATCTCATGACTAAGAAGTCCCAGCCTGATCAGACCTCTGTCTATTATGTATCATTCTTTACTCCTCCAACACACTGCACATTCTGGTGTATTTCAGTTCCTGGAGCACATCTAGCTACTACCTGTGCATGGAAAGCACTTATCTTGTCCATTCCAATTTTTTCATGACTAAGTCCTTTTTTTCTTTTAGATCTCAACACTCTTTCTCTGAGACCTTTTCTTACGTTGCCCATATTAGGCTGAACATTATTATTTTTGTTTGATTATTTGCCTGATTTTTAATCTTAGCTTCTTTGTTTCTCCCATGGACCTTAAATATAACTCTCCAATCAATTGGTTTATGTCCTACTGTGAGTGTGTGTGTGTGTGTGCGCGCGCGCTCTCTCGCATGTGTGTGTTTCTAGTCTCCCGCATCAGAAAGTCTGCCCCATGAAGACAGGGCCCCTTGGTCTTGTTCACCATTCTGTTCCTGTCATCTAACACTGCTTGGGGAATAGTTGAAGTTCAGTAGATATATATTGAATTTTAAATTGAATACGTGCTTAGCAATTGGAACTCTACTAGTTCCTCCTAAAACTCCACCTCTGGGAAATGTTTTTAGGTAAAACTATTTTAATGCATCTCTGACCCATGTTTTCCATCAGTTCTTGGAGCAATGAGTCATTGACTTTTCTAGGATAAGGATCAAGTGACTGGATACTTGGACAGTTGAGCCATTTAAATATACAATTCATATACAGTTCTGGGTCATTTTGGTGAGTAAAAATCGCATGTACTTAAATGGAGCACTCCCTTTTGGAAACTTGGCTCATTAGCAACGTTGAGGGGTAATGGAGTGTGATCAGAGCATCGTGCTCTCCTCTGAGGCAGCAGTGCCTTTGGACCACTGACTAATGACCAAGCTCAACTGTGAGCACCCGAGCCCCTTCTCTGAGGCCTCGAGAAACCCTATCTGAGCCAAGAGCCACACGCCTCAATCCTGGCCTGTCCTGCGTTGCAGAATTACAGACCTTTCTCTCTGATTCTGACGCACGTTATTGCTTATTTAAATAATACAGAGCAATCTACGTATCAGTCACATGGAAGGCTCAGTGTCAGATGCACAGTCTCAGCTGTCAAAAACAAAACAACAAAACGAAACTTACTTTATTAACATATCTCCCCCTACTTCATACAGTCATGTCTCAGTTTTGTATAAGTTGATACATCTGATCAGGGTTTATTTTCACTTCCTGACAGTTGTTTTGCTTGTTTAAAATTCTCAGGAGCACATACAGGATGGAGATGAAATGCACCAAATCCCTGGGAAATTTAAGTGGAAAGGCAATGGCTGTGTCTGCTGGTTTATCGGAAACCTCAGTTCCTCTTCCCACTGATGAGAAGTGAACAAAAGGTCGGCTGGAATTCAAGTCTCACCAGGTTACCTCTCATCGGAAAGCAGGCACACTTTAGGTCTTGAACAGCTCACAAGTATGTTGGCACTTCTCAAGCTGCTGGCAAGATGAGTCATGTTTGTTGACAGTGTAACAACCACACGAAGGCACTTCAGTTGTCCAATCGAAACTTCACAGAATTGATGGGGTTTGTTGAGTATACTCAGTACTGACCAAAATTTGACATTACTAAAAGCTGGAATAAAGTGTTAGTATAATTACAGCCCTGAATGGGTATCCACACAGGTTTTGCAAAAATATTAGCAGCATCAATGGTAAATAATTCCAGGACCTAAAAATACTGAACTCTCTATCTAGGGAAAAGAAAAAGAAAAAAAAAAAACTTGTATATAAAAAGCAAAGAGAAGGAAGGAGGCAGGTATGATTCTAGGATTCAAGCCTTACTGGTTGTAAGGTTGATGAAAAGCTGAATGATTCCAGAGGGAGAAAATTATTTTTCTCCTTTCAACAATGAAAGTCAGTAGGTATGAAGTGTTCACCGAGTGAAGGCACTGTGCTAGGTCCCAGAAACAGCGATGAGTGAGACACTATGTCTTGTAGCAGAGAATTCACAACTTATTGGTCAGAAAACAGATATGGTAACCCCCCCTTATCTGCAGAGGATATGATCCAAGACTCCCAATAGATGTCTGAGATCTTGTCCTGCAGACTAAAGGTGACTCAGAAGTGAGACCAACATTCAGTCCTGGTGAAAACAGGACCCAGATGCAGAACTGTGTTCTTGTTCCTCTTTATTGTACAGGTGTGTGCACAAGTCGTGGAAAATATCCAGGGCCAGGTGATTGTTTTCTCTTTAATGAATCATTTCTTTTCCAAGTTAAGTGTGTTCGATTTTTCTTATTTTTCCTAGCTTCTATTCTTTCTCATATCTAACTACTATCCAATGTTAGGTAGATACTTCTTGATTTTTTTTTAAAGAATCACTATAAAGCTCAAAGAAATTCATAGAATTTCAGGGATTTTCTGGTCCAAGTCATCATCACCTGCAGTCCTCCAGCATGGTGTGCTGGTTGTAAAAAATGAGTACCCCACTAATACTCCCCTGAGCCTTTTCCAGGATTACTTTTGCATAATTTTAGGACTGCCTACAGTTGTCGAAAGGAGACCACCCATACTTCTGCAGGTTCCCAATTTATTTAGAAAGGCTGTGGATCTGCACAAAGATAAGGTGGCTGAGAGGGCAGGGGAGAAGCACCTCACACAGTTTCCCTTTGCCCCAGGCTCCTCACGGTGGAGCTCGTGCTGCTCCACGTGGGTGTGGCCCCGCTAGAAGTGACGAAGATGACAATTCTTGCAAAGCCACAGCTCTTTCCTACCTAGGCTGACATCTTCTTCCAAAAGAACTTACAGTAATTATTTATGAATTTCTAATTGTATTCATTTTCTACTGCTTCTGTAACAAATTACTACAAACTGAGTGGTTTGTAACAACACAAATGCATTATCTTATAGTCTTGTAGGGTAGAAACATGACACAGGGCACACTGGGCTAAAAATGGCCCAAGATGTCATCAGGGCTGTTGCGTGCCTCTATGTTCCTGGAGACTCTAGGGAAGAATATGTTTCGTTGTTTGTTCGTTTTCCAGCTTCTACAGGCTGCCTGCCTTCCTTGATCTGTGGCCCCTTCCTTCATCTTCAAAGCACATCACTCCAAGCTCTGCTTCCATTGTGGATCTTTACTGATTCTCACCTTCCTGCTTTCCTTGTAAAGGATCTCTGTGATACCATTGAGCTCACCCAGCAAACTCAGGGTAATCTTTCCATCTCAGGAGCCTTGACTTGGGCACATCTGCAATGTCATGTTGACATTCCATATGCATAAGTTGTGGGATTAGGAGCTGGGTATCTTTGAGAAAGGGAAGGGGTGGTATTCGTTTACCACAGTGATAAGGGACTCTTCATAAATGTCTGGCTCTCTTGATTCCTGAACCAAACTCTACTTAGGGAGAGCATATCTTCAACTGTGAGCCACCCCTGAACAACATCTTGGACTCCAGCCTGCATGGGCTCCAGAAAGCCAGACTGCTAGCAACCACCAAATAGGTGTTTCAATTAAAATACCTCGTTCTTTAAAGGAGGGAGGTAGGTACAATTGATAACTTACTGATATTGAGCATATATTGGCACCATTAACTTCCATGTATGTTTCTTGTGCCTCCAGCAGAGCCTAGGATGTTTTGTTGTATGGTAGATTTATAGGTACTTCAATCTTTATTGAAAGGGTGAACTACCCTGTTATAAAAATAGGTGTAATTTTACATGTCAGTATTTATTTATTTTTTTCATGGCAGCATCAAAAATTAATTTAAAAATGGAAAGGTTTTAGTCAGGCAGTAGAGACATGAAAACTTTCATTACTGGGAAAATGGAAATTTCAATTCGGTAGTCTAAACAGCTTAGAAAACAAAACAAAAACAAACAAATGAAACCATCTTCCTATAACACGTCCCTACTCTCTAAAGTGTGTGTTACATTTGTTAATACATTCACATATTCATTTCCTTGAATTCTTGATAACAATACTTGAAGGTAAAATATTTTAAGACAAATCGACCCACTTTCCTGGCACAGTAAACGTAGTTTGTGAAATTAGATGCTATTCAAATAACATGTTTTATCTTTTGTTGGCCAACTCCTCCTACTCTTCCCTAAAATAAATTTGGCGACAGCACCCTGTTCATTTTATTTCATTTTCTATGGAAATAAAATCCCATTCATAATGCCTGCATTTTACAAATCAGTTGTAAAGCTGAGATATGTAGGAGCAAACTAATTTCCAACTATTTCACCCTAAAAATCAGTAATAATAATAAGAAGAAAATTGCCGGGCTGGAGTGACTCAGTGATTGAGCATCAAACTATGAACCAGATGTCACTGTTTGATTCCCAGTCAGGGCATATGCCCGGCTTGCGGGCTTGATCCCCAGTGTGAGGCATGCAGGAAGCAGCCGATCAATGATTCTCTCATCATTAATGTTTCTATCTCTCTCTCACTCTCCGTTCCTATCCGAAATAAATAAAAAAATAAAGTAAAAATGAAAAAGAATAATAAAATTAATAAATGCACACTCAAAGTGTTCCCTAACTTCCCTGTGTCTCATGCTGGATAATAAGGCAGTAGCCCTTGTCTCTACCACCAAACATTGCTGGATCTAAAACCTCTTAGTTTTTGTAGTCTCAAGGAAAAACTCATTTTCCTATGCCCTTTCTAAATTAATAGTCTGAATACTGTCTCTTTATGAGTGTGAGCTAATAGAATAGAAAAACAAATGCTTATTTGTTCTCTCTGCTGAAAATGTCTAATGTTAGAATAAGAAACTTTGGTTTCCACAGAAAATATTGGCTCCCTCATTAGCCATCTGCTAGATGGTGGGAATATTCTGTGTGGCTTTCTCAGCGGGGACATTTGGAAAATGAATACATTGTTGCAAGAGCTCACATTGTTGGCCATAATGTTTGTGATAATGTTGTTGACTTACCAGATGTCCTGGAAATTCCTGGGGTGGAAGTATTTCTAGCCATTCCAAACCCCTCTGTTATGTTGCAGAATGGTGTTTGGTCTATATAACTAGTTATTTCTCAGGATTTGCAACGGAATTTTTCATTCAGTCAGTTATTCTGTAAATTAAAACAAGATGGAAATGGGTATTTTTAAACTGTTCATGTTATTCCAAACTCTACCTTGATATCCAATGCATAACATCTATTTTTTTACCATTTACAAAAAAATAATTCCTTCTCCAACCCCAACTATATACATCTATTTGAATGTAAGATTAAATAGCCTGACCTTCATTGTACTGGTAGAAAAACAACAAAGTCTAACAGTTGAATGCTTTGCTCATTCATTATGCCTAAGGAGTTTGTTTGAAATGTGAATAACCTCTGTTTTCAGTGCAGTCCTTCCCTTTGAAATTAGATTAATGAAGTGATGAAAAAAAGTGAAAAGTCCTTTACACTTTGGCACAAAAATAGATTAGACTTCTTCTCTTGCAAATGGAATTATCTGTTACAGGTCTGCTTCTCCACCTGTTTGCCTTTCACTTATAGCAACAGAATTTTCTGAGCAGAGAGAAAACTTGTTCTAAATGGGAATCCTTTTTAATACTCCATAGAATTCTGACTGCTGAACTGATCATACATGACTATATTTATTTGTTAAACACATCACATGATTCATTTTTATCCTTTACATCAATCAAAAGGAGATCCCATAAGGGTTTATATCCCCAGAGTTTTAAATAGTGACTTAATTTACATCTGAGTACCCTATCCCATCACGCAGTTCCATTTCATTTGTTCCCTGGAGCTTACACAGTGTCAAGGCAAAGGAGTGGCCTATCTGGTCCGTGTCACTCAGCTTTCTGAGCATCCATGGCCATCCATCCTCCCTCCTGGTGCTCTGTCATCAGCCCACACAATCACTGTCCCAGGCCCCCTTCAGCTCTGGTGGTTCTCCCTGCTGCCTGCAGGCATGGGAGTATCTGATGACCTGCCAGTGGCTTGTCCCTGTGGACAGGCCTACAGCCATCCCCTCATTGGGCTTTTCCATTTGAGGGTCTCCATCGGGTAAGTGGGCTAAATCGCCTTTGCCTTTAGGTCTCATGCACCTGCTTATGGTTTCCTGTCCCCAGCACTCCTGCAAACAAAGCCAAGTCCCTGTCCCCAGGGCGCACTGAGGTCTCTGTCTCCCTTCTGCTTCTTTCCTCTTCGTTCCCCTTAATCCCACTTTGAGTCATTCCATCATCTGGAAGGCATTCTCTCTATCACAACCGTCTCCTTCAACAGGCTGGTCCAGAGGAACCTAAACCTGTGTATGGCTTTTGTTGTTGTTGTTATTCTTGTGCCCCCTGAGGCCAACTATCTTCTTGAACGAGGTAATGGAAGAAGGGGGAAAGAAACACTGGGAGGAGACATTTAAAAGCATCTGGTAATATCTCAAATACACCACGCCACCATGTAACTAGAATGGGACAGAAGACTAAACGGATGGCCTGAATGTAGGATGGAGGATTGAATACTTTACAGCATTTTCTTTTCTAGCAAAGAACTTTGCTCCAACAGCTGGTGTTCATACAACACACTTCCACATTTAAGGTCCCCACTGCTCCATAGGCAAATAAATCCAACCCTCTTATTTACAACTTTGAATTGGATAAGAATTGCCAAGAGTTATTCAATTTCTGATTAAATGAATGAAGAAATGTAAACTGTTGGCAAAAAAAAAAAATGTTGTCCACCATATCATTGTCCTTCAACACCAGATATTACTTTATGGAAAGTTGTGCTTTGTTTTGGTTTGGGGGATTTTTTTTTTAATTGACAAGCATTCTTTACTTTGGGATATTCCCATAACAAAGAAAAATCATGGAAATGTAAGGCTGAGGAAACTTAAAAGCTATTGAATCCAGTGGTTTTCAATCTTCATTGTACTTATCAATCACCTGGGGAGATTTCACAAATACAGCATGCCCTACCCTAAACTAATTGGATTGGGCAGGCCCCCATAATTGCTATGTTTTAAAAGCTCCTGGAGGTGGGGAACCACCATTCCTGTCTATTTCTCCCATTTACACGTGGTAGTGATTTATCCAAGGTGCATCCTGGTAAGTGAAAAAGCAGTGATTTAAAACTGCTTCTCCAACCCTTTGTTATATATCCTTTCCACTACACCCTCACAAAATGCCAGCATAAAAAAAAAATTAGAGTGTCCAAAAAGGATCCTGCTCTAGTTTATTTCAATGGAAAAGGAAACACATTAGAATAGTATCAAATTGTATTCTTGTGGTTTTCTCACTTCAAAAGCTGTAACATTTGTTCATATTTCCCCAAAGAATGACTCCACAGCCCCTCAACCCCAGCCCATCCACATGTTTGATAAATGTTAAACAACACCTTTATGAGATGGCATTCCACTCTGGAATGACATTTAGAAGCTCTGAAGTTTAATTGCTGTGGATAACCATCGATCATTGCTGGGATGCCCCTGGGATGGTGGACTTTGAGGTCTGCCATCCATCTCAGGGCGTTATTGTGGCTGGCTGCCTGCCCCTCTCCATCACTGTTGATGGGGCTGATGGAGATAGTGGCTGCACTTTCAAAGTGCCTCCCGTTCCCTCACCTGCTCTGCATGACTACTGAACTGAGCCACGTTGTGACAGTCTGCCTGCTCTTCCCTGTGCAGATTAATGAATACAGCTTTAGCTGTTAATTCAAAGCTAGTCAAGCTTGTATCCAACAATTAGAGACCAATTTTCATATTCAGCCCAAGTGTGTGTGTGTGGAAGGGTGTGGGCGAGGAGTGCAATTTGGCCTGATGCTTTCTATCTGGGGCAGTGGTTCTCAACCTTCTGGCCCTTTAAATACAGTTCCTCATGTTGTGACCCAACCATAAAATTATTATCGTTGCTACTTCATAACTGTAATGTTGCTACTGTTATGAATCGTAATGCAAATATCTGATATGCAGGATGGTCTTAGGCGACCCCTGTGAAAGGGTCGTTTGACCGCCAAAGGGGTCGCGACCCACAGGTTGAGAACCGCTGATCTAGGGGGGAGCAGGAAAAAGAAGGAAGAGTAAGGGATCCTGAAGACAGTACCGGGCACTCTCATTGCGTTTGCCTACAATAAAACTTTTCAAGCCTCAACATCTTTACAAGCTACAACGATTTGACCCTGAGGGTTTGAGCTTCCTGCCCTGCAGCTGGACTGCAATCCATCAAAAATAACAAGCACAGAGGCAGGCAGCCCCTGCGCACATCCCCCTTCAAGGAGGGTCAGCAGCTAAGCCAGCATTTAAAGGGGCTTTAGAATCAGAGGCCCAACTCTCCCACTTCTCCTGTCTTCCCTCCATAATAAGAAATGAAATGTTTACTGGTACACAGAATTATCTCAGTGACCTCATCTGCCCCCGTGATGGATTGTCCAGGACAATGGAAACTGAATACCTAATTCTCAACCCAGAAATGTCCTCCCTGAGAAAGCGAGGGTTACAGATGCCCCGACTTGCATGGAAAGGCTATGTATGGACCTCAGCTGCCAAGCACTGTCAATGTGCAATCTTCCTGGAGCATCTATTTACAGAAAGGTGAAAACAAGCCCGGCCAGAGCATTGCTGGACCTGGTTACTGACAATGGAGGTGGTTCAGAGGAACACGTGCCCCTCCAAGGTAGGCTACACCTGTTCCCAGGAATAAAAATACATTTCTAGTCATATTGACTGATCTTATTTTTAAAGCCTGCGCCCTGGGGTTGGAGCACAATACACAACAGCTGATAGTCGTTTGGGTAATGTTGAGAAACTCTAGTTACTTTGCTTATTGAATTTCTCTAGTTTTGCCTCAGTAACTATCAATTTCCTTTGGCATCAGACTAGCTCAGTTGTGCAAGGAAGGATCGAGGAATGGAACTGAGATCCCCCTTTGGGGGCACCCAGGGGACATGTGGAGATGGTAGAGAACCTCTGTGCAAACGTTTCCACCTGGCAGGTGAAACGCAGGCAGTTAGCGGCAACATGTGCAATCACCCTCTTTCTGGAGCTCTATTTTGCCCAAGTGTTTGAAGTCTCTGCTTTGTTTTTTGTTTTGTTTTTTAAATCCTCACCTAAGGATATTTTTCCATTGATTTTTAGAAAGAGTGGAAGAGAGAGGGAAAGATAGAAATATCGATGTGAGAGAAACACATCTGTTGGTTGCCTCCTGTACGCACCCCGACCAGGGCCCAGGCCAGGGAAGAGCCCGCAACTGAGGTACATGCCCTTGAGGGTAATTGAGCCCCAGGACCCTTCAGTCAGCAGGCGATGCTCTACCCACTGAGCAAAACTGGCTAGGGCTCTGCATTGTAATTTTAAAGGATATCAATTATCTTGTCTGTAAACTAGTGATTAAAAAGACCTAGCTTACAGAATTAATGCTAAGAATAAATGAGATGAATATAAAGTATTTTTTACAGTGTCTAGCACATATACAGCATTTACTAAATGATAGAGTGGAAAGCATATTAATGATAGTTCCCATCTTCCTGGAAGTTTTATCTAATTGTGGCACATACAGTAAACAATGGAACAGATAAATAAACATTTAGAGATTGGGTAAGGTAAGCTATGATGGAAGAACTAGTTATTCTAAAAGAAAATAACTAGGAATGAGGGGGCTTCCTTGAATAGGGTGGTCAGTGGAGACCATTCTGAGGAAGGAACATTTAAGCTAAGAGCAAAGGAGAAGCCAGAGGTGGTGAGTGGCACTCCATGTGCAGGGAACAGAAACTGCAAAGCCTGAGGCAGCAAAGTGAGATTGGCTGGATGTGAACACGGAAGAGAGAGATCAGGGTGAAGGGAGGTGGGACAATTTTGATTGCACTTCAAGTTCTTGATACTCAGTGTGTGGTTCAGGCATCACCTGGGAGCATGTTGAAAATGGAGAAACTCAGGGACCACCCCAAACCTCCAAATCAGAATCTTCAGTTTACAAGATTCCTGGGCAATCCCTTTGCACTTCGGAGATTAGCAGCAATGGTTTAGAGAGCCACTGAGCAGTTCAGGTGTGATCTGCTTTATAGTTTTTAAAGGATCACTCCAGATCCTACGGTAAAAATGGATCAGTGTGTTTACTGCTATGTTATTAGCTGAATTCATCTGCCTAGTTTACCCCTCCTCCTTCCAAGACTGGGTCCTGCTGTAATCTGGCCCTCTTCCACCTGAAGTCCAGCCCAGTGGCTACTTCCCTGCTCTCTGCATATCTATTGCTCAGTGCCACTGCCCACCTGCCTTGTGTTTTCCTGTTCCTGTATCCCCCAGGTCCCCGCTCTGCCCATCACATCAGGAAGCCCACCCTTTCATACCCTGATGCCCCCTCTGAGGCTGTAGACATGCCTGCCTTTGATAATGCACCTCTGGGCTCTCTTCCATGCCAGGCCTGTGCCTTGGAGTGGTTCCATGCCACATCCATCTGTTCCCTCTGTATGCCCTTTTCATGCCCGAGGAATTCAGGGACCAAGTAAAAAAAATGAGCATTCTCAGTGACTATAATCAGGTTTCAAAGATGAGATGCCAGTTCATAAGTACATGCCAACCATCTTCTTACGAAAACATACAACTTTTTCATGAATTGTTGGGGGGAGCTGTTAATGAGCTAACCACTTTTAATTCGATATTTGACAGTAATTACAACAGATTTACATTTAATAAGATAAGAACCTCTATGGGCTTTTAGAAGTCAAATGAGGTAACAGAATCATTCTTGTTAAGGAATGAAATATTATCAAAGGAGCCTGCTGCTGAGTCTGAGTGACAAGATTACCAACAGTAACCCCCAAAGACGGATGATACTGGTTGTCTGGACTAAGAAATATAGCACCAGGGATCCCTGTGCTTGGCATAGAAGAGTCTAAATGCCGGGGCTGATGGAGCATGTGGGCTGTTGTAGTTGGTTGGAGATGGTGTTCATCTAAAGCTGTCAAGGAGGCCGGGAGCCGGGGGTAAAAAAGGCACTGCTTAATGAGCTCTAATGGAATTCCATCCTTTGGCAGCCGTTCTACACGTGTATATAACCCTCCCCATTATGTGGCGGCAGTGAGGACTATTTTTTCCTCATTCCGTGTTGTGCTCTGGAGAAAAGGAGCCATTCACATTGGTGCTCAGCATTCTTCTTCTGAATGGCAATGTAAAGCAGCCCCTACACGAGCAGAGTTCAATCAGACCCACGAAATGAGAGCGGCATTAAAGAAGGGTATGTATACAGCAGACAGAGGAGGGACGGTGAGAACATCACAAGGGTTTAATCAGGGCACAGTGCCTTTCATCCTTGAGAGATCTGTGTTAGGCAGCTGGCTCCAAAATTGTTTTCATTATGCACTTTCTTGAAACCCTCTGAAGAAGCTCACCTTTCTCACCTCAAATGGCTATGTCATCACCTTTATTTCTGCTCTAACTCCAGCTTTAATGGATTTTCTGAGCTTCTGGCTTTGAAGCCATCTAGAAAGAACA
Organism: Myotis daubentonii; assembly: GCF_963259705.1. Lineage (NCBI taxonomy): Eukaryota > Metazoa > Chordata > Mammalia > Chiroptera > Vespertilionidae > Myotis > Myotis daubentonii. The sequence continues at coordinate 140,249,065 of NC_081841.1, read as the reverse complement.
TCCTCGCCTGAGTACCACAGCTATTACTCAGATCAAATGTCATTCGTCCTCAGGGACCGCTTAACTTCAGAATGAAGTTCAAATTTGGGGGTTTAAAGTCAAGCAAATAGATTCTATATATTTTCAATGTTCTCTAAGAGAAGCTTCAGAAAGGAGACTCTTATTGTCTCTCGATTTAACACTACATCTGTTTTAAAACAAACAAAGTAAAAATGCCATTTGATACAGTATCTTTAGAGGGAAATAATGTGAGAAGAAAGAAATAGTTAACAAAATATTCACATTTCTATATCAGGAAAAGGAACCTTTTGATACAAAGTTCATATCTGACAGGTAATGTGACAATAAAAGGGGGAAACATGAATTAAAATGCAATGAAAAGTTCATACTCTCCGTGCACAGAAAAATAAGTGACTGTCCTTAAATTGATCCACTCACCAGCTGGGAGATCTTCAAGTAATTGATGGATGTGTGATAGTTTTTCTTTTAGATATATGTTGAACCGTAGTGAAGAGATTAATTAGAGTCACTTTTTAAAAAGAACATATAAATGCAATTGTAATGTACTGTGCTTTACATATAGTAAGAATTTAAAAGTGCTTTTAAGATTAATTCAAGATGAAGGGACAGATTAATGGTGGAAAACAAGGGATTCTATATATTTTATGTGGAGAAAAGGTGCTCTACATATTGGAATTCATTTGGAAGCTAAACCTAAAGATGGAATCAGAGTGAGGCACATTGGGGGAAGAGCCAGTAATGGGGCTATCACAGCCACAAACCACTGGGCAAGTCCTGAAGTACTCATCAATAAAACCCAGTAAACCCACCATCTGTCCTGCACCAGCAAGTCAGAGGTTGGGGAAGTGTTGAAACAGAATTAGACGACATGAATTAATGGAATTTCCCAAACTAACTGCTCATGAAAACCAGGTATAAAGCTTCTGAGAGAAGAGACGAGGATTCCCTTGACACTCACTCAGTCAGAATTGCAAAGTAGACCTTCGGATATTTCCTGGAGTTCAGATCCTCTGCTTTCTTTTCAGGCTGAATCAGCATGTTTTTAGACCAATGGCTGAGTAAAGGCCCCCACTTTAATGCCAAAATTTTGGAGGAGCACTATATTTTTGTTGTAGTGTCTGCTACCACTGCTGAATGAGAAACTTAGCAAACCTATATGCATGAGAGCTCTGAGATCAATGGTTGGGTATCATTGATATACAACATAAACTTCATGAGGACAGGTACAGTCTTCTCCACCATTCTTTCTCTAGACTTTTACATGGTGCCTGACACATAATGAATTATCACAAAACATTTATTGAACTAATTAGGGAATTAGGAGGCCTCTGCAATACTGTTTCTCTTTCAGGTAAGGTTGAAAATTTAGGAATACTATACCCAGTGGGACTATAAAGGAGATCAGAGAGGAGAGCACTTCATACCTAAGTTTTATAATGTCTCAGAACAACTGGACCCAGGAATCTTGTTGACCTTGACTTTTGAGACCTTGTAATTATCCTTTTGTATCTTCCTTTGTGCTTATCGCAATGACAGGCTCACAGGAAGTGTAAAATAAATAAATTCGTTTAACAATTCAGTGCATTCTTTTGGGGTGTCATTAGGAGAATTCAGATTTATCAGTTATGAGGAAAAATTTTGTAGTTGGTCTCTTCTAATTCTTTTTAAGGCAGTTACAAAAAAAAAAGAAAACAACAAACCTATACCATATCTAAGCTATATGAATATCACATTTATTCACATGATTCATAGATAATGAGGAAGCTATTTTAAGTCTCTTAAACAGCTCTTTAAATTTTATTAATTCTTTTTTTAAATGGATATAAGTGAAGGTGTAGAAAAGCTCAAGGAGTTTCCTAATTATATACAACTGTTTCACCCATTTCTGTAGATTGGTCAGCCAGTCAGAATGACAGGTAATATCTTAGAATTTCATTACCTATGATACCTTCATAGTCATGTGTCAGAATTACAACTCAAGGTATGAGAGCAGAAGTGTTGTACCAAACTTCTGTATTATCATCTTAAAAATGAAATCACCTGTCCTTGACCCCTTCTATTTTCCCTTTACCCTGGCTGGCCTATCACCTTGGCAATGACCATATGTAGACAATACCCTGAAAGATGATGAAGCCACAAGATGGAAGGAACCTGGGTCCTTGAATGACTGTCATAAGCAGGGCCTTTAACCACATGTCTGAATTGCTCACTTTCAGACTGTTACATGAAAAAAAAATAAACTTCTACCTTGTTTGAGTACTGATATTTATAATTTCCTTGTGTCAGTAACTTAGGTCACACCTAAATATTATACTTCTTATTTTAATGTTCTGGGATTTCACACATATCCAATAAACAAAATATCTAACATTTTGTCTATAAGGAGTATACTAGTTTCAAGTTTTCCCCCAAAGGAGATTGTATGGGTTAAACTAGTATTCTACTGTGTTATCCTACATGGGTGACATCACCAAAAAAAAATGTTCTCTGGACAACTGTGCCTAAGAATAATAATAATAAAAAAGTGAGGCCATGAAGCAAAAAATATTACAATATGCAATATTTTCTGACCTGGATATATCACCTGAAAGTGAGTTTTGTTTGGCATAATTTAAGCACATTTTCAGTGACAAGAAACAATATTTGTGAGTCTATTTCTGGGCATGTGCACAGAGTTAATTAGCAAACTCCCAACTTACTGTGCATGCAGATTTCAAAGCTCAAGAAGTAGCAATTTGCCACATAAACCTTTTATAACTTTTACTGTTGTGTCAGATATGTTTACTTAAATGCATAAGTTAAATACTATGTGTTGTACCCCCTTAAAAATATGGCAGAGTTCCTTGGAAGAAGTGAAAATTAGAATGTCGGAAAGAAAAAAGCTTTGTCATTTTACCCTCAAAGGTGTGGCATGGGATGAAAGTCAGTGCTGGAGATGTGCTAGCTGCCTGGCTAAATATGACAACAAAATCTGGTGCTTCTCCTAGCCCACCAGTTCACTCCCCACAAGCCCACTCACTCTTGGCATCAGGGAAGTCTATAGATGCTGAGCACTGAGAACATAGGAGCCTCAAAAAAGCAAGCAAGCATAGATTCACCTCTCCCTTTCTAAGTATTTCATTTACCATTTCAGCACCAAAACCTGATCCAAGATTCTTAAGATTATTTTTGTTGTTCTACATAGAGTAGGCCTCTTCCTTCTTAATTTTGTGACAATGGTCTACACATTCCTGATAGAAGGCTAAAGTTTCCTTTGCTCTGCCTCTTTCATGACTGAAACCATTTCCTATTTAAAAAGATAACGATTACCCACAGTGCTCTGTAAAATTGCTCTCTACCATAATTATTCATTTCATATTTGTTAAGTGCTTCGCTTGAGACTACTTTGAAACAGGTAACTTATTCCTATGTGAATTAATTATTCCTTGATACACCTCCTAGTACAATGGAAACTAAGGAGAAAATAAACAAATTGGGACTACATCAAATTAAAAGCTTCTGCACAGCAAAAGAAATCATCAATAAAAGAACAAGAAAGTCCACTGCATGGGAGGACATATTTGCCAATATTATATCCATAAGGGATTAATCTCCAAAATTTATAGGGAACTCATACAACTTAACCAAAGGAAGATTAAACAATCCAATCAAAAAATTGGCAAAGGACCTAAATAGACACTTTTGGAAAGTGGACATAAAGAAGGCCAAGAGACATATGAAAACATACTCTAAGTCACTAATCATCCAAGAGATGCAAATCAAAACAACAATGAGTACTGTCTCACACCTGTCAGAATGGCTATCATCAACAAATCAACAAATGACAAGTGCTGGCAAGGATGCTGACAAAAAGGACCGCTCATACACTGCTGGTGGGAATGCAGACTGGTGCAGTCACTGTGGAGAACAGTATGGAGTTTCCTCAAAAAATAAAATGGACCTCCCATTTGACCCAGTAATCCCACTTCTAGGAATATATCCCAAGAAACTAGAAACACCAATAAGAAAGGATATATGCACCCCTATGTTCATAGCAGCACAATTTGCAATAGCTAAGATTTGGAAACAGCCCGAGTGCCCATCAGCAGATGAGTGGATTAAAAAACTGTGGTACCTCTATATAATGGAATACTACTCTGTGTAAAAAATAAAGAACTCTTACCATTTGCAACAGCATGGATGGACCTGGAGAGCATTATGCTAAGCGAAATAAGCCAGTCAGAGAAAGACAAGTATTATCTAATCTCACTCATTTGTGGAATATAATGAACAACATAAACTGATGAACAAAAATAGACCCAAAAACATAGAAGCATCAAACAGACTGTCAAACTCAAAGGGAGGGCAGGGTTGAGTGGGGGGAGGGAGGGTTAGAGATCAACCAAAGGAATTGTATCCATGCATATAAGCATAACCAATGGATAAAGAGAGTAGGGGAATGAGAGCCTGTGCTGGGGGAGGGGGGCGCGGGAGTGGGAGGGGAGAGGTCAATGGGGAGAAAAGGAGACATATGTAATACTTTCAACAATAAATGATTTTTAAAAATTATTCCTATGTTAATAATTGAACATAATCCCTATGTTCAGTGGTTTCCAACATTAATTTTAAGGGATTTATATATCCTTGAAGGTGGTGAGGGGGCTTCTCCAACATTTGGCATTTCAAAATGCACATGCACATGTGCACGCATATGCACACACACAGGTACACACATTTATTCTTGGTAAGACTGCACAGGTTTCAGACATAACAAAGGTTTTGCTTTAGACTGGAACTATTTTAGCTCAGCATGGCAAAACTGGGATTATTTTGTGCAAGCTGGTCAGAAGTTTAACCTATGGAAATATGAAAGGAAACATATTATTAGTGAATGAAGTTTACTTTTGGTAGATAGATTTTTTCAAATTAATGGGCTTACTGAAGACTGTAAAATAATAGTTTCTCATTGCTTAAAATTTAAGGTGAATCTATCATTTTCTCTAGCAATTTTAAGATTCTAGTCCAAGATAATTTAAGCAGTTTCTTCATAATAATGCCAAACTATCAAATGGGATAATCATGGAAAATTCCAACTTCCACTCTACTTAATGCACCTTATTATCATCTGTCAAAAGGAAAAGAAATCCCCCCTATTTCCTAATCATTTACTACTCAGAAAAATAATAAAAATAGAACCTTTGTTCATTTTGTTCTCTTGAACATTTTTCTATTAAAAAATTCTCATTATTTCCCATTCAACTCTCCCTTCTTCCCTGTCTTACTTTTAAAAACTCAAAGTCTGTTTTTAAGTGAGTAGTTTCCACCCTATTCACCCTTCCACAGGCAGTTTAAATAACATAAAAGAGAGAGGATGTAGCATTATGTTCTATTATCATCGTGGCCGTCTGCACCAAGCCCAGCAAACTCTGAGATCCACATCTCTGCGTTTCATACCAAGTGTTTACTTTTTATCATTTCAAAGTGTTTCTCTTCGATAGCACTCTTGTCAAATTTATGAATAAGTCTGGAAATTTTCAAGATAAGCTGAAATCAGTCTTATTTGTCAGCTTCTGACTCAAATTCCCTCTACTTCTTCAGGGAAGGAGCTACTGCTTTTGGAATCCAACTGCTGTATGTTTCTTTGCCCCAACTCTAGCTGTAAATCACACTTGGTTTCACAGATTTGATAAAGCCTGTGAGCTTATAAAGTCCCTGTCAGAACTAGCCAAGAGTTACTTCCTGGGGAATGAAGCCAGTCGGAAGCCCTCCTAGCCACATAAATGTGACCTGACCTTATTAGGTAGAAGTCATCTGGCCTTTCTAATGGTGGGGACTTGCCCAAGCGACTCCACAAAGCAGTATGATCAAAGTGATAAACAAAATGTCCTAAAATAGTAGGGGGGAGGAAACAATAAGGAGTTCTGTGTTGATTTTTGTCATTTGTCCTTCAACTCAACATACATACCAAAGCAAAAAAGATTTCCTATCTATACATGACCTGTTTCTATATAAAAACATGAGTTCTCCACTAATCCAGACCATCTCTCCCACCTCAGATCCCGTGTCACCTCACAAGCCACTGTTTTGAAAAGTGAAAGCACAGAGACTTATACAGGTTTGGCAATGATAAGGAGAGGAGCAGGAAGCTCTACAAAATCAGATCTCAAGTTTACACATTTCATGTCTTTTTAACTTTAAAATATACTCAGTGCCCTTTGATGGTGCTGGTGAAAACCAATGCTAATGGCAGAGAAGAATCAGACTGTCACATTGACATACGCAGTGTGGGGCAAAAGTAGGTTTACAGTTGTGAGTATACAGAACATCGAGTTTACTCTTGTATTATTATTTATTAGCTATTGTATTATTTTCCATATGAACAACTTTAAACTGCCTTTTGCCCACCCTGCATTTCACCATGAATAAAAGGGGTACATTTAATTGAACTGGTAACAGTTTATAATCACAAGCACTGCCTTGCTCAGTTGGCTCCTATTTAACTATCAAAAACCATCTGCTAAAATGAAAATATGTCGTTTGAATATTTATTCATTTAATTCACTCAGCATAGACTGAACATCTATACACATGCTACTTGCATTTGCTCCCAATACTATTGACACAAAGAATGTGCATGCATAGTTTGAGGGAGGATAGGGAGAGTAAATAAACTTTTAAAATCTAAAAGGAAAATACAAGTTTGGGTTTTTTTCTCCCTCAACATAGATGTATATTATTTTAGCTTATTCTCAGAGAAAGGAATTTATTTTTCACTATATGCATGAGTTAGTGGCTATAAGTCTTAATAGTGAAGTTGAGAATAAAGAATTTTAATCTTTAAGTGCTAACTTAAGACATGAATGTTAGACAAAAAAAGTTAAATATTTAATGATTAAAATTATTTTTATTATCTAACTAGAGGCCCAGTGAAGAAATTCATGTGCAAGTACAGTCCCTAGGCCTGGTCTGCAATCAAGGCCATCTTTCCCAGCTGCCCGCACTTGGGTCCACCCCCTGCAACCATCCACCCCCAGTTTCCCGTTCGCCATCAGGTGATCGGTGCCTGACAGCCAGGGGAAGGGACTTAGAGTTCGGCTGTTCCTGTCTGCTCCTGCCTGCTCACTGGCCCCGCCCCCACCACGGGTCACCCTCTGTGTGTGGGGTGACTGGCAGGGCAGGGGCCTTGGTCTGTCACTGCCCAGGTCCCCTGCCACCCACCTCCGTTTCCCCATTCACCATCAGGCGATTGGAGCCTTCCGGCTGGAGAAAGGGACCAAGAGATGGTCATTGAGCCTCATGGTGACTGGTCGAGCGATCGTTCTGGTTGTTCTCCCATTAGGGTCAATTTGCATATTACCCTTTTATTATATAGGATATTGTCTTTAGTAAAATAAGTTTTTAAAGTAAGTATTCAAAGACTTGATAGAAACCTTAAAGATAAAATTGTGCAACATTATCATTTTATTTTGGGGTAAACTGAGACCCACCAAGGTCAAGTTTTCTAATATTGTACAAGTAATCACTGCAGATGCAGAAATAATTAATCATATAATGTGGTTGAGATTGCATCCAGTGTGACTTGTTGCTATATTTGAAAGAATAATTTTGCTCAGACACCTGCCTGTGTTGTGGCCTCTTTGTACTGGTGCTGGGGGAAGTGAATATGTTATTAAGATAGATTTTCATCTAGGCCCTGACAGGGTTTGCTGACAGGGAGAACTTGCTTTCAAGTTTCTCTCTCAACATGGTCTTGACAAATTAATGGATTAAACTAAGAATAAAATATCTCAAATTAGACACTACCTTCTGCAAATTGTTTTCACTATGTAATTAGAATAAAAATCAAAATTGGGAACCTGTCAGTTCCAAGAACTTTTCAGATCTTCACAAAGGGAGAACTCGCTGTCTTCTTGTCTTTTTGTTAGGTACAAAATGCACCAGTTCTTGGACAGACAGTAATGGGCTGCATTTCATCAAGTGCAGGGCCTCTACAAAGAGTGCAATCATCTACCACTGTAAGGAGACATTGCACACACACAAAAACTAAGCAGGTATTAGTGGACTGAAGACCACTCATCTCATCCTTGGGAAGCTGACAGATGCGACTGTGTCACTTGACAGCTAGCTTTGTGCCGAGTTGTTCGACACAGAAAAGTTGATGCTCTGAAGCTGTCGTTTAGGAACATCTGCTCTGGCAGAACCTCAAACGAGGCTCCCTTCATAAAAGGACCCCTCTGGTGGGGAATAGAAACCTCCTGCAAATGAAAATAGCCATGTCAATCCCCCAAATCACACAAGTGGTGAGATAGTGCATTCCCGTTTCCTCCTCATAACCCATGCCAAGTAAAAAGTATGAAGCTGGGAACAAAATGCACAGTGAAGGACTTTCATGGAGATAATCTTTGTTGAGTCCCATTAGAATCCACCAAGAGAAGCATCCTGGGGAAGCCCCTGCAGAGAATCCTATTCTACAGGATCAGTGTTTAAAGTGGATTAGCCTGGCCCCAAATACCTCAACTTATTTCTATTAGTACCCTGGTCCAAATGTTGACTCTTATGGCTCCAATAAAGAGTATATAGGTATATATATATATATATATATATATATATATATATATATATATATATATATATATATATATATATATATGCCTAATTGACGGTTCAGCCATTCGACCATTCAACCATTCGACCATTTGACCGCTCAACCGGTCAACCAGTAGTTATGACATGCACTGACCACCAGGGGGCAAATGCTCAATGCAGGATCTGCCCCCTGGTAGTCAGCATGCTCCCACAGCGGGCACGCAGCTCATCTGACCAAGCGGTGCCAGACACTGGGCTCAGGGCGGATGAATGCATCTGCAGCAATAGCCTCTCCCACAGACACTCCCCCTGCAAGGCCCTCCCCCATCCAGGACCAGGACCCGGGGACCAGGATGGGGACTGCCATCAGGACTGACTGGGCACAAGCCCATGGCCACTTCTCAGTCATGGGCACTCTAGTATTGCCCTAGGACGGGCACACAAAGAGCGCAACAGAGCAGCAGCAAGCCTACCAAGTGGCAGCGGTGGCAGGTGCAGCGGGGCCAGGTTGAGTGGGAGTGTTGCAGTTCTTGGCCCGGGCTCGGGCTACTCCCAGGCTGCCTGCCACTTCGTGCACTGCTACATCTCTTGGAGGATGTAGGACTGCTGGTTTCGGCCGATCCCCACAGGCCCCCACTATGCGCAAATCTGTACAGTAGGCTGCTAGTATTGAAAAAAGAGTATACTCCTCCAGCTGCCTTCCATGAATAACTGGTAAAGGAGCTGTTGATGCTCTGGACGGTGTGATAAGTGGTTAGATCATTAGCTGTGCACCAAAGGGTCACAGGTTTGATTCCTTGTCAAGGGTATGTACCTGTTTGCAGGTTAAATCCCTGCCCCAGTCAGGGAGTATGCATGAGGCAACCAATTGATGTGTCTCCCTCACATCAAAGTTTTTCTTTCTCCCTCTCCCTCTCCCTCTCCCTCTCCCTCTCCCTCTCCCTCTCCCTCTCCCTCTCCCTCTCCCTCTCCCTCTCCCTCTCCCTCTCTCTCTTCCACTCTCTAAAAATCAATGGTAAAAATAACCTCGGGTGAGGATTAACAAAAGAAAAAAAAAGTTGTTAGTATTTTTTTGCCATAGACTCAATATTTTTCAATAATAATTAGATTTAGCAAAACAAAACCAAAAACCTCTGTTATATGCAGGGGTTTGAAGATAGGGAGAAGTGCTAGTGGGAAATTGGTAATGGTACTTTCATATTTTAAAAATATTTTTCCAACTGCCAGTTGCTTTGTCTAATCAGGGCACCTCTATTCTGAAAGAGCAAATATCAAAGTCAAGATGGAATATAAATGCAACATTATAATATACGGCGTGTAGAAAGAAGATATGGCAAAGGTTGACACTGATGATGATTAAACCATTTGGGATTTGGTCTTCAAGGCATAAGGATAGAATCCATAATCACCAGGGCTCCTCTTCCCTTCATACAGTATCGGCTAATGTACAGCAGCTCCATAATTACCCACTAAAAGAGAGGTGGGGAGTTCATTAACCACACTAATTACAAGAACAATTTATGCTAAATCATCATCAGGAATGTTAAAAACACTTCTTGAAAACCAAAACAATGTAAAACCGACCTTAGCGGATACAAAACATCTGTTCTCTAGGGCAGGATAAAAGAGAAAATCACAAGAAACAGTTGATGAGAGCAAAAAAATATTTTCTTTGTCACTCCCAACTGAATGACAGGTGCAAGTCTATTATGGGAAGAAAATGGTGTGTATTAGAGATGATGACCTCACATAAAGGATCATTGGCAGCTGCTGGCTCCTCAAGGCTTCATCACTTGTCACTCAGTGGCCCAATTTGTTATTGCTCAAAAGGATTCCATATCCTGCCTCGTCCTCTCAGAAATGTGAATCAGACGGAGAAAAGCAATATCCCAAAAGGTTTTTGAGATGCGTTTTAAATGTCACGTCCATTTTTGTGTAACTCTACCAGATCTTCTGAAACCAAAAAACCTCCACAAAATATGGTAACCGATTAATGACTCGATGTTGCGTGGTAGAGAAGTTTGATTTTGCAATAAGATTTTCATTAATTTCCGAAGATATTTTAAAGCATTGTTTAGTAAATGCATACAAGTATTAGAAACCAAATTTAATTGAAAGGCTTCTCTGAACCTAAGAGTTTTCAGGTGATTGTTATTTCATGATTATGAAATAATTCCTTAGGATTAGGCAGTGTCAACTAAGAATTTTTTTTTCAAAAGCCATCCATACCTACTAGTAAATGGAGATAATTACCTTTTTCCCTTCAAAAATATAATTTTTAAAAGGGGAGATGATTCAGATAATGTTTTAAGATCTCTTTAAAATGGAAATGCTTCTTTGGAAAATTTCTACACATTTGGCATCAGAAGTATCCAGTGCTCGCACTGCACTAATTAGGGGCAAGCACACGGAGGTGGCAGTGTAAAGTGAAGGGAAAGCAGCATTAATGACCCAGGCTGTGGTGTCACTTGTGAGAACTTCTTTCCACTGATCTGGCACCCATTGAAGTTCAGCTTTCAATTCTGTCTTTGAAGCCCAGATCAAGCACTATCATGGGCACATGTCTTTTGTGTTAGGCACTCATGTGTGTTTTTTCCTAAATTGCTAAGGACTAGTGACAGAAGGCATCTACCCCAATGCTGGCAGTGGACACCATTTCAAAGTACTTTCTCATATAACATAGTCTACTGTGTCAACTTTTGTGACTTTTGAATAGCTTTGGACAAAGCCATATTACAAGAGGAAAACACTGCTTGGGAAATGATTAAGAATATATAGAAAATTCATTTCTACAAAACTCACTTTTGTTCCCCAATTTGTGGTCTGCTGTGAAACCAACCAATAGGTGGGTCCCAGATTGATAAGTTCTGCTAATTATGAGTCCAATGCAGCAGGACATTAGGGAATTTCTTTGGGGCACTAAGTTATTGCTGTTCTTTTCACTACAGAGTAAAGGAATTGGTCAGTCTTGGAAAAACAAAATTTGTCATCATTGGCAATGTGTTTCCTTGTTGGTTGGCACCACTTTTCTCTAATTCAACATCCACCTAATGCCTGGATCCCTCTTACAGCCTCCTCGGCCTGTCTCTGCTTATTTCAGTAATGACTTTTGATGTAGAACAGGCATTCCCAAACCTCACAGATGGGAGCTTCTTAAAAGACCATTGCCTAAGAATCAGTCTTTTTAAAAAAAAAAAAAAATGTCTCCAGAGGAGTCTAATGTCCAAAGAAAATTTAAGAACCACCGGGACCTTGCCACTCAAAGTATAGCCCCCAAACCAAAACGCTGACATGAGAGCTTGTTAGAAATGCAGAATATCAGACACCTGCCAGGCCTACTGAATCTGAATCTTCATTTTTCACAAGAAGTACTGCTCTAGAGCAAAGAATCTTATTACACTTAGTTACACATAAAACTTCAAAGAAACCTGTGATCAGAATATTACATGTTTGTGTTTTTGCTTTTTTTTTTAAGGGAAAGTGTCCCAATAGTTTTCATAATGCTCTTCACAGGTTTTTTGACCCAAATTAGGTGGGGGAAAAAACAAATACAGTTCTAGAGGATAAATCAGGGCTCATAAACATAAATACTTATAAGAGATAGCCAAATGAAGCAAATGAGAGAAGTGGGTGGGAAATTGTCAAATAAACATGTAGAACTATTCTGCACAAAACACCAAGCTGTTTCTCATTTTTAAAACACATAGCCCTCTCTCTCCATCTTTAATTTTATCACTTTTAGTAGAAACATGAGTTCAAAACAATAACTGTCCTGTAAGGGGGAAATGCACCTGTATGGTGGTACCTGATGATTATCACAACCCTGGAGGCAATAGGATGAGATGAGGATGCGGAGACTGGGAGAGCACACAGCAGCAGGAATAAGGACGCCAGTGATGGCTCCAGGCACATCCTGGCATGGAGGAATATGGGCCCAGTGTTCTTGGATCTTCAGACATTTAAAGGTAGTCTGGACTCCAGATAGATTTTTTTTTTATCTAAAATGAAATCTTTAAATGTCGCATCAATATTTTTTATACCAAGACTGAGAGGATCAAATACTATTCACTTATAAGCATATCTGGGCACTCAGCATCCACTGGCTCAGAACTCTCTCATCTCTTATTTCCCAGGAAACATGGTTCTAGAGCATATTCCAACTAGAATCTAAGTCTATAAAAAAAGATCATGCAAGTCCATCTTCTCATTTTAAGAATGAGAAGCCAGACAGCTGAGGTGTCTTGACAAAGGCTGTAGTGAGTTAATCTTGGTTAATTTCAGTGTAGCAGTGAGAATTTGGTTAGGAAAGCCAAAAATAACTTAAGCTTCTCAAGAAAAAAGATATTTAATAAAGGGAAATGGGTGATGAAGAGGCTGAAAGAGTGAATGCCTGGGGACACTGCTTCTAGTTCTCAGGCTAGTTGCTAGCTTTATTAGCAAGAGTAACAGCCCCCTGCAGCAAGAAGGTAAGTGAAATGCCCAGAGGCATTTTTTGAATCCTACCTGCCGGTCCTCTGCTACCTGAGGAGCAATAGAATGTTCTCTGCCTTTCCCACTTTAAAAAATCATTTACTAGTGCCTCTTTTTTTTAAATATATATTTTATTGATTTTTTACAGAGAGGAAGGGATAGAGATAGAGAGTTAGAAACATCGATGAGAGAGAATCACCGATCAGCTGCCTCCTGCACATCTCCCACTGGGGATATGCCCGCAACCCAGGTACATGCCCTTGACCGGAATCAAACCTGGGACCTCTCAGTCCGCAGGCTGACGCTCTATTCACTGAGCCAAACCGGTTTCGGCTACTAGTGCCTCTTACTGGCAAAACCTAACCTAGAACCCTATGGGCAAGGATTCTGAAAAAATGTAGTTAACAGGCTTTCAACCCCTGCAAGGAGAGAAAAGCACAGAAGAGGAACAGAAAAAGTGCTCAGTTGACAAATGATAAAGAGGCATAACTAACCTGATATTCCATCTATGCTGATGTCTAATGTGCAACAAACTCATTGAAGCATCAGGCCTTTTTGAGTCAATAGCTCCAAACACATTGTGGGGGGGACTGACAAATCTATTATCAAGGAAAAACTTTATTCTACTGGGAGGATGATTCAAGAAGCAAAGAAAAACTTTGTTCTACTGGAAGGTTACCTGGAGATAAAGAAGAAATGGTAGTCGAATAAGAAATAGATGGAAAAAATCAATGTATCTATATATAAAAAAAATCTAAGCATGTGCAACCAGTTCCATCTTAATTTTAACCTTTATAATAAACTGTGCCTTATTGACAGCATGTATTTTACATCAATGGAATAAAATTTAAAAATATATATGCATATTAATGTCAAGGAGAAACAAGTAAGTGTACAGGATTTTGGAACCATGGTAAATACAAATTAAGTGCATGACACTCAAAACACAGAAGGAAGCCAAACAATCCAATTTAAAAATGAGCAAAGAACCTAAACAGACACTTCTCTAAGGAAGACATACAGATAGCCAAGGAACATACAAAAAAATGCTCAAAGTCACTAATAATCAGAGAGATGCAAATTAAAATGACAATGAGGTACCAAGTCACACTGTCAGAATGGCTACCATCAACAAATCAACAAATGATAAGTATTGGTGAGGATGTGAAGAAAAGGGAACCCTTGTGCACTGCTGGTGGGAATAGAGACTGGTGCAGCCACTGTGGAAAACAATATGGAATTTCCTCAAAAAATTAAAAATGGACCTGCCATTTGGTTTCAATGATCCCACTTCTAGGAATATATCCTAAGAACCCTGCAATGTCAATCAGAAAGAATATATGTGCCCCTATGTTCGTTGCAGTGCTATTTACAATAGCTAAAATCTGGAAACAGACCAAGTGTCCATCAGTATATGAGTGGATAAAAGAGATGTGGTACACTTACACCATGGCCGTAAAAAGAAGGAAATCTTTAACCTTTGTGACAGCATGGAGGGACCTAAAGAGTATTATGCTAAGTGAACTAAGTCAGTCAGAGAAAGACAAATACCATATGATTTCCCTTATCTGTGGAATCTAATGAACAAAATAAATTGATAAATAAAATAGGTCCAGAGACATGGAAGCATGGAACAGACTGATAAATCTCAGAGGGAAGGGAATGGAGGGAGAAGATTAACCAAAGAATTTATCAGCATATATGCACAACCCATGGACACAGACAACAGTTTGATGAAGGCCGGAAGGACTGGGCAGGAACCAGGCAGAGGAGGGCAAGGAAGGGAAAATGGGGTATATCTGTAATATTCTCAACAATAAAGATAATTTAAAAAAAACACAGAAGCAGAATTTGTATACTTTAATGTTATCTCTTCCTTTAAAATTTATATACCTTATATAAGTATAGCCTCCTTTTTCTTCTGCATTCCTAAGCAAAAATGAAAAAAAAAGAGTTAAGATACATTGATTGATTGTTTTAGATGAATTTCTAACTCACCTAAAAGATGTTCAACCTGATTGCATTGAAAGGCACCAAAACTAATAGGAAGGTAGGGTGAAAATTGGCATTCCTTTAAAGTCAACATACTCAAGAGATGTCTCAACTTGAGGTCAAAATTATTTTCCCAATTTGGCACTAATTCACTTTATATATTGAACTTCAGTTCCTGTCAGGTAGAATAGGGACTTACTACGGCTTGGTGTTGGAATTATTACAAAAGATGCCTGTGTAATGAATAAGTAAGAGAAAAGAGAATATTCATGAGTCCTGGTGGGCATAAGCCATAGTAAAACAACAGAAATCAATGCTGTCAAAAGAGGTGCATTTTGTCTCCTGCCAAGTAGCCTTGCCGCGCTGTGTACATTTGGGAGAAGGCAGCACAGTGACTGCTTCAGAAAGACAGCGTGGCACAAAACCGGTTTTCTGGTAGAGTTAGCCCTTCTCTATTGAATAAGCTGACAGAAAGGGAGGAAGGGTAATCTGACCTAATATCAAGCAGAAACATTAGAGTTGGGCCATTAAAAAATAACAGCTAACCTTTTCTGCAGCTTACCATGTCCCAGGCCTTGTGCACTCGTGCTAATTCACTGGAATCTCACCAACATCGTGAGGGGGAGGGAGTCTTATGAGGGCCTTCATTTTACTGGTGAAGAAACTGAGGCACCAGAGGTTAAGTAAATGGCCCAAGTCACACAGCAAGCCAGTGCCAGCCAGGTTTTGACCGAAGTCTGTCTATGTTCGTAATCACTCAGCCATTCCGTCACTGACTATCGTTGTCAATAAAGTTGTACCAGTTTGGCCACTAGTGAAATTTTCCCCAAGGTTTTGGCAATTGTAAGCCTTAGTTCTTAACCCATTGTAGCCATAAGCATCTGTAGACACAAGCGGAAGACCTTCTCTACACACCATGCACATCTATAAAAAAAAAAATGTTTTCCCTAAGTGGCAGCCCTGACCAATGTTAATATAATTTTTCCTAGGAATTTTAAGCTGAAAATATTCAATTGTAATATATTTATTTTTATAATATTCATTGCAAATTTATTTTTAATTAAATTCAAAATATTATGGTGTGTGGGGATGGTTTCCATTTTGGATGCGTGGCAGTTAACTGGTATTGTTGTGGATCTCATCTTTTCCAATGTCTGTATAGTTATTTTAGTAGAAATTTAGGAGAAATTATTAGCCAGAAATCTTTTTTTTTTTAATTTTATCTTTACTGTTAAAAGTATTACAGATGTCCCCTTCCTCCCTCTCCCATTGACTTCCTCCATCCTGCTCCTGTCATCCCTTCCCGGAACTATTGTCTGTCCATGGGTTATGCATATATGCATATAAGTTCATTGGTTAATCTCTTCTCATGCTTCCCCCTTCCCTTTGAAATACTTCAGTCTTGAATGCTTGAATGTTTTTGGATCTTTGTATTCATCAGTTTATTTTGTTCATTAGATTCACATGTAAGTAAGATCATGTGATACTTGTTATGCAGAAACCATTTTAAATGGGAAATCAACATTTAAACCTCATACTTATATTTCAGGACAACTGTACAGCATCCCTTACCTCCATCCAAGTATTCTGACCCACTCTTATAGCCACAAATATTTTATAAATAATAATAGCTACAGACTCAATCAGACATGGAGTTAAATATGTAAAAGATATATCCCAGGAATTTTACTCTCCGGATGCAAATATTCCTTTGTTTTCAGAAACAGATAATTAGTTGCCATGGAAATTCAAACAGAAGAACATAATTAACAATTTGGGAGTATAAATTCTATCAACATGGAAGACAAATTAATGCACAGAAAAAATAAAAACATGCATACAATGGGAAATACCAGTGAAAACCTTAAGAACATCATTTCCAGGTACTAAAATCTCCTTAACCACAAATATTTTCAGGGTGGGAAGATAAGGGCTCTTAACTATTTTCTATCTCTTTCTAAAGTCATCCTGATTTTCAGACTGTGATACAAACATGAAAATGCCTTCAATCAAAGTTGTTCATCGGAGATACTGGACTACTTTCTCTCTCAAAATTAATTTTTTAAAATAAAAAGTGAATATATGTATGTGTTAGCAGTGTATTTTGAATATATTTAGCATGCACTTTAAAAGAAATAGCTTTGGTCATATGTATGAGAAGATTCTGAGTATGTCTAGTTCCCAAAGTTCAGAGTCCGTTACTTTCAACCACCACTTTCAAGCATTGCGCATGTTTTCTGAAAACTTTAGCTAAGGTTCTCAAGAATCTAGTCACTCACAGAAAACAGTTCCTTTGGTCTATGAAGTGAAAATCTCTCACATCAGAGGTAAATTGCAAGATAAGAAGTGGAATTTCAACCCATACATCATCTAGTTTCCAGAAAACTCTTTACAGAGCCAATTGTTGTATGCATGACCCCTTTCATCAGCACCGAGTTCACATGCAGGAGAAGAGAGTTGTGTTTGGAAGACACTCTACCCCAAGCCACTCAAGTAAAAGCCACTTCAATCTCTTCACTTGCTTTCAAATCCTTCTGCTAAGACTCATTAAGGGAGTCTAAGAAACAGCATACATAAAACCAACATTTCAGTTGAAAGAGCCCACTTTTAAGAACATTTTTTTTTTGCCCCAAGTTTCCAAAATGAGTAATCCAAAGAACAGAGAAATTGGTCCTGAATGAAAAAGATTGAACTTAAAGTGTAAAGTTCAAAATTTATTAACTCTGTGGATACCAGTCCTGATAATACTGTGAGCAAACAGAAGAGCAGTTATAGAAAGACTATTTTGGTAATAATGTTGCCCAAAAATTTACTGCTCATTTTATAGGTTGAAGTAAAATATTATTTTTATTTAGCAAAAAAAAAAACCCATGTGTAAAACACCTCACATTTGTATAAATGAATGAGTACTAAGTAACCATAAAACCATAATTTAAAAAAAGATTTTCTAATAATATAGTTCTAAGAGAAACATTTTAAAGAAAAAGTAATAAACTATATTAAACAATAGTATCAAAACAAAGAATAAACATTCAAAAGAGTGAGAGCTCCTCAGTATCCCAATTTCAAAAGGTGCTCTTGAAATATTTTAAGAGTTTAATACATATTTTATCCTATCAGTATAATCCAGATATCCCTTTTAAAAAAGAAAATAGAAAGAAAGGAGATTGGTTTTATTCCTCTTAAATTATCTGAATAAATGAAAAGCAAATGAAACAAAAATCTGTTTGAAGGTCTGAATCCTCATATGTTATCCCATAACATTGCATCTATGCAGTACTGAGAGTAGGAAAAATTTGTCAGCTACATAATTTATTTAAGGTAGGTCAACATCCCAACCAAATATTTCACTTACAAAATTAAAAAGCCTTCTATCAATAAAGGGATATTTTAGTCCCTACTTGACATTTTTAGATTTCTATCTTCCTTTGTTCAGGAGCGAGATAAGGATTCTACTTTGTAGGAGCCCCTTCAAAGAACTCCCCCAACATTACCTAGAACTAGTAGTTACTTCTCCATGTGGTGTCATTCATACACTTGTCCATCTCTCCCTTGTGGTACCCCCTGTCTTCTGCATCATATCACCAGCCTGCTGACCTCACTTGTTCCCATGCAAATTTGGACATGCTACAATTTCCTTAAATTTGTTTTATTCTTCATAAAATAAGGAATGTAATTTCATATTCAGTGTATTATGTAGGTTAAATAAAGTAATCTCCATAAAACACTTAGAATCAGGTCAAATACATAGGAAGCATCACATAAATATTATTATTATCATTGTTATGGTCTGAATTGTGCGCCCTACCAAATTCATGTGTTGAAGCACTAACTCCCAATGTGACTATATTTGGAGATAACGCTTTGAAAGAGGTAATTAAGATTAAGTCAGGGATAGTCTTCCACTTGTTTATAACTTCCTCCATCTCTTTTTTTCAACATCCTGTAGTTTTCCAAGTATAGGTCTTTTACCTCCTTGGTTTAGTTTATTCTTGATTATCTTAATTTTTTGTTGCATTGGTAAATGAGGTTGTTTTTCTTTGTTTCTCTTTCTGAGAGTTCATTATTGGTGTATAAAAATGCCATAGATTTCTGGTGTTAATTTTGTATTATAATAGCTAAGATTTGGAAACAACCATTAGCAGATGAGTGGATAAAAAAGCTGTGGTACATTTACACAGTGGAATACTACACAGTTGTAAAAAAATAAAGAACTCTTACCATTTGCAATAGCATGGATGGACCTGGAGAGTATTATGCTAATTGAAATAAGCCAGTCAGAGAAAAATAAGTACCACATGATCTCACTAATACATGGAATCTAATGAAAAAAAGAAAGATGACTAAAATAGAATGAGAGACATAGAAACATGGAACAGACTGATGAATTTTCAGTAGGGGAGTGGGAGGGGTGTGATTAACCAAATAACTTGTATGCATATATGCATAACCCATGGAAACAGATAACAGAGTGGTAAAGGCCTGGGAGGGATGGGTGTGGGGTAGAGGGAGGTCAGTGAGAAAACACACACACACACACACACACACACACACACACACACACAAAGGAGACATTTCAACAATAAAGATAAATTTTTTAAAAAGATTAAGTCAGATAACAAGGGTGAGGTCCTAATCCAATAAGACTGGTGTCCTTAGAAAAACAGTAGTAGAGGTGCTCGCACAAAGAGGCCATATGAAAACACAGGGAAAACCAACTGCAAGCCAAGAAGGGAGGCCTTGGGAGGGGGGCGGAGGGGGAACAAATCTGCCAGCACTTTGATTCTCGACTCCCAACCTCCAGAGCTGTGAGAAATACATTTTTGTTGTTGAGTCACCAAGTCTGTAATGTTTTGTTATGGCAGCTCTAGCAGACTAAGACAATCATTATTGTCAGTGATATTATAACTGTGCATACACTATCAAAACAACCAGTCAACATACAGTTAAATTAATTCTTTCATTCAAATCAAATCATCCATGATTACTGTTGTGAACAACATCAGTAACTGAAGTTTTGTGAAGAGATCACCCTTAACAAAGGAATATGACATAGTAATTTCAGGGCCGTTAGGTAGTTTATATAATTCCACTCTACTTACTTCTACTCTTTCTCTCACTTATAGGGCAATGTTCACTCTGATTGATGAAGATCCTACAATGCAGAGATAATTAGTTGCTAATATCCTAATCTATCTCTCATTCATAGCAGCTGAACCACCAGTTTTAGCTAGGTATTTGGCCACCTGTAATCAAAGCTGCATTTCTCAGATCGTCTTACAGCAGGATATAACATGTAACTAAGTTCTGGCTAATGAGATATAGATAGAACTATTTTGTTGTATTTTAAGAATATCTCCTTAAAAGGGAAGTCTACAGGCTTTCTTTGTCCCATCCTAAATTTTACCACCTGTGGTATGAATATGATCACTAGAGATTTGCTAGTAGCAGTCATTTTGGATTTTGAAGACAAACCCACTGTGGAGACAGCTAACAGTGGACTTGGAAGAACTTTGGCATCTGAAAATTATGAAGAGTTCCAATTTGGCTGAATGCAAAAAAAAAAAAAAAAAAAAAAAAAACCAAAAAAAAAACATGTAGCCCTGTACTCTTCCAAAGCACTATTTTCAAGTTTACAATTTGTAGCAGATATTTTTGGCACCCTTTTCCATATCTTTACCTTATCCCTGAATTTGCCTAAGGCCTTGCTAAAATAAGCACCCCCTCCCCCGCAAGAGCCTGTGTCTCTCTGCTTCTCTGTCTGTGGCTTTTCTCTGGCCCCAGCACAGGCACAACTCCATACTGTGGAGCACTAGCGCCCTTGTGGACAATCTCTACTAATGAGGAACCATTTCTGTCCTAGGGGATAATTCTGAAACTGTTCCTCTAGTTCTCTTGGTGGATGTGATACACAGATGCCCAAAGAGATGCCGTATTCTTTAACATATACTTTATTGGCTTTTTTTTCTTCCCTGTCTTACTCTCCTTACCACCTCATTTATGCTTCCTAAAATCACCAAAGTCCTGGTCTCCGAGTCTACTCCTGGAGGAACCTCACTGTGACTTGCAGCCCACCAAATTCAGCTGGCTGTGCAAGCACCAGACTCAGTATGGCTGAATGCAAGAATCCTAGCTAAGAAACAATTAGAAATGTATACAAAGAAATTTGCAAGTGGATATAAATGTTTGGTTATTAGCGGCTCAACCCTAAGAGCCAGATGGAATAGATGATGTGTATGGGAGACTAACATCACCCTTGATTAAGTCTATGCAGTTTTTGACAATGTATAACCAAGGCAGAATGAAACAAAGTCTAAATCACCCTCTCTGTCCTTCTGTAGGAACTGTCAAATACCCCCAGATGTGTTCAATTCATTCTCACCTAGACATCATGGGCAAGAACGGCATTTTTATTTGCCTACCAAGTGGAAATGACACTATGACTCTCATCATGACTTACAGGGGTATTCAACACAATGGCAATATTCAGGTACAAATATGCAGATTTTCCAAATAAATGAAACTTTAATTCAATGCTGTTATAGTGAAACAATGCAATGCATTTCAATAATATAACTCTCTTTTGATAAATTTTCCTTAACATCAAGACTCACTTTTTTATATCCTGGCTGATGGTTCTGATTTAGGCTAAAGGTTTTCAAAGAAAAATGTTGTTATGAATCCCGTGATTCATTGAAACATCATTTTAAGAATTAGTTCTTTCAAAATTAGGTCTTTCAAGGAAATGTATATTTTCCAAATAATTGTCCCTGGATCACTACATCTGGGTATGTAACATCCTCCCTGACACAAGGCTGAAAGATTTTAATGTTTTGGAAGGAACTGGTGACAGTGGTAAAGTTAATAGGGTCCTACTTAAGAAATAACTGGACATTTCTCTTGTTTTATGAGGCAATAATTTTACTCCCTAGTGCATAAAGACTGGAAAAATTGGATCACTGCCAAAGATATAACCTACACTATATCAAATAGCACCATTACATTTCTCTTAAATGCCACTTGGAGGTCATATTACTGCTTACAGTGGAGGCTTTTTCTGAAAAATCACATTAAACAAATATCACCCTCATAATGCAAAAACGCAATGCTCAGTCTTCCACAGATGACTTATGGAGCTGACTTTCCAGCTTCCAAAATTCATTGCCTTCATTATTACCACATTGTATCATTGCCTCTTATGTAAATAATCCAGGAAACATTTAAGTCATTTATATCATTTTTTTGTGAACACCAATATAGGAAATAGGCGGGGGGGGGGAGGGGGTTGGCGGGGGGGGGGGGGGAGACTCCTATCTCAGAGTTTTAGGCCTGAAAAGTGATAGAACTCCATTCTGTATTGGTCAAAGTAAATGAGCATTAAGAAAGTTAACCTTTCCACATTAAAAAAATGTGTTCATAATAGGAAAATGGGCCTTACAAACTTATACAATGAAGTTGCATGATCTAAGAAACAGTGGCCAAGTCAGCCTGCTAGAGAGCAGTCTTTCGTGTTCTCTCTTAACAAGTTGCACCCAGGAGACCTCCCAAGCCACTCCCAAGACATCTGATTTAATTTGGCGACCTTGACCTAAGAAAGATGGGCACCAAGTTTCTGAAGTAGCAGAACATTCCATCCCTAAAGGAAATTTACCTTATGTGTAGGGAACCCATCATGCTCAAAATAGAGAACTCAACTCATTTGAACCAGGCTAAATAAGTGCTAAAATTTCCAATATGCATTAATTTTACCCACAAGGATATTCTATGAATAATTGCGAGTTTCTAATTATAGTGATGTGCTTTGAACTCACTGATTGACATAAATTTAAAAGCATATTACAATTTTAACTCCTTTGCCCTACTAACTGGGTTGGGGTTGATATTATTATCCTCCTACATATCTAAACACTTAGTGCAGCTGAGAGGTTAAGTGACTTCACCACCAGCACAAGATGAATTCTTTTGTTCCATTAAGGCCATTCTCCTGTTTCTAGAGAAATAATCCTCCTCTCTCTATGTAACAGTTATGCCCATACTCAATCTGGACTCAGAGAGGACCCTAGTCCATGTCTACACTGCTATACCGAAGAAGAATCTGGGCATTTCATGGGAACTCACAGATGATGTGTGCAGAGGGTCCAGGAGACCTTTCTTCACTCACCCTGTTGTGGCAGGGACCTCCTCTAATAAAGGGAACCCAGTCCCTTCTTTCTGTCCCTCCAAACCACTGGTCCCATGACCACTGTAAAGTCAAGTGACATGAAGAACAAGGCAAAACCAGGAGGAGGATGGCCTCATCTTTGGAATGCTCTTACCTCTCCTTCTCCTGCCCTAACTTTCCCAACCAATACATATCCTCCCTTCTTTTTCTTACTAAGAAAATGCACACTACCCTGTTCCCAAAGCTTCTTGCTGTCTGTCCTTATTGAATGCATTAGGTGAGTGAACGAAATTGAGTTGGATAGGAAAGGATCCTTGGTGCCCAGATACAGACCTATTCCCCTTCACACCTGGGAAAGGAGGTGTGTGAAAGGAAGGTGTGATGATTAATCTTAGGTGTGGACTTGGCTAGCACAAGGTGCTCAGGTGTTTGGTCAAACACTATTCTAGATGTCACTGTGAAGATATTTTATAGATGTGACTAACATCTCTAAGCAGTGGACTTTATGTAGAAGAGGTTACATTAATAATGTGGATGAAGCTCATCCAATCCATTGAAGGCCTTGTGAACAAAAACTAATGTTTCCTGGTGAAGGGATTCTGCCCCAAGACTGTAACATGGAAATCTGGCCGACGGTTCCAGCCTGATTCCCAGCCTACAAACTCAAAACTGCAACAACAACTCTTACCTGATCCTAGACTGCTGGCCTGTCCCAAGCTTGCCAGCCCCCACAGTCATGGGAGCCAACTACACATACACACACACACATACATACACACACATGCACACACACAGATGTGTGTATGTGTATGTCCTATTGATTCTATATCTCTAGAGACTCTGATAGACACAGAAGACAACTAACATCGTTGGAGCACCTACTATTGTCAGGAACTGTGTTCATCAAGTGACGTATATTAACCCTTTTGTGGACGTAAACTTTCCATAACTAACCATGCAAAGGAGTCTGATATATCTTTGTCAGTTGTCACTGACACTGGGTTATTCCAAACATCCCTAAGGCATTTCCCATCCTTCCTCACTACTGCTGCACAGTGTGGGGGCTGATCATAAATGCGACTTCTGCCTTAAGGGAAGTATTCAAACAAGCAGCAGGCAGAAGAATAAACATAGCCCCCCCCAGAATCTGAGGCCTACTATAAAAATGAAAAGAAACTACATGATAGTCTCTTATAAAACACAATATTAAAGAACGAAATATAAAAACTAAGCATGGTATACTGCTAAATATTTAAAAAGATAAAAAACTGCTCTGCAGATTCCATTTTAGGATGTGTAATTTTATACTTTCTTGAGGGGAAAGAATAGGAATGATATAAAAGCTATATAAAAATGGAGGTACTTTGCAATTTATGTATTCTCTGAGGTCAATGCCTAGAATTTCCAAGAAGAAAAAGATGATCTCAGTGCCTAGATATAAAAGAAACTAAAGAGGTGGAGTGGTTTGCATGTCGTTGCATATGTGACTGAAGCATAAACCATATTTTACTTTATCCCAGGGAGAATACAGCCTGGCTAGAGGATGCAGATGAAAGATTTAAAAATCAACAGCATAATTGGGATCTGTTTTAGGGAATTTTTCCCAACATAATATACACTTTAGCTGACATAAGCCACAAACCACAATCAGTGCCCCCTTTGCAGTTTCTTCCTAAGTACAAGACGGCACCTAGCAACATACACAATGACACCGACAACCACAACAAAACAATGATGGGATCAGTTATAATAACAACCTACCGTGTACTGAGGGACTGTTTGCGAACCTGGAAGGTTTCCCTGCATTTAGTAGATAGCCACTAGTTTCTGGCACTTTCAGCTCTAAATCAGGCCCATGGTTACTCTGAATTCTCCCTCAGTTGATGCCCCTAATTCACAGCAGGTGACAGCCAGTTTGAACAGGCAGAAACAGGCCACACCATCTTTTCACCTACAACACGAAGGAAAATTGAAGAGTTCACTGAACTAGTGAGAGAAGCAAGTCTACACCTGGGGGCCTGACCAGAAGGCTTTCAGAAGCTGATGATGTGGTCTGAGGCACAATCTCTTCCTCCTTCAGGAAACCTCAGTTTTTGTGCTTAAGCACTTTGCACAGACTACATGAGGCACATCCCCATTATCTGGGGCAATCACCTGTATTTAAAGTCAACTGATTGTAGATGCTAACCACATCCACATAATACCTTCGCAGTAACTCCTAGATGCACGTTGAATTAAATAACTGGGTGCTATAGCCTAACCAAGATAAGATATAAAACTAACCATCTCAGAGATGATATGAATGTTTTCCTCCTGACATCAGTCTGTAATCATTCCCTCTAAGAAAACTAAAGTTTAAAGTTTTGCTTGGACTTTCAAGTAAGCAAAGATTGGAGAGAAGCAGAGAGAGGAGCAATTCAGAAAAAGAAGTACAAAACAGCTTCAGGCCTAAGCGCAGATCTGGACTACGATTGATTCTCAGGCTGTCTCATCAGAAATTTCTCTCCATTTCTCACCTCTGCTGTCTTCATATAAGCTTAATTTCAGGCAGGATCTTTGCAAATGGTGACTGATTAGAAAATCAACAGCATAATTGGGATCTGTTTTAGGGAATGTAAGGAGGCAGAGGTAGGAAACCATGTAGAGATCTAAGTAGATAAATACACAGAAATGGAGCCTTTTCTGTGCTGGTGTCTATAGCCATTTTGCAGGGCCTACAGGCTGTTTCCTACTCAGGTTCTGTTACCAATAATAAGGCCCTTGTCTAAGGCCTGCTGCCCTGCTTGAGGCACATTAAGCCCATGCATTTGCTTTGGCCTTTCCTTACTTCACTGATTCCACATACATGAATGAATGAACAAATGTGAGTATTTTAGGAAGCCATAGGAGTAGAATGTATAGTTGAAATTGCAGATTAGAACAATGAGAATGGTCTGAATTCTTGGAAGCATGTTTTACTAAGACACTGATGTCAACTATCCGTACAGTTGTTCTAATTCAACTCATGGGAGGTAATTCAACCTTCAAAAACCCCATGTTGTAGTTTGGTTACCTCTGCACTAGGTGAAAAACATTTGTAATAATCATCATCATACTGAGAAAACCATGAGACATAGCCCATTTAATTTGCTAACATCATAAAAAGGGACTCTGCTTGAACTTTGAAGTTAACCATTAAATATTTTTCTTTAAATATGTGTGTGTGTATTCATATATGCATGAAACAGTTTATCTTAAATAATCACAAAATAACCAATACATTAAAAATAAATAAAATAAAGTCAGAGAATCCTAGATTTGATCATTTCTTCACTATTTCTTACTGGTCTTTAACCTCTTGGATTGGAACCTGAGGTCCACCTTAGTAGTTTATCCTTAATCTCTATCCTAGCTCAGCACCAGTATCTCTCAGCTGCTTATCTCTCCATTTATTGCTGGATTATATTTCCACAGCCACATATAGCTTATGTTACCTGCCTGGTCAGTGCAAGATAATCAAAGAAGAAAGATTTATTTTGCCTTTAAATGAAATCATAAAATTTTTCATTTGGCAGGTCTCTTAAAGATCTCCTAATCCAACTGTTTATTTTATGGTTGATAAAAGCAGGCCTGGAGAGGTCAGGGAACTCACCTGTCAGCACACAAGTAGCTGGGACAGGGACAAGGACAATCCGTGCTGGGAAACAAAGTTACACACAACTGGAGCTAAATAGCCAGGGGAGGGGACAATTGCAACAGTGAGGGGGGAACTGACATTCCACTGGTTAAAGGAAACCGACTCCAGCAGCCCTGTGGTTGTCATTAGGCTGCTTGACCCTATTCATTCTTCCTTTTTTCCCAGGCACTTGTAGGTGGGTGTTGCTTGCTTTCCCTGTGGTTGCATGGGACCATATGACTGGTTCCTCCCATTGAGTTGAGACTGGAAGTGACATGTGTCCCATCACCTGGGTCCATGACTAAGCTCTACACACCATAATATCTTGTTCTTGTTCTTCCCATTGAGTTTCCACTGAGTTGGAAGTGACATGCAGCCCATCAACCTGAGTCCCTGAGGAGGCCTATGAATGAGCAATAGTTATTTTACACCCATTTCTTTTCTGGCTCCTGCAAAGAAAGAAAGAAAGTAGGATCAATAAGAATAGAGCATTAGAGCCAATGCAACATTCTGGATCTGAATTGTAGTCCTGCCACTTACTATATGCATGGCCTTAAGAAAGTTATTTAAACTCTAGGAATTGGTTTCCTATAAAGTAGAGAAAATAATACCATTTTAAAAGGTCACTGTGAAGATTAAATGAGCTAAGATACAGCAAGTATGTTGTAATTTTGGGGGTGCTTGATTGTTATTTCTTACTATTACTACTAGGAATTGTATTTTCAAGGATCCAGATCATGTTTCTCTCCAAGACACTCACATTCCCTATTTTTACAACTCCTGCTTTTTTCCCTGAGTGTGTAAGAGACAGAGAAGTAGCATCATACTGCTAGGAGAGTTAAACCAACACCACAACCCTAGTTTTCACCCTGGAAAAATCTTTCAATAATCAATAAACTAGGCTCTTCAATTTTCCTCATTTTAAAGCTGGAACTATATATAATTCCAGTTTCATATAAGAATTATGATGTTCGGAAATATTAAAGGTTATTACTAAAGGCTTCAGGTAGGCTAGTAAGGTAACTAAGATGATTTTAAGAAATTTTTATTCAATGAGTAATTTTTTATGTACAAGAATACAGTTGACAGTTTGAAGATGGTGACATAGGAGGCTCCTAAGCTCTGTTCTTCTAAGAACAGGAACAGACAAGAATGTCCATTCCCACAACTTTTATTCAAATAATGCTAAAAGTCCTATCCAGAGAAGTTATACAAGATAAATGAATAAAAGGCATCCATACCAAAAAGAAAGTGGTATAATTATCTCTATTTGCACATGACATGATATCATATATTGATAACCCTAAAGACTCCATCAAAAAACTGTTAGAACTGATAAACAACTTCAGTAAACTTGCAGAGTGAGGGGCT
Source organism: Myotis daubentonii (assembly GCF_963259705.1). Lineage (NCBI taxonomy): Eukaryota > Metazoa > Chordata > Mammalia > Chiroptera > Vespertilionidae > Myotis > Myotis daubentonii. The sequence goes on along the minus strand of NC_081841.1, from coordinate 140,220,830 downwards.
GGTGGCTGTTTGCAGGCTGGCCAAGCCCCCCAGCGGGGACCCTTACCCCATGAGGGTGTGGCCAGCCAGGGTGAGGGGCTGAGGGCCGTTTTCAGGCTGGCCACAGCCCCTTCAGGGTGGGGGTCCCTGCTGGGGTGCTTGGCCATCCTGGGTGAGGGGCTGATGGCTGTTTGCAGGCTGGCCACAGCCCCTTCATGGTGGGGATCCTTGCTGGGGTGCCTGGCCAGCCTGGGTGAGGGACTGATGGCTTTTTCCAGGCTGGCCACAACCCCCAGCCACCCAATCTCCCAGTGGAGGCTGGCTGGAAGCAGGTATCTGGGATTTATTTGTCTTCTATAATTGAAACTTTGTTGCCATGAGCAGAGGCCACAGCCAGCTCAGGGCAGGCGGGAAGCTTGGCTTCCTCCATCGCCTGGGCAATGAAGCCTCCTGCTTGCTCCAGCTCCATGGCTGCCAGCCGCCACCTTGTTTGGGTTAATTTGCAAATAGTCGCTCTGATTGGCTGGTGGGCATGGCTTAGGGTGTAGCAAAGGTATGGTCAATTAGCATCTTTGTTTTTTATTAGTGTAGATCTGCTTCTTCACAAGTGCCAATTGACCAGCACACTTTTCCTAAAGTTTACTCCCTTATCTAAGTTTATTTCCACTAGCTACACCTGATCATTCTACTCAACAACACAATAGCTTTCCTAGTTTCACCCATATTGACATTCAACACTTTCAAACGTTGAAATAATACAGTATTTCCCAAATAAAATACTATTCTGGAAATGTTTATGTGCTGGGGGAAGAGAGAGAGTATTTGGTTTTTAAAATGTTTAAAAACTGTTGGGATAAAAACTTTTAAATGTACTGATTAGAGGTCTCTTCAGAGTCTTTAGCTGTAATCCTATCTAATAAAGAGGGAATATGCTAATTGACCCTCACACCATCTCAAAGATGGAGACTCCCATAGCCAATAAGGAGGGAATATGCTAATTGACTGCCACACCCTCAAGATGCCGGTGCCCACAGCCACAAGATGGCTGGCAGGGAAGGGCAGTTGGGGGGGGACCAGATCAGCAAGGGAGGGTAGTTAGGGATGACCAGGACAGCAGGGGAGGGCAGTTGGGGGCAACCAGGCCAGCAGGGGAGGGTAGTTGAGGGCGATTGGGCCAGCAGGGGAGCAGTTAGGCATCAATCAGGCTGGCAAAGGAGTGGTTAGGGGGTGAATAGGCTGGCAGGCAGAAGTGGTTAGGGGCAATCAGACAGGAGGCAGGCGAGCGGTTGGAATTCAGCAGTCCCAGATTGTGAGAGGGATGTCCAACTGCCTAAACTGGCAGTCGGACATCCCTCAAGGGGTTCCAGGTTAGAAAGGATGCAGGCTGGGCTGAGGGACACCCCCCGCCCCCCTGTGTATGAATTTCATGCACCAGTCCTCTAGTGCAGAGGTCCTCAAACTTTTTAAACAGGGGGCCAGTTCACTGTCCCTCAGACATTCCACACATGCGCACTGCAGGCCCAGGACGAGTCGGCAGCTAAGCAGGACAGGCAGTGCAGCAAAAACACCTGGCTGGCCGGATAAACATTTTTGGCAGGCCGCATGTGGCCTGCAGGTGGTAGTTTGAGGACGCCTGCTCTAGTGTAGAACATATTGTAGGACCATGGTTGTTTTCTCTAACTTGGTTTGTTCATGGAAGTACTGAATATGGAAAATAGAGTACAAAGTGCAGCAGCAGTTAATTCAGGATTACAAAATAATATTCCCTAAAATAGCTCCATTAATAACTTACATGACAGTCTTTTGGCTACAATTATATTTATTTATACTATGTCTTATACTAAAAGTGATGTATTCTGGCTTCAAACAATGTTTACATAACATAAAGTATAAATTAAATGAGAAGAAAAACATCAGACTGAAAAAAATGTGAGGTATATTAAAACTAAATACATATTATTATGTACATGTTTGAGAGAGAGAGAGAGAGAGAGAGAGAGGACATTGTCTATGTTCTATGGATGAGAAATTTCCTCTTCTGTATCTTCATAGAGGAGATGATGAATGACTTAGCATAGTGGGTCCCAAACCCAGTTACATATTAAAAATCACCTGGGACTTTTAATCTTCCCAGTCCCCACCACAGATGCTAGTGAATGAATATATTTAATAAGGTGCCTAGGTAATTCTCCAGCCAAACTGCACAATCAGAAATCAGGAGTCCCTATTTGATAGACAATCTACTTATATAAAAACCCTGGGTGTAACATCACGACCCGAGGCACGACCAACCGGAAGAAAGTCAGCCCTGCAGGGGTTGTCTTAGAAACAGCTGCACCCTCCCCAAGCTGTTTCCTGGGAGTGCGAGGTTTCAGGCAGGAACAGGCCCTCGGATGTATGGAAGCATATCTTTATAAAGTTTTAATACATTATATTAGAGGTTGTGGTGGTACTGTTTTACCCACAGTGTATACAGGAATTGCTGAAAAATTACTTCTCAGTGGAAGAACCTTTCATTCCCAATATAAATGACCAATTCCATTAAATGAAACTTCAATTTCTAGACTCGATATAAACAGTGAAGTTGCTAAAACTATTAAAAAGACCCAACTTCTCATTATTGATGAATGCACCATGGCATCCAGTCATGCTATAAACGCCATAGACAGATTACTAAGAAAAATCATGAATTTGAATGTTGTATTTGGTGGGAAAGTTCTCCTTCTTGGAGGGGATTTTCTACAATGTCTCAGTATTGTACCGCATGCTATGGGATCGGCCATAGTACAAACGAGTTTAAAGTACTGTAATTTTGGGGATGTTTCAGAAAATTGTCTTTATGAGATCAGAGGACTCTGCTTATAGTGAACTAGGGGCCCGGTGCACGAAATTGGTGCACTGTGTGTGTGTGTGTGTGTGTGTGTGTGTGTGTGTGTGTGTCGGGGGGGAGTGTCCCTCAGCCCAGCCTGCCCCCTCTCACATACTGGGAGCCCTCAGGCATTGACCCCCATCACCCTCCAATCGCAGGATCGGCCCCTTGCCCAGGCCTGACGCCTCTGACAGAGGTGTCAGGCTTGGACAGGGGACCCCCATCTCCCCCGATCACTGGCTCTGGCCCCCGCCCAGGCCTGAGGCCTCTGGCCCAGGAATCATGCCTGGGCAGGGGACCCCCATCTCCCTCTGATCACTTGCTCCACCCCCCGCCCAAGCCTGACGCCTCTGACCCAGGCTTCAGGCCTGGGCAAGGGGACCATCATATCCCCCCAATCCCCGGCTCCGCCCCCCACCCAGGCCTGATGCCTCGGCCAGAGGAGTTGACCCTCATCACCCTCTGATCACCAATCACCGGATCGGCCCCTTGACCAGGCCTGAGGCCTCCGGCAGAGGTGTCAGGCCCGGGCAGGGGACCCCCAGCTCCCCGTGGTTGCAGGCTCCACCCCTGCCCAGGCCTAACGCCTCTGGCCTAGGCGTCCGGCCCAGGCAGCGGGGACCCGCAGCTGCAGCGGCCCCGCGATCGTGGGCTTCACTTTAGGCCCAGGCAAGGGACCCCTAGCTCCCGGGACTGCCAGCTTCGACCGTGCCCAGCTCCCATCGCTGGCTCCACCCCTACTTCCTGCTATCACTGGCCAGGGCGGAAAAGGCACCTGATTCTCCAATCATGGCTGGGGGGCAGGGCAAAGGTGACCCCAGGGCCGCCTTTGCCCTGCCCCCCAGCTCTTAACTCCCCCCTGGGTTTCTGATCACTGTCAGTGGCAGGGGGCTTCTTCCTGCTTTCCCTTTCGCCTCCCTGCATTGTGCCTACATATGCAAATTAGCCACCATCTTGTTGGCAGTTAACTGCCAATCTTAGTTGGCAGTTAATTTGCATATAGCCCTGATTAGCCAATGAAAAGGGTATCGTCGTACGCCAATTACCATTTTTCTCTTTTATTAGATAGGATAGTTAGTAAAACTTGGAGATGGCAAACTTGATAGCAGTTTTCATTTAGGAATGGGTATTACTGAAATCCCCTGTGAAATGACTTGTAATGGATCTATTATTGAAGCTACCTTTGGAAATACTATATCTATAGATAATATTAAAAATATATTTAAACATGCAATGCTTTGTCCAAAAAAAATAAGCACTTTCAAAAATTAAATGAAGACATATTGGATATACTCGATGGAGATTTTCACACATGTTTGAGTGATGATTCCATTGATTCCACAGATGATGCTAAAAAGGAAAATTTTCCCATTGAATTTCTTAATAGTATTACTCCTTCGGGAATGCCATGTCATAAATTAAACTTGAAAGTGGGTGCAATCATCATGCTATTGAGAAATCTCAATAGTAAATGGGATCTTTGTAATGGTACCAGATTTATTATCAAAAGATTGCAACCTAACATTATCAAAGCTGAAGTGTTAACAACATCCGCAGAGGGAAAGGTTGTTCTGATTCCAAGAATTGATTTGTCCCCATCTGACACTGGCCTCCCATTTAAATTAATTCGACGACAGTTTCCTGTGATGCCAGCATTTGCAATGATTATTAATAAATCACAAGGACAAACTCTAGACAGAGTAGGCATATTCCTACCTGAACCCGTTTTTGCACATGGTCAGTTATATGTTGCTTTCTCTCGAGTTCGAAGAGCATGTGACATTAAAGTTAAAGTTCTAAGTACTTCAGCACAAGGGAAATTAGTCAAGCACTCTGAAAGTGTTTTCACTCTTAATGTGGTGTACAGGGAGATATTAGAATAAGTTTAATCACTTTATCAGTCATTGTTTGCATCACTGTTGTTTTTATATCATGTTTTTGCTGTTTTCATATCATGTTTTTGTTGGTTTCATATCATGTTTTTGTCGTTTTTATATCATGCCTCTGTTGCTGTTATATCCTTTTGTTACTGTTTATATTAATAAATTTATATATTATTTTGATATACATTTTAATAATTTCCTTTCATCTCTCACACTTCTATTATAGCAGTGGTTCTCAACCTTCCTAATGCCTCAAACCTTTAATACAGTTCCTCATATTGTGGTGACCCCCAACCATAAAATTATTTTTGTTGCTACTTCATAACTATAATTTTGCTACTGTTATGAATCGTAATGTAAATATCTGATATGCAGGATGTATTTTCATTTTTATAAATTGAACATAATTAATTAAAGCATAGTGATTAATTGCAAAAACAATAAGTAATTATATATTCACTATGAGTTTTCTGATGGTCTTAGGCGACCCCTGTGAAAGGGTCATTTGACCCCCAAAGGGGTCCCAACCCACAGGTTGAGAACTGCTGTATTATAGAGAAAGGGAAAATAGCAATATTAAAATATTTCCACTAATTAATTCCCTTTTAATGTGCACGAATTTCATGCACTGGGCTACTAATATCCTTAATAATGTCCTTGTTAAAGTTGTTTGAGCAGCTGCTTTAGCCCAAGATTTTACCTCCACAAGAAAATATATACTTAGTCAATTACTTGAAGATATTCTTTTCATGCATTTTCAATAGGCCCCTTGTTCAAGAGCAGAAGAATTTCCTATAAATAAAAATTATATTTGAGCCCCACTTCTCTGAATGCCTGTGATTTTGTTACCCAACTGAAGTATTCAATAAAATCAGTGAATATTTGGAAAACACTCAACCACAATTAAATCCAACTTAAAAACAAAAATTTTCATGTATAAGTATACTCTTTTCTCTAACTCAAAAGCATCAACATTAATTTTCAACAGAATTCTCCACTTCTGAAAGCTCTATAAACAAACACAGATGTCAAACAAAAAACAAATTGATAGGATACACAAAATTATCTCAGTTGCCTTACAAGGTGACACTGAATATATTAAACAAAAGTTGGAAAGAAAATTTAATTTACAAATCTCATAATAATATTGGTTTCTTATTATAACAGTTTTTATACTACAAATTTTCCCTTGAGGAGGAAACACCAATGAAGGCAAATCTCTAGAATTTTTCACACTCTAGTACAGAATAATAAAACAGATCAGAAATTATCTAATCAATGCTAGAAGAAATGTCAAAATAAAAACACAGATTTGTATTCCTTCTAGTGCTGCTTACAATTGCTGAGTTTTGAAAGAGGAGGAATTCAGGTTTATTAAAGATGTGAGCACAGACAGAACTAAGACAAGGACAGCTTCAAAGAACTGACAAAAGCTCTATCAGCTTAAGGTCAAGAGAGCCTGTCAGCACAAATCGCTGCTATTTGTTGAAAATGTTAAGGACTACAAATACATTGGTTTTCTCAGCTATCTCAGGTCCAAAAAGAACAAAGAAAGGAAAATCCAACAATGGTTAAAGTGACAGTAAAATAAAGTGTGGCTCAATAAAAGGAAGAGCTCTATGGTAATTAGAAGCAAAAGTGTGATACCTAACACTAGACAAGTTCAGAAAGAAGTCATTGGCCCAATTGACTGGCATGTTGTAGAGTAGTGGTTCTCAAACTCTGGAGTGTATCAGAATACTGAGACGGCTTGATAAACAGATTGCTGGGCCACAATTCCAGAGTTTTTTGATTTGGCGGGTCTGGAGTAAGGCCCTAAAATTTACATTTCTAACACATTTCCAGGTGATGCAAATTCTGCTGGTTATGGATCGCACTCTCAGAATTTCTGTTATAGAATATGGGTGAATGCCTACTGGATCTAGACAAGGTTATTCCGCTAGAGCTTATAGTTGCCTAGGGTAAGTATTCTGGCTACTCAACATAAATTAGATTTTCAAATTTACACAAAAAATCTCTTGATTTTTAAGTAATGGCAACTAATTTTTAAAAAGCATATTTAAACAATGAGTGAGTTAAACAACACAGGTCCATTGGGCTAATTAGGCATATATACTCAGCATCTGAAGTCTCTCTTGTAGGATTCCTACATCAAGTGATGAATTTTATTTAAAATATATAGAGAGATTTACAATGATTCTCTAAAACTAAAGGTCAAGTTCAAAGACCCAAGTGGTCAAAAATGGTAAGTATAACAAAATGTCAAATAGTAAAAGAAAAAAAGAAAAGAAAAATACCAACAATATCCTATCCTACATTTTTTTTCAATTTACAGTGGGGCCTTGACTTATGAGTGTCCCGACTAACGAGTTTTTTGAGATATGAGCCGTCTCTCAGCCAATTTTTTGCTTTGAGTTGTGAGATAAAATTTGGGTTAAGAGCCAGCTTCAGATACCCCACTGCTAGTTGGCGCGGCGAATATCACAGTGAACGCCACACCGTCAGCCCAGCATCACGTGTCTCACTCGTTCACTTTTTGATTTGACATACGAGTAATTTGAGTTACGAGCTCCGTCATGGAACGAATTAAACTCATAAGTCAAGGCCCCACTGTATTAAGTAGTTTTATATACTACTTCATTTTATCCTTAAATTCATAAAAGAAGTGAGGATTTCACTGTCATCTCCATTTTCCCAATTAAGAACATGAAACTCAGAGAGGTTGAATGTTCAGAATTTTAAAATGCTACTTGCAATATTTGTACTATTTTCCTATAGCAATATCTTGATGCTTTCAATAATTATTTGTAGCCATGTCTATTTATGACATTGGGAAAACAAGTCCTAAGTCTAGCAAAGGTAGGTTAGGATTGGGATCCATGTTGGCTCAAGACCAGGTAGGCAACCATAAACAACAAGAAGTAATTATGAAGTAGTACTAAATTCAAAGCCCTGGGCTTACTAAAATAAAGTATCCTGTGGAACCTATCCTATCTAATAAAAGAGAAACATGGTAATTGGCGTACGACCGCTACCCTTCCCATTGGCTAATGAGGGTGATATGCAAATTAACTGCCAGCCAAGATGGCGGCCGGCAGCCAGGCAGCTTGAAACTAACATGAGGCTTGCTTGCTTCAGTGACGGAGGACTCCAACATTCCCTGCCTGCCTTGCCAGCCTCTGAGCTTGCAGTTTAAGAAACATTGTAACAAATATAGAAGCTAAACAAAACCCCAGGAACCAGCTTTCAGCATGCCGGGATCTCAGAGCTGGAGTTATACATTGTTTCAATTATAGAACCGAAACAAACCAGATACCTGCTTGCAGCGGAGGCCTAAGAGCTGGAGCCTCAGAGCTAAAGCTGGCCCAGAATAAAAAAAGAAAAGAAAAAAAGGAGCGGTTGGGAGCTTCCGTCACCCGCCAGCCTGAAAACAGCCCTCAGCCCCTCACCCAGACTGGCCAGGCACCCCAATGGGGACCCCCACCCTGAAGGGGGTGTGACCAGCTGCAAACAGCCACCATCCCCTCACCCAGGCTGGACAGGCACCCCAGTGGGGACCCCCACCCAGATCCAGGACACCCTTCAGGGCAAACCAGCCGGCCCCCACACGTGCACCAAGCCTCTATCCTATATCGTAAAAGGGTAATATGCCTCCCGGCACCGGGATCAGCGTTACAGGGGGCAGCGCCCAAACCCCCTGATCGCCCTGCGGCTCTGTGTGTGACAGGGTGCGGCGCCCCAAACCCCTGATCAGCCCTGCTCTGTGTGTGACAGGGTGCGGCGCCCCAACCCCAACCCCCCCCACGGGCCCTGCTCTGTGTGTGACAGGGGGCGGTGCCCCAACTCCCCTATCGGCCCTACTCTGTGAGTGACAGGGGGGAGTTCCCCAACCCCTGATCGACCCTGCTCTGTGCGTGACAGGGTATGGAGCCCCAACCCCCTGATGGGTCCTGCTCTGTGAGTGACAGGGGGCAGTGCCCCAACCCCCTGATTAGCCCTGCTCTGTGCATGACAGGGGGTGGCGCCGCAACCTCCCCATTGACCCTGCCTTGAGTGTGACAGGGGACGGTGCCCCAACCCCCCAATCAGCCCTGCCCTGAGCGTGACTGAGGGTGGCATCACAACCTCCCTATCCGCCCTGCTCTGTGCATGACAGGGGCGGTGCCCCACCTCCCCAATTGGCCCTGCTCTGAGCCCGACCAGGGGCTGCACCTAGGGATTGGGCCTGCCCTCTGCCACCCGGGAGCAGGCCTAAGCCAGCAGGTCGTTATCTCCCGAGGGGTCCCAGACTGCGAGAGGGCACAGGCCGGGCTGAGGGGCCCCCCCTTTCCCCTGAGTGCACAAATTTTTGTGCACCAGGCCTCTAGTAGAAAATATAAATGCCCAGGCCCTACTCCTGAGTATTCTACTCTAGAAAGTCAGAGGTCAATGAGAAGGGATGACTTCCCACTGTCACTTGTCATTTATGCTTAATTGTGGCCAAAAAAGTGGATTTAGGTGGAATTTTTTGAAAAATATTTTTATTGATTTCAGAGAGGAAGGGAGAGGGAGAGAGAAATGGAAACATTGTTGATGACAGAGAATCATTGATCAACTGCCTCCTGCACGCCCCACACTGGATCGCCCCACACTGGGGATCCATTAGCAACTCAGGCATATGTCCTGACTGGAAATCAAACCGTGACCTTCTGGTTCATAAGTTAACACTCAACCACTGAGCCATGCCAGCATGACTAGGTGGAACTGTTTTACCCACTATTTTCTTTTGATAAAAAATGTGACCATAAAGAGAAACTCTAATTCATTATAGGGATCAAGGAAGAAAGTACTAAATTATTCCAATAAATATATATTTTCTTTTTTTCCTTTTAATCTTTATTGTTAAAAATATTACATAGGTCCTCCTTTTCCCCCCATTAACCTCTTCCAGTCCACTCCCATTCCCCCACCCCCGCCCTCACCACCCTGTTTTCTGTGTCCACAGGTTATGGATATATGGATACAATTCATTGGTTGATCTCTTCCCATTCTCCCTCCCCTGCCTTCCCTCTGAGATTCAACAGTCTGTTCATGCTTCTATGACTCTGGCTCTATTTTTGACCATCAGATTATTTGGTTCATTAGATTCCACCTATGAATGAGATCATGTGATACGTATCTTTCTCTGACTAGCTTATTTTGCTCTGCATAATACTCTTCAGGTTCATCCATGCTGTTGAAAATGTTAAGAGTTCTTTCTTTTTTGCTGCCAAGTAGTATTCCATTGTGTAAATGTACCATAGTTTTTTTTATCCACTCATCTGCTGATGGGCACTTAGGCTGTTTCCAAGTCTCAGCTATTGTAAATTGCGCTGCTATGAACATAGGGGTGCATATGTCCTTTCGGATGAGTGTTTCAGATTTCTTAGGATATATTCCTAGAAGTGGGATTACTGGGTCAAATGGGAGTTCCATTTTTAATTTCTTGAAGAAACTCCATACTGTTTTTCACAGTGGCTGTACCAGTCTGCATTCCCACCAGCAATATACCAGGGTTCCCTTTTCTCCACAACCTTGCCAAGACTTGCCCTTGGTTGATTTGTTGATGATAGCCACTCTGACAAGTGTGGGGTGATATCTCATTGTCATTTTGATTTGCATCTCTCAGATGATTAGTGATTTTGAGCATTTTTTCATGTCTCTTGGCTTTCTGTATGTCCATTTTGGAGACGTGTCTATTTAGGTCCTTTGCCCATTTTTTAATTGGATTGGTTGTCTTCCTTTTGTTAAAGTGTATATGTTCCCTATGTATTTTAGATATTAGCCTCTTTTCAGATGTATCTTTGACAAATATATTCTCCCGTGTAGTGGGGTCTCTTGTTATTTTGATGATGGTTTCTTTTGCTGTCCAGAAGCTTTTTATTTTGATGTAGTCCCCATTTGTTTATTTTCTCCTTAATTTCCGTTGACCTAGGAAATGTATCCATAAACATATTGCTATGAGAGATGTCTGAGATTTTGGTGCCTATGGTTTCTTCTAGGGCTTTTATGGTTTCACATCTTACATTTAACTTTTTTATCCATTTTTAGTTTATTCTTCAAGATAGCCAGAGGAAAAGATAATCCAGTTCTTTTGATAAGACATTATGTTCAATATTTTTTTCATTCTGGAAGTCCTGTCATCTGTGGGTTCTTAATTCATGACCAAAGACTGTCTTTTGTCTAGACTTCTTTTATGTAACATATCACATGTCATAGCCCAAGGTACTTGTGAAGTTTCTAAAGTATTTTTTTAAAGGAGGAATGGCCATATTTTCCTAAACAAAACATTTGCATACAAATAAGAGTCTTAAAAGTACTTAAAGTTAAAACCATCCTAGAAATGCATAGTCATTTGGTTATTTGATATAAATATGAGCATCCATATATATAAACCTTTGATAAAACATACCAGTTCAACCTCCATTCTCTCCAGTCTGAGACTTGAATTGAATCATTGTCTCCTTGCTCCCAAGAAGAGGAAATAGGAAAATCATGGCTTTAAGTTGTGTTTGCTGAGTCAAGTGACTTCAAGTATGTCATTTAACTTCTCTGGGTCTTGGCCTCCTCCTTTGACTGAAGAAAAAATAAATACAAGCAAGAATGATTATACTTACTTACTGGTAGTTTTATGAGGAGTAAGTGAAAGAAATGACATATGTGAAAGGGGCTATCAAGCCTGCAATAATTCCCCAATGGTTTTTATTTCCTTCCCACCTTCTATGTCACCTGCCCTCCTCTCATGCCACCAGGTCTAGTTGGTGTAAATCAGGGCTTCTCCACCTCAGCACTATTGCCATTAGGACTGGACCACACTTTGTTGTGGGAGCTCCACTGTAGATTGTAGGATGTTTAGTAGCATCTCCATTCTCTACCAGCTGGGTGCCAGGAACAGCCCCTCTCACACAGCTGTGACAACCAAGAGTGTCACTAGGCATTACCCAAATACCTTTGAGCATGTGAGGAGTTTGTCCCCAGATGAGAGCCACTGGTAAGAAAGAGATTCAACTTTTGCTTGCACTTCTGATCACTTCTTTGAGAAGAGAAAAATAAAGGAGCAGCCTTAAATCCACCTGTCTTTAAGTCTTAGTGTTAGCGGATATAAAGTGTAATAATCAAAGTAATGATGACTCTTTCACTAAGGCAATATATATGTGAGAAAGACAAAAACTAAAGAGCAAATCACATTTCTAAAATGCTTCCATTTGGAGGCAGCCTTTTAGATTATAACCCATTAAAAAGAAAATCTCTTTTTTATTCTTTACTGATTAAAGTATTACATATACCTCCTTTTTCCCCATTGAGCTCTCCCTGGTCACTCCCACTGCCCAACACCTTCACCCACCCTAGTATCTATGTCCATTGGTTATGCTCATATGCTTGCATGCAAGTCCTTTGGTTGATCTCTTACCCCGTCCCCACCCCACCCAAGCCCCCCCCCCATCCTCCCTCTGAGGTTTTATAATAGCTAAGAAAATCTCTCTTTCTCTCTCTCTCTCTTTCTCTCTTTCGCTATCCCTCTCACTCTCTCTCTCTGTCTGCCTTCCTGCCCCTCCCAGACTCAGGTACACTTTTGGCCTCAATAAATTAGTGTAATAAAAACAACACTAAAATATATACCATTATTGAGGACATTTCCAAGGTATAGTATTAGAGAGAATATATTGAACAAATAGTTTGTTGTTTTAAACTGAATTCATGATACCATTAGGTTTTCAACCTCATAGTCTGGAGAGGAACATTTCAAAGATAAACAATCTTGATATTTTCATTTCAGAGACAGGTAATAAGTGGAATACAACAATTTCCCGGGTACTCCAGACAGGCACAATCTATTTTATGCAACCAGTCACCATGTTGGGGCTTCTCAAAGAGGTTTACTTCATAGTCAGCCTGAGAAGCTGCAGGATTTGTGGTGACGGCACTGTCTACGTGGTAAAGATAGATTATTTTATTAATAAATTCAGAGAGAAGGGGAAAGAGAGGAGGGCAAGGTGAAGTACGGGACTGAAATGGAAAAAAAAATAAACTAGGTAAGGAAAAATACAGTGAAGTGAGGAGGGCAAGAACAAAAGCAGACATAATGCTACCTTTTCATGTATTGACTATTTGGATATTCTGTGTGTCTGAGAAAATGTGATTGTGAAAATATGAAATATTTGCTTCTACCCAGGACATATTCCTCTTTTCTCATGTATCTTATTTCACATGTAACAAATGTTCTCAAAGATATACAACCCTGATCTCTTCTTACAACCACTGATGAGACATGTGTTTTCAGAACCAGCATCCGGAAGTAACCCAATGCAATAGGAAGGGAGAAAAGTGTTCCTGTCACTCCTGTTCATAAGGAAATTGAAGATTAAACAGGGCACTGCTTGTGCTCTGAAATTTGTGGCTAATTTAATCAGACACCTTTGTGGATCATTGTCAAGAAAAAAGCAAGTTACTTTGATAACTAGTCTTATTTATTTTTTTTAAGTTAGAGAATTGCAGGCCTTGAAAATGCAGAAGAAAATGTACCTCATACAGGGGAGAAAAATGCTGTGTGAAAAGATAGCAGCAACATTCCAAGGATATTTAAGAGCATCACAGAGTTGGTAAGGATCCTGTAGTATCTCTTGTTAGAAAATATACATGTGATGCTCAGGTATGAAAGACTATAGGACCAAGAAGAATGGGAGTTTCTTCCTAGCACTGGCCTCAGAGATAACCCTAGGTATTTGTACAGCCAGTACTGCTCAATGTTCCAGAAAAGCAGCAGTAAATAAATGAGTATGTTGATTCACAGGTGCTGAGTCTAGGGCTTGAATGTAAAGATTAGGGAAGTGAGCTAGGAGAGCAAATTTGCAGCACTGGGACCCCTTCAGCCTGGGCTGTGGCTCCTCCCTGCATTGGGTTCTGTCACCGCCCCAGGTCTGGGCCTCTGCACTATCAATCAAGCCCTTGTCAACATTTGACCCCTCACCCCCTGTCATGTACATGAGCAATAGTATTTCAGTTAAAGAGTAATTTCAGGTGCAAAGAGTAAATGCCTTAGTCACAGCCATGCCTCAGAACTCTGCAAAACCCACATCTCTCCTGACCATTTTTCAACTCAGGACTCTATCCTGTCAAGCCACACAGAATCACACATGAAAACCACCATCCTTAGCAACTAAGTTCACCAATACAAAAGCTTCAACAGCAAGAAAAATAACACATTTGATATTCAAAATAAATAATGGCACCTAGTTAAGTCTCTTGAATTAGTGTCCTTTGCTTAGCTCCCTAATCTTTTCTATATCTTGGGTGAGTGATGAAATGAAAATTCCTACTGCTTTGAGGCTTCTCAAGCAAGCCAGGATGGGAAGAACTACCTTGATTTGCTGTCTGCTGAAATAAAAGCCATGCCAGAGACAGGTTTTCCTTAAATCACTAACTACATTAGAGATTTAAAATGCCCTCTATGAGGAACAAAGTTGGAGGAGTCACAATAGATATCAAGCTATACTACAAAGCAACTGTTCTCAAAACTGCCTGGTACTGGCACAAGAACAGACATGTAGACAAATAGAACAGAACAGAGAACCCTGAAACCGACCCAAGCCATTATGCTCAATTAATATTTGACAAAGGAGGCAAGAGCATATACAATAGAGTCAAGACAGTCTCTTCAATAAATGGTGTTGGGAAAATTGGACAGATACATGAGAAGAAATGAAACTAGACTACCAACTTACAGCACATGCAAAAATAAACTCAAAATTGATAAAGGATTTAAATATAAGACAGAAAACCATAAAAATCCATAGAAGCCATAGGCAACAAGATAGCAGGCATGATGTAGCAATATCTTTACCTATACAGCTCCTAGGGCAATGGAAACTAATGGGGCTGCATCAAAAGTAAAAGCTTCTACACAGCAATAGAAACCACCGACAAAACAATAAGAAAGCCCACTGCATGGGAGAACATATTTGCCTATGTTATCTCTGATAAGGGTTTAATCTCCAAAATTTATAGGCAACTCATACAACTTAACAAAAGGAAGATAAACAATTCAATCAAAAAATTGGCAAAGGATCTAAATAGACACTTTTCGAAAGAGAACATACAGCTGGTCAAGAGACATATGAAAACATGTTCAAAATCACTAATCATCTGAGAGATGCAAATCAAAATAACAATGTGGTACCATCTCACACCTGTCAGAATGGCTATCATCAACAAATCAACAAACCACAAGTGCTGGTAGGATGCGGAGAAAAAGGAACCCTCATGCACTGCTGGTGGGAATGCAGACTGGTGCAGCCACTGTGGAGAACAGTATCGCACTTCCTCAAAAAACTAAAAATGGAACTCCCATTTGACCCAGTAATCCCACTTCTAGGAATGTATCCCAAGAAAACAGAAACACCAATCAAAAAGGGTATATGCACCCCTATGTTCATAGCAGCACAATTCACCATAGCTAAGATTTGGAAACAGGCTAAGTGCCCATCAGCAGATGAGTGGACTAGAAACCTGTGGTGCATCTACACAATGGAATACTAAGCTGCTCTAAAAAATAAGGAATTCTTATCATTTGCAAAGTCAAGGATGGAATTGGAGAGCATTATGCTAAGCTAAATAAGCCAGTCAGAGAAAGATAAACAACACATGATCTCATTCATTTGTGGAATATAATGAACAACATAAACTGATGAACAAAAATAGAACCAGAGTCATAGAAGCATCGAACAGACTGTCCAGCTTATGAGCAAAGGCAGGGGGTGAAGGGATAAGAGATCAACCAAAGGACTTCTATGCATGCATATAAGCATAACCAATGGACACAGAGAGTAGGGGGGTGAGGGCATGTGCTGGGGGGGGGGGTGGGACCGGCTAGGGAGAGGTCAATGGGGGAAAAGGGAGACTTATGTAATACTTTAAATAATAAAGATAAATAAAAATAAAATAAAGTGCCCTCGATGTCTTCAACTGTGAAACTGTCTTTTTCAAAACGATGGTTTCTCAAACTTTCTCTACAGTATTTACCAATTACTTATTCCCTTAGAAATGAAGGCATAACATATCAGGACAGAGGAGAATAAAGTGTAAAGTGCCAATGAGAAGTAGCCAAAGGTGTTGAGCAGCATCAAAAGTATCTCTTGAATACCTATTCTGGTAAGGTTGTGCTGAGCAAGGGACTTAGACATTGCCCTATAGAATCACAGAATCATAGTTCTGCAGATCCCCAAGGGCCTTGACAGTAATCTGGTCTAATTCAAATCCTTTTACTTATAAAATATATAGAAAAACAGACCCATAGTGGTTAAGTGCCTAATCCAAGATCACTCAAGTTGTGTTATCTTTATTTTCTCATTGTCAAGAACTTTGAAGAGGCTTGGGTTTTACCCTACTTCCACAGTATCATGAAATCCTGCAGAAGAAATTAGATTCCTGGCACAGAGACAAAGGTCTTTATTACTCGAAATAATAAGAGGAGCCAGACAATAATAAAATGTCAACATTTTATTCTGCCAGTTCTCTGATCCCTGGTTTCCACAGGTAGATTTTAATAGGACAAGATGACACCTACACATGCAGTGATCTGAGTTATAGGAGTGGAACCCTAGGCTTAAGAAATCTAATTATTTTATAACTAAAGGCTCAGTGCATGAAATTCATGCTGGGGGGGGGGCGGGAACCCTCAGCCTGGCCTGCACCCTCTCCAACCCAGGACCCCTTGGTGGATGTCCAACTGCTGGTTTAGGCCTGATCCCTATGGAACCAGGCCTAAACCGGCAGTTGGACATCCCTCTCACAATCCGGAACTGCTGGCTCCTAACCATGGACCTGCCTGCCAGCCTGATCCCAGTTGCTCTCCTCTGCCGGCCTGATCCCCCTAACTGCTCTCCCCTGCTGGCCTTATCTTTCTAACTGCTCTCTCCTGCCAGCCTGATCGCCCCTAATCACCTCTGCCTCGGCCCTGCCACCATGTCTTTGTCCAGAAGGATGTCTAGTAGGTCGTCAGGAAGATGTTCAGTCTAATTAGCATATTGCCCTTTTATTAGTATAGATGAATAATAAACATGACTGCTCTTTGCTCCACAGAGATATTCATGATAGGAAACTATTGTCAAGAACAAAGATAGTCATTGTGTCTGCTTGCAGGTTCTGCAGAAATGTCAGAGATCCACAGACAAATAATTTCCAACATCAACCCTCTTTTCTACCTAATCTTGACTTTTGGCAAGTTTTCAGCATACCCCACTGAGTTTATCACTCTGACAAATCTTACCAGCTGAGGCTGGGACCAAATTTGTCAATTTGCCTTGGTCAGCATTTAATCAAGGCTACTATCAATAGGACTCTAGCAATGTGATGATGTCAACCTGCAGTACCTCTCCACCTCCAGGTCTCAGATACAACCAACTGAGCAAAACCACATAAATCATCAGACCTACCTTAGGAAAAAAGATTGGTTTCTCATGTTTTGGTATGAATCTCCATTTGTTCTATGGTATTAATCCAGATATAGCACAATGTATTTGTGATTGCACAGACTCCACGTTGGCCCACAAGGAAGAAATCTAGGGCAATTTTATCATCCATAATAATCCAGGCCAGAGTGTGGAAGCTGAACAGAAATGTTTTCCAGGATGAGGAGCTAAAGACAACCCCTACTGTGAGTGACTTCCATAGTAAGGATAACTGCCCACAGGGTGTGCATAAATAATGACTCAGTTGCTCCTCTGTAAAAAGTACAAGTGGTTTGTGCCAATTCCAACATAGAATCTTTAGGAGGGTAAATGTTCCTCCTCCACTTCCCCCAGCTACAGCAGTCCATGAAGAGCCTGGGGGAAGTAGGAGACACAGTAGGAAAGAAGCTGAGTCCCTGAGGTCCCCCACTGAGGAGAAGCACCCACTGACATAAGCACCTGCTCTGGGCTGTTGTGTGAGCAAGAAATGAACTTCACTTCTGTCTTGGAGCCATCACAAACGTTCTAACTTTTGGCAGTGGAGACAACACTAAGTCAAGACGCATCAATTTCACATGCAGGTGTTCTCCCCAAAGAAGCATACACATGTGCAAATGCAGCCTGGTGATAGAAAACAAATGAAAAAAGCCTAAATAAAGTATGATTGAATCCGACAATGAAATACTACACAACAATTAACGTGAGTATGTTAGGTGTACATGCGTCAATATGGTAAAGTCTCAGAAACATAATTACTGATCCCAAAAAGAAAGGTGCAGTATTACATACACTCTGTTGTCATTTATGTAAAATCATAAAACACACAAATAGCAGTAGCTTTTGTTTCTTGATAACTACATAGACTTTAAAAATGAAAGTATTTATGGACATTATATAGTCCAACTTCAAAACAGCAGCTACTTCTGGAGATAGGCAGGAAGAAGTGATGTGATAATTATTCTACCTCTTTAAAAAGAGAAAGAGAGACCTGAGGCTATATATATATATATATATATATATATATATATATATATATATATATATCAAAATGCTAACATCTATTAAATCTAGGTAAAGGACCCATGGTCTTTATTACATTATTTTCTATGCTTTTCTGCACCTTTGAAATATTCCATAATTAAAAATAATCTTTAAAGCAATATAGGGGACTTTCTCTATTCCCAGAGGCCTGTCTCTATTAATTCCTACAGTTTGTCTAATCCACTTTCATGTGAAAGTCTTTTGGGAGAAAGAGGCATAATTTGACTAAAAGCAGGATGTTATAGAATGCTTGCTCTCTAGGGAAATAAACACACGGTAGCTGCTTCAGATGCATAGTCAACAGGGAGTCATCCGATTTTACTAATCTTTGACAAATTCAGAAAATCAAATGCAAAATTTAGCACTCTGGGGCTATCTTATGAAGCCATGGCATTCCCTAGAGTTCTTCATGTACATGAAATAATTAATGGACTATGTTCACCCATAACTAATTTTCTCATCTCCAAAGGAGTTTATGAGAAATTATCTTAATAACTAATCAGAGTATAAAAATACATTTAAATATTTTTATATTTAACCATCTCATACCACTATTTAAACAGTTCCTTAAATGGACAAAAATTGTTTAACAATTGTTTAACACTAGCCAAATCCTACCTCCTGCTTCACGGACATTTCCTGATCAACGAAGTCCAAAGAAGGCTCTCTTCTTCTGACCTCTCAAAAACTATATTATTTCTACTTTCAGTTTCTACTTATGTGACTAATTAACATTTACTGAACATGTTTTCATTCAATTATATATGCCTTGTTTGATATACTTTTGTATCCTCCACAGCATAGTACTTTATTTTGTGTTGATTAGGTGATATCTTCAATACACAATCCAACTTTTATTTTAAGATTCAATTATATATCCCTTGGATTGAGCTTTATATTGCCTCTTCACCGTACTGTCCAATCCAACACCCAACATAAGGTATATGGCCAATGTTGTTGTTTATTAAATCAATCAATCAATCAATCAAATAAATTAAATGAATCAAGACATAAAACCAAGATCTTACTTATACAGTCCAGAGTAAGGAAACATATTTCTTCTAATTTTAAATAATGAAGTTACAGGTGGAAATTGACCCTTTTTGCATTTAATCTCCTCTCCTTTTCCCTCTGTTACTTCTACAATGAAACAGATTTATAACTGTGCTTTAGAACAAACCAGTTGTTCCTGACCTGTATAGGTAATATGAGAGAAGGTTTTGAAAGGTCTTGCCTTGAAGAGAACATTAAGAGTTAACAAAATGTGTTCCATCCTTTACCTGAAAGATAACATATAGTCAAAGGCCAGATATTGATAATAAGCCTAGGGTCCATAAGAAAAGTTATATCATCTCAAAAAATATGTTGTGATATTCTATAACAGGCAAACATTTCTCTCTCAGGCAGTTGAGACATATTTACTCTGACACATCCATTATTACCAATGACAAACCAACAAAAACTTATAAAAAGAACAGAAAAACAAACACCTCTCAACTAATGAGCACACATCTACAGGGGACATCTAAACAGACAAAAGTCAGAATCTCTACTCCACCACATTCTCACAAGTCAACTTTCTTTTGCCCCTGTTAATCAAGAACATTAATAATATGCACAGTGGACTCAAATATATAAATAGTGACCCAGTGCACAAAATTTGTGCATGGGGTGGGTGGGGGGTCCCTCAGCCCGGCCTGCATCCTCTCCAATCTGGGACCCCTTGAGGGATGTCTGATGGGATTGGGCCTAAACCGGCAATCAGACATCCCTCTTGCAATCTGGGACTGCTGGCTCCTAACCACTCATCTGCCTGCCTGCCTGGTTGCCCCTAACCACTCTGCCTGCCGGCCTGCTTGCCCCCACCTGCCCTCCCCGCTGACCTACTTTCCCCCAACTGCCCCACTGCCAGCCTGATCACCTCCAACTGACCCCCCCTGCTGGCCTGATCACCCACAATTGCCCTCCCCTCTTGGCCCCTAACCACCTCTACCTTGGCCCCGCCACCATGGCTTTGTCCTGAAGGTCTCCTGGAAGGTCTCCCAGTCTAATTAGCATATTACCCTTTTATTAGTATAGATAGAGGCTTGGTGCATGGATGGGGGCTAGCTGGTTTACCCTGAAAGGTATTCCAGATCAGGGTGGGGGTACCCTTGGGGAGCAGGGAGGCCTGGGCAAGAGGCCTGTGGTGGTTTGCAGGAAAACAATGGCTCCATTGGGGTGGGGGTCCCCACTGGGGATGGTGATCGCCTGGGTGAGGGGGTGGGGCAGTTAGCAGGCCAGTCATGCCCTATGGGGTGAAAGTCCCTGCTGGGGGGGCCTGGCCAGCCTGGGTGAGGGGCTGAGGGCTGTTTTCAGGCTGACCACACCCCCTTCAGGGTGGGGGTCCCTGCTGGGGAGCCTGGTGAGCCTGGGTGAGGGGCTGAGGGCTGTTTTCAGGATGGCCACACCCCTTTCAGGGTGGGGGTCACCACTGGGGTGCCTGGCCAAGCCTGGGTGAGGGCTGAGGGCCATTTTCAGGCCCATTCCTCAGAAGCTGGCCCTGGTGACCCAAGCCTCCCATGACCACAGGCCCCTCCTTCAGCCCCCAGCCAGGGCAGGAGGGAAGCTTGGGCTGCCCCTGGCAACCCAAGCCTCCGTGCACTCTGGCTTGCTCCGTGGCTGCCACCCCCAAGCGCCTCCTTCGGCGCTGCACAGACAGGCAGGAAACTTGTCATCCTTTGTCACTGGGGCAACCCAAGCCTCCTGCCTGCTCTGGCTGGCTCCGTGGCCATGCCATCTTTGTCCCACTAATTTGCATACTCACTCCTGGTTGGCTGGTGGGTGTGGCTTGTGGGCATCCCAGAGGGATGGTTAATTAGCATGTTTCTCTTTTATTAGTGTAGATTACAAGGGTGAATTTTAACCACTGATTTGCATTCCCTTCTCTCCTCCTACAAATTAAATGCCAAAAATATCAAATATGTTGCTAATGGCACTCCCCTCATTAGAAGTTATTGGTGGTTTCCAATTACATAGGAATAATATTCACACTCTTTACCAAGACATTAAAAGTTCTCAATGTTCAGATCGCAATTTATATTTAGAGGCTTGTATCCTACTATACCCCTCCTGTCACTCTGGGTTTTGATATGCCAATCTATTTTCCAACCCAGCACTAGATCATGTGCTTATTCTACTTAGTGTTTCTGCTTGGGCAATACTCTGAGGTTTGAAAGTTTTTCTATACCTGACTCATACATTTAAAGTTCTACACATAATCTAAGACCCAACTCAGATGTTCCCTCTTCTGTGAAACCTTCTCTGATACCTCAGGCAAATTAAATGAAACGACATTGTGGTTCAAATTTATTGCACATTGATTTAACTCTATTATCAATGTATCTTGTGAGAGTGAAGGCTATTTAAATACATTTATCTCTTCCTATATTATATACCCCTATGGTTGTAAAATGTCTTCGATCTAAATCCTAGAGTCACAAGGCTTAGCACACTATTTTGCACTCTATGGCCAGTAAATATTTGATTCATGAGTAAATGAACAAATAAAAGTATACAGTTGTTTAGTTTATATTTTTAATTTGTAACCTCTAATATATATAGTCCTATAAGCTGTAAAATCATTACAACCAAAGGAGGATGAATAATCTACAACATGAACTTTAAACAGGGAAGAAGAGTAGAATAAAGATGTTAGAGCCAAAATGTAGTGTAAAATTCATGCTGCCATGCAATATAAATACAAAAAAAAAAAAAAAACTGATTTGGGGGCTGTCAGACCTAAAATAATATTCTTATTCAACAGCTTAATTCATTTGGATCTATTTCTTCATCTCTATAACGGAAGCAGCAATCTCTACCTGTCTGTGCTATCATAAAAATCTCAAATAAGATAATATGTGGGCAGGGGGGGAATACATGGGTAGAATATTATAAAATATGAATCCATAGCTTTTCCCTGAATCACTGTAAACTCTTATCAACCTGTGTCCATTGCCTCAAGGAAGTTCATGCGACAGAAAAATGAGTAAACAGGAGTCAACTCTGGGGTTTTGAGTTTAAAGTCTAAAGTTCAGCAAGGAAGGGAAAGAAGTCATGTATATATATATCATCAATTTGGAAAAATGTATTAGGTTGGAGAAAACTTTCCTTTATCTGTCCCCAAGGCCTAAACATATCTATATATATAAAACCCTAATATGCAAAGAGACCAAATAGTGGAACAACCGAACAATCAGGTTGTTATGATGTGCACTGACCACCAGGGGTGCGCACAGAACATGGCGGGTGTTGGCCATGAAAGGATGATGGAGCAGGTGAGTGGAGGTGCCAGACCAAGGAGAGGCACCAGTTGCTATCATCAGTGCGAGCCTCTGGTGGTTACTGAAAATTATTTGTTCCCTTGTGCCGTGATCCCTCCAGCATTAGCACCCGCTGCTGGCACCAACCCCAATTACTCAGCACTATCAGTGGGTGTGAGCAGCAGCTGCCAGCCCCAATCACCCCTCCGGCCTTCTCCACCTCCCCCTGCTCCTGAGGGGCGACCAGGGCCGGCAGCCACCTCTTGCACCCGCTGTGAGCGTCGGCCCCACTCACACCCACAACCGGTGGCAGAGCTGCCACTTGCACCTGCTGCCAGTGCCCAGCGCCAGTCCTGATCACTCGGTGCTGTGAGCAGGTATGAGCGGCAGCTGCTGGGCCCAATTGCCCCTGAGGGCTTCTCTATCTCCCCATGCTCCAGAGGGGTGATTGGAGCAGCAGCCACTGCTCGCACCCACTGCCGGTGCCGGCCCCAATCGCTCTGAACCATCAGCAGGTGCAAGCAGGGCCAGCACCATCAGTGCATGGGAGTGGCAGTGGGAGCAGGGCTGCTGGCAGACAGGGAACTGGGGGCCATGGCGGGAGGGGATGAGCAGGGGTGAAGGTGGGCCAAGACCCACCCTTGTGCCCATCACAGCCTCATGGCCCAAAGTTCCTTTCAAGGTGCATGAATTTGTGCACTGGGCCCCTAGTGATTAGATAAAAATCTCCAGGTTGGACAATGAAGGAAAGCTAGACAGAAACACAAATTGACTAGATGTTGCAATTCTGGGAAAGTAGAGCCCTCAATGGGGACCCAACCAAGGCTGAGCTCCCAGAAGAATGGAGAGAATGGATACGTTTCTGGTATTTGAGGCCTGTGTCTCATTCCCCAAGCAACCATAAAACCTTGTGGAGAAATGGTTGAGGAGTTTTTCTGGAGCAGAAAAGGCCTTACGCAGCCCCACTAAGTTCCTGTCACTCATTGTGGCCAAGGAGCAGTAGAAGCATTGCATCTATCTGCAGTGACATGGAAAGAGATGAGGTCTCCAACATCCTCACAGAGGCCCTTTCACCCTAGCACCAGACAAACATGGATCACATTTTCTGTGAACCCAGAGTGTCAAGGAAGATGCAAAGAAAGGCCTATCCAAAGAATGGGACAAGAAACAATTTTAGCAGGAACTTCATGAGTGAGGGAAGTACCTGGCAAAAGTGAGGTTGATGACAGTGAACAGTTGCAGCATAGCCTGTATAACATCTCAGTACTGCACACTTCCCCTCATTCAGAGCACTGTTAAAATCCCGGGGCAGGAAAAGAGGGGGAGACTAATGGTCTGAGATTAAGTTTCTGACATCCAAAGAATGGGAATTAGTACTTGAAATTACATTTATATTTCAGAAAAATAAGGGAAGGTGCATTTCCTACTCCCTTGAGTTTAGAGATGGGCGTTTTACTTATGCTAAGTGCCCAGCCCTTTAGTTTGTTTGCATGGAGTGCTCAATAACTGTCAGTCCCTTTCTCTCCTCTTCTTACCTCCTAGATGGGCATGATCAGAATATTGAATTGGTACTTAGCATCTTCTGCTGGACATAGAAGTTGTCAAGCTTCTATAAGGGCAGATAGTAAATATTTTAGGTTTTGTAGGCCATAGAGTCTGTTGCAACTACTCTACTCTGCCCTCATAACATAAAATCAGCATTAGACAATACATTAAAAAAATGGGTATGGCCCTGTTCCAACAAGACTTTATTTTCAAAAGGAGACAGTGGCCTGGATTTGCCCTGCTTTGCTGACCCCTGGCCTACAGAAAGATTAAGTGGCTTAAAGCACTGTTAAAATAATTCTGAGACAATTCAGGCCTGAGCTAAGATGGCAGCCAGAGGAATGGAAAGGCCTTAAGTACATTAGGAAGAGAAGGCAAGCAATTACAGAAAGCAGGAGAAATGAACAATTCAAAAATGTTATGCACCCTAGTACACTGAGATGAGGTATTACTGGTAAAAATGGAGCAGTTGGAAAAAGTTTGGAATCCCAAAAGACAAGAGAATATAAGACCTCCTTTTTCACAAAGGGTCTTGATACCCCCATATACATAGAATTCAAAGTCAGAGCATAGGAAAATGACAGTTACTGCAGGTTCAAGCTCTAACACTTCAACAGTCACAGAGGTGTAACATAATTAAAATAATATTTCACAAATGCTATCTTGATTCAGTGTTAAAGTATTGGCTGAAAACTTTCCAATTTCTTATTTTTTTGTTTTAGCAATTTGCTAAGCCCCACCCAACCATTGCCTTACCAGACTACCATTCTCCAGGACCCTTAGGCAAGTACCCCAATCACTGCAGGGCTAATTTTACCAAACTCATAGACACAGACTACAGTATGGTGGTTACCAGTGGGAAAGGAGATGGAGGGTGACTAAAGCATAAAGGGAACCAAATATAAGGTGACAGAAGATTATTTGACTTTGGGTGGTGAGTATACAATACAATGTAGAGATGATGTATCACAGAATTGTACATTTGAAACTTATATAATACTAGAGGCCTGGTGCATGAAATGCATGAACAAGTAGGGTCCCTGGGCCTGGCCAGAGATCAGGGCCAATTAGGTCCTTCTGGCTGCCAGCTGAGGCCTCCCTTTCCTGGCTGCCAGCTGCTGACCAGGGCCTTCCTTCATTCCGTGCCACACCCTGGTGGTCAGCATATGTCATAGTGAGCAATAGAACTCCCAGTCTCCTGGTCAAACAACCATGGGGACACTTTGCACATTAGCCTTTATATATATAGACTAGGGGCCCAGTGCATGAAATTCGTGCGGGGGGGGGGGTGTCCCTTAGCCCAGCCTGCCCCCTCTCACATATTGGGAGCCCTCAGGGGATGTCCTACTGATGTCTTAAGCCCGCTCCCTGCTACCCTTGGGGAGTGGGCCTAAGCCACAGTCTGGCCTCCCTTTGGGGGAGGCGACTGGGCTGATCAGGGGAAGGCACCAGCCCCATCACCCCGCTGCTGCAGCTACTGCCAGTCACAGCAGCCAGCAAGGTTTTTTCATCAACACGGACTCCAGTACCTTCACCATGAAAAAATGACAACTTTCTTTAGGCATTTTCAAGATGTGTCTTTCATAGGCTATGACATTTCTTTATTATTTATTTTATCCTCACCTGAGGATATGTTTCCATTGATTTTTAGAGAATGTGGAAGAGAAAGGGAAAGAGAGAAACATCAAAGTGAGAGGGACACTTTGATTGGTTGCCTCCTGCATGAGCGCTGACCTGGGCCCTGGCCAGGGAGGAGCCTGCAACCTAGGTACATGCCCTTGGTCAGAATTGAAACCAAACCCTGCAGTCAGCAGGCCAAGGCTCTATTCACTGAGCCAAACCAGCTAGGGCAGGATATGACATTTCTTAGCCCTCCAGAAGCGGACTTTCGTTTTTTTCACCAGGAGTGTGGTGAAAAACCCTAGATCACCTTTTTGGATTCTTATTACCCAAGTTACTATGATTATTACCAGTGGCATACAGGGAGCTTAGCCAAAGATCGATCAAAAAAGGTATTTCCTCTGTAGTTCACACCGATCCCCGAATATGCCCCCAGCCCAGACCTAATGCCTCAGCCAGAGGCGTCGACCCTCATCACCCTCCGATCACTGGATCGGCCCCTCGCTCAGGCCTGACACCTCAGCCAGAGGCATCAGGCCTGGGCAGGGGACCCCCATTTCCCCCCCGATCGCTGGATCCACCCCCTGCCCATGCCTAATGCCTCTGACCTAGGCTTTAGGCTTGGGCAGGGGCCCCTCTCAGCTCTGATGGCCGGCTCCGCCCCTGACCAGGA
The DNA here is from genome assembly GCF_963259705.1 of Myotis daubentonii. Taxonomy (NCBI): domain Eukaryota; kingdom Metazoa; phylum Chordata; class Mammalia; order Chiroptera; family Vespertilionidae; genus Myotis; species Myotis daubentonii. The sequence goes on along the minus strand of NC_081841.1, from coordinate 140,194,455 downwards.
GCCCCCTGGCTCAGGCCCTTCCTACACTGCTCAGGGCCCACACTGCCAGGGCCTACCTTGGAGTGACCTGGGTGCCAATGATGTTCCCGGGACCCAGGCTGCTGGGCGCCTATGTATGCAAATTAACCACCTTCTTTGTTGGGTTAATTTGCATACTCACCTGTTTGGCTGGTGAGCGTAGCCAAGGGATGGTCAATTTACATGTTTGTCTATTATTAGGTAAGATTATCAACCAACTAGAGGCCTGATGCACACAATTTGTGCAAGAGTAGGCCTTCCTTCCCCTGGCTTCCCTCTGGCACCCAGGACCCAGGCTTCCCTCCAGCCAGCAGGCACCTGGGACCCAGGCTTCCCTCATAGCCCAGCTTACTCTGGAAGATTGTCTGAAAGTATGTCTCGTCTAATTAGCATATTATGCTTTTATTATTATAGATGTCATCCCAATAAATTTAATTTAAAGACTTTTTAAAAAAGAAGGGTAAAAAAAAACAGCATCTGTGCCCAGACTTTGAGGAATAATCAAATTAGCAAATCCCCAGGAAGCCTGGGAAACCCAGCTATGCCTACATTCCCAGCTTGCTGCTTAGCCTGTCCCCACCTGCACTCCTGTGTGGCCCTGTGTGGTGGGCTTTTCTCCTTTGGAACTGTAAGTAACAGAGTCCTGACTTTCATCCATCGGAATGGCATTGTGCCATTTCCCACCATCAAAAGAATCTTTAAGTCATTAAAGCAGACAGTTACCTTAAAATTTTGATGTGAACAGTGGTGAGAAGAAAAAAACTTCCAAATCTGATTTCTTTCTAGTTCCTCTTTCAGTCAAACAGTGGGTACCCAACACTGCATGCGAGACTCAGTGCTTACCCAGACATTTCTCACTGGTTCTCCAAAGCAGACTTAAACATTTGAAGAGAAAACTGAGGAAAGAAATTTGCCATGAGATTATCATAGTACATTTGGTTTTCAAAAGTCATTGCCACAATGTTACTATTAGAAGGATTGTGGGCTTCCCCTAAAATGCAATCGGGAAATCACGCAAAACGAGTTAACAGCCTCTCCCTGCGGAAAATGGAGGGAACTTTGTTTGTAAGTGGGCACTTTCTGCACATCCCTGTAATATGTAAATCACGGAGGAGAGTGGTACAGTCCCTTGGAAGTGCCTTTGAGTGCCTTAGGATGTCTCTTCCACAGGCATTTGTGATTTGCTCTCTGTAAAACTTGCTTCTTGCCATCTGTTCTGAATTTGTCACCCTTAGTTTACATTACCTAAAACTGTAAGCTAGACTGACATTAAGCATGCAATTTAAGATTTTACTTTCATCAATAAATTCCCTTGTAACTACCAATTTAGGCTTTATGTAGCTTCTCCCTGCTCCCCATCACTGGTTTCCTTAAATAACATTCTGGCTGTCCCTCACTTCCGTTTCAGAAGCATTTATTGAACTCTCCTTCACACTCTGTCCTGTCCTATCCTTGTGAACATGCTGCTGATCTCTGTTTATCCTGTTCTTATTTACAGTTCATTTTCTGATATATTTCCTTAATGCTACCATCTTGGCATTTTCTTTATTTCATATTTCAAAGAGTGACCTGACCGCTTCTTTAAAAATAAATCCCCAAATGTCAACATCCAGGGCCTCCTCAAGTCTTCCTTATTCTCTAAAACTGGAAGATTTTATCTCAAGAGCTAATACATTTTGAACTTTAGAATCCTGACCAACTAACCTAAACTCTAAGCCTTAGTTTCTTCAACTATAAAATGGGGATAAGAAAAGTTATCCACTTCTATCTCACAGATCTAGAACAAATGCTCCAAAAATTTATACAGAACCATAAAGACTGCAAATAGTCACAGCAATCTTGTGAAAGAAGAATAAAGTAAAAGGGATCACAATACAAGATATCAAATTATACTACAAAGCCATTGTAATCAAAATGGCCTGGTACTGGCACAAGAACAGGCATATAGATCAATGGAACAGAACAGAGAATCAAGAAATGGACCCAACCCGTTACACTCAATTAATATTTGACAAAGGGGGCAAGAGCACCCAATGGGGTAAAGACAGTCTCTTCAATAAATGGTGTTGGGAAAATTGGACAGGTACATGCAAAAAAAATGAAACTAGACCACCTATTTACACCATATACAAGAATAAACTCAAAATGGATAAAAGAGTTAAACATAAGTCGTGAAACCATACAAATCCTAGGAAAAAAAATGGGCAGCAAAATATCAGACATCTCACATGGCCTACGGCAAGGGAAACAAATGAAGAAATAAACAAATGGGACTATATCAAAATAAAATAATAAGAGATCCCACTACATGGGAGAACATATTTGCCAATGATACATACATCTGATAAGAGGTTAATTTCCAAAATATATAAATAACTCATGAAACTTAACAAAAAGAAGACAAACAATCCAATTAAAACAGGAGTGGGGAACCTTTTTTCTGCCAAGGGCCATTCAAGTATTTATAACATCATTTTTGGGTCATAGAAAATTATAAACTTAAAAATTAGCCTGCTATATTTGGTCAAACATTTAATTAACTCACTCTTAATGCCTTGACAGGGCCAGACCAAATGATTCTGTGGGCCTTGTACAGCTTCCAAGGCTGGATGTTCCCCAGCTCTGAACTAAAAAATGGGCAAAGGGCTAAATAGACACTTCTCCAAAGAGGACATACAGCTGTCCAGGAGACATATGAAAAAATGCTCAAGTCAAAACAACAATGAGGTATCACTTCACATCTGCCAGAATGGCTGCTATCAACAAATCAACAAATGACAGGAACTGTTGAGGATGTGGACAAATTATGCTGCTGGTGGGAATGTAGACTGGTGCAGTCACTATGGAAAAAAGTATGGAGTTTCCTCAAAAAATTAAAAAATGAAACTGCAATTTGGTTCCAGTGATCCCTCTTCTAGGAATATACCCTAAGAATGCCAAAACACCAATCAGAAAGAATATATGCACCCCTATGTTCATAGCAGCACTATTTACAATAGCTAAGATCTGGACAAACAGCCCAAGTGCCCATCAGTAGATGAGTGGATAAAAAAGCTGTGGTACATTTACACCATGGAATACTATGCAGCTATACAAAAGGATCTCTTACCCTTTGAGATAGCATGGAGGGACCCAGAGAGTATTATGTTAAGTGAAATAAGCCAGTCATAGAAAGACAAGTATCACATGTTCTCAATTCTATGTGGAATCTAATGAACAAAATAGATCCAGAGACATGGAAGCATGCAAAAGACTGAAAAAATCTCTGAGGGAAGGGGTAGGGGTGGGTAAAAATATCCAAAAAAGTTGTATACATAATGCATAACCCATGGACACAGACAATAGTGTGGTGAAGGCCTGGGGAGGGGGCAGGAACAGGGTGGAAAGGGTCAAGGTGGTAAAAATTGGGACATCTATAATACTTTCAACAATAAGAATAAATTTTTTTAAAATAAAGGAATCGAGAGAAAAAAAGAAAAGTTATCCATTTCACTAGATGAAATGAAAGGATTAAATAAGAGATAAAACATCTAACATAATGTCAAGTGCATAACTGGTTTCCATCAATGTTACTGACTGTTTCCAACAATTGTTTATAATCTAATCCATTATTTAATTGAGTTTAAATTATGGCTAATTTACCATCTACAGAAAGGATTCTCAATATTGTTATTTTCCCAAAGAATTATTCTATTATATTATTTTATATCCACATGTATGTTTTGAATATGTGTTGAGATTCATTGTAATTATAAGGTCAGGGGAAGAAAAGGAAATGGGATCTTTAATCTGAAGAAACAACTCACAAGTGAGGCCACACAGTGAAGTCTTTATTTTAACAACCACCAGTTGAAATCTAATTTTGGAAATCCTGGTAAATTATATTGCATTTTGACATTCCTTGGAGACCCTCAATCTGAGCTTAGGAGCTTCCAATTCAGCAATAGCAAGGGTATTCGTTTTCACCTGTTTGGAGAGGGAAAAACAACATTTGAGGATAAATAGTATTTAACCTGAACTAGTTTATTCCTTTTGTCCTTTCCCTATAATAGTCCCTCAAGTACCTCCCAAATGAGGAGAACCATCATGGAAATAATAGCCAAGGTTTTCCTGCCCTTCACTCAAGGTACTTTGCCCACAGCCTATGAATACTTGATCCAGGAATCCTCTTCTTGGGGCCCAACAGGAGAAAATTTATTTTTGTTCTAAGGCTTATTGACTACCTAGATACACTTAGCACTAAGTGTTGATTTGGGGGGAAAAAAGAAAGAAAGAAAAATCACAGTCCTTTGTCTTTTGAAATATATATAACTTACTACATACACTAAGAGTGAACCTTAAATTGTAATGTAAACTATGGGTTTTGAGTGCTAAGAATATGTCAATATCAGTTCGTTAATTATAACAAATGTGCCACTGGGTGGAGGATGCTCAGCAGAAGTCTCTGCATGAGTGGGGTCAGAAGTAAATGGAAAATCTCTGTACCTTCCATCAGTTTTTGCTGTAAACCTAAAATTGCTCTTTAAAAAAATAAAGGCATCATAGTAATAAATGTGCAATGTAAAAAATTTTAAAAATATTATTATTAAAATATGCAAATCATTTAAAATTTATTCAAATTTTATTACTTCCTAAACATAATTAATCATTGTTAATATTTTTGGTACATTTCTTCTGATGGTTTCACACACACACCAGCAAACTGTAAATTGAATCATTCACACATTTAACTTGTGTGCAGATTTAGAACCTAACTATCTTAATTCAATTCTCACTACAGCAAACCATTCTATTTAATGAAAATGATGTTTAGAGGCTTAATAAAAAGAGGGGAACAGTGCTTAAAGATAAGCAGAATCACTATTATTCTCAACCCACTCATCTCCCATTGATTCTAGGAACCTGATAGTTATTTTAAAGACAAAATGGTTCACATTCCAAAACACCTACTCGTAGGCTTTTCCTTTAGTTTTGACTTAGTGTAAGCCAATGGTTCTCAACTTTCAAAATGTATAAGAATCACTGGGTGGTATGTATACATAAAATCAATTGTTCTATTCTTTAGGTGAAATAAGTATTTCTAAGAAGAATTATACTATAAGCAATCTCCTAATTAACAAATGACTAAATTTTGTGTAATGTGACACACTGTATAAAATACATATGTGTATTTTATGTAATGTATATGCAAAATAGAAAGATATTTACTATGAAATAGACATCTTTCCATGCTAATCTCTCCTTATTGGGGGAATCAGAGGAACAAATGACATTAGCCTTAATACCATTTTTAAGAACTACAAGTGTTATAAGATGAAGGCTCAAGGCCTGTCTTAGTCTGGGATGCTATAACAAATACCATAGATTGCGTGGTGAACAACAAACATTTATTTCTCATGGTCTGGAAGTCCAAAATCGGGGTGCCAGCATATCTAGGTCCAAGTGAGGACCTACCTCCCTGGCCTCACATGGCCCTCCTTGGTGCATGCACTTAGAGAGAGAGATCTTCTCCTTCCTCTCTTTATAAGGGCATTAATCCCATCATGGGGCCTATTTGTATGATCTAATTATCTCCCAAGGAGGATTATTAATTCAACATATCAATTTAGAAGGTACACAAATATTCAGTCCATAGACCTCATGTAATAATTGGTTCAGGTAAGGACCATCAACAAATGCTAACACCATTGAATGAAAGGTGGCTGAGAAAGGATATTCATACAATCTCAGAATATCACCCTACAAATGACTTAACATTTATGAAATAGAAAATATCTCTTCATGATGGGGAAGTCTGCTGATTATTACCTGCATCAAACAATTAAACTTGGCACCACCAGTGAGAAATTCAATATCATCTACAATAATAAAAGTGTAATATGCTAATTAGACTAGGCAGCCAAATGACCTTCCAGACATTCTTCCAGATGACTTTCTGGATGCAGCTGCACTGGCGGGGCCTAGGCAGAGGGGGCCACTACAGAGGGGGCCACCTTGGCAAGTGGAGGCCAAGGCAGAGGTGATTAGGGGTGATCAGGCAGGCAGGCGAGTGGTTAGGGGCGATCAGGCAGGCAGGCAGAGTGGCTAGGGGTGATCAGGCAGGCAAGCAGGCAGGCAAGCAGATAGGAGCCAAGGGGTCCTGGATTGAAAGAGGGTGCAGGCTGGGTTGAGACCCCACCCCCCCCACCCCCCACCCCCCGCCTCATGCACAAACTTCATGCACTGGGCCTCTAGTGTCATATAAAAAGTAATCATAAAGAAATGACCTCAACAAGTGACAGAATAGGAAGGCTATTTCCCCTATAGAAGCAGAAATACTTCTGTAGTATTTACCAAAGGATAAATACTACATTATTCCATTTATAAAGGTAGTCAAACTCATAGAAACAGAAGTAGAATGGTGCTTGTCTGGGGCTGAGGAGATAGACAAAATAAAAAGTTGTTTTTCAATGGGTATACATTTTAGTTACACAAGATGAAAAGTTCTAAAGCAGCGGTTCTCAACCTGTGGGTCGCGACCCCTTTGGGGTTGAACGACCTTTCACAGGGGTTGCCTAAGACCACTGAAAAAGACATATATAATTAGATATTGTTTTTGTGATTAATCACTATGCTTTAATTATGTTCAATTTGTAACAATGAAAGTACATCCTGCATATCAGATATTTACATTACGATTCATAACAGTAGCAAAATTACAGTTATGAACTAGCAACAAAAATAATTTTATGGTTGGGGGTGACCACAACATGAGGAACTGTATTAAAGGGTCTCGGCATTAGGAAGGTTGAGAATCACTGTTCTAAAGCTATCTGCTGTATGACATTGTGAAACTACTTAACAGCACTATATATACTTAAAAATTTAAGGAGGTGGATGTTATGTGTTTTTTACTACAATAAAAAAAGTAGATATGATTGCTGTAACATTTAGCAATTTTGTGTAACATTCAACCATAAGTTCTTGCTTACACATCTGCAAAATGGCTCAGGTTCTGCTGATTTAGACAAGGCTTAGCCAGGATATTTCAAATCAAGTGAGATCTATATATCACCAGATTCTCTGAGCTCTAGAAAATGTTCTTCACATGTTAATGCAGAAGCACAAGAGGACAAGCCCAATTATTCATAACATGTCTGCTAACATCCCATTGACCTCAGAAAATTACCTGGCCAAACTCTATAACTTGGGTAGAAAATGTGTTCCTTTAGCTAAGAAATGTGGGAAAGGCAGGGTGAAGAGTAATGAATTTTTTGGGGGAAGCAATAAGTTAATTTACCACAGTAACTTTGCAATATTCCTACGAAACAAAGGTCTAACTTAATTATATGTAGTCAAACAAATCCAGAATAAACAACATTCTAAAAAATATCTAGCCTGGGTCTCAAAAAAAAAAGTAATTGAAGCAGGAAAAAAATCAAACAAAATTAAAATATGAGGGAAATTTTTCTAAAGTTAAAAAGACAAAATGCAAAGCCTGAAGCTTGATTGGATCCTAGAATAAAAACAAAACAAAACAACAACAACAACAATCTATGAAAGGCATTTTTAGGCCAGCTAAGGAAATTTGAAAATATATATTAAATAATAGCATGTGATTCTTATTAAATTATTTGAACGTGATAACGACATAGTGGTTAATAGCAAAACATCTTTATTCTTTTATTTATTTATTTATTTTTCATCTTTTTTTATTAATTAAATCTTTATTGTTCAGATTATTACATTTGTTCCTCTTTTTTCCCCCCGTAACTCCCCTCCACCCAGTTCCCACCCCACCCTCCTCCCTCATTCCCCACCCACTGTCCTCATCCATAGGTGCACGATTTTTGTCCAGTCTCTTCCCTCATCCCCCTCACTCCTATCCCCCCCCCAATAATAGTCAGTCCACTCCCTTTCTATGCCCCTGATTCTATTATAATCACCAGTTTATTCTGTTCAGCAGATTATTCACTTGATTTTCAGATTCACTTGTTGATAGATGTGTATGTGTTGTTCATAATTTGTATCTTTACCTTCTTCTTCTTCCTCTTCTTAAGGGATACCTTTCAGCATTTCATATAATACTGGTTTGATGATGATGAACTCCTTTAGCTTTTCCTTATCTGTGAAGCTCTTTATCTGACCTTCAATTCTGAATGATAGCTTTGCTGGATAAAGTAATCTTGATTGTAGGTTCTTGGCATTCATCACTTTGAATATTTCTTGCCACTCCCTTCTGGCCTCCAAAGTTTCTGTTGAGAAGTCAGCTGACAGTCATATGGGTACTCCCTTGTAGGTAACTGACATTCTTTCTCTTGCTGCTTTTAAGATTCTCTCTTTGTCTTTTGCTCTTGGCATTTTAATTATCATGTGTCTTGGTGTGGTCCTCTATGGATTCCTTTTGTTTGGGTTCTCTGCGCTTCCTGGACTTGTAAGTCTATTTCTTTCACCAGGTAGAGGAAGTTTTCTGTCATTATTTATTTAAATAGGTTTTCAATATCTTGCTCTCTCTCTTCTTCTGGCACCCCTATAATTCGGATGTTGGTACGCTTGAAGTTGTCCCAGAGGCTCCTTACACTATCTTCATATTTTTCGATTCTTTTTTCATTTTGCTTTTCCGGTTGGGTGTTTTTTGCTTCTTCACATTTCAAATCGTTGACTTGATTCTTGCAATCCTCTAGTCTGCTGTTGGGAGTCTGTATAATATTCTTTATTTCAGTCAGTGTATGCTTAATTTCTAGTTGGTCCTTTATCACAACCTCAAGGGTCTCATTAGATTTCTTGTAGGTCTCATTAAGTTTATTGGCAGTTTCTAGAAAATTCTTGAAAAACCTTAAAAGTGTGGTTTTGAACTCTATATCCAATAGTTTGCTTTCCCCCATTTCTGTCATTTGTGTCCTTTTTCTTTGTCTCCGCATTTGTTATGCTTCCCTGTGTTGATAAAGTGGTTTTCTGTGGTAAGTGTCCTCTAGGGTCCAGTGGTTCAGCCTCCCCAATTACCTGAGGACACTCTCGGTGCACCTCTTTGTGGTCTTTGTGCACACTCTTGTTGTAGTTAAGCCTTGATTGTTGTAGGTATCACTGGGAGGAATTGACCTCCAGGCCAATTGTCTGTGAGAATCATCTGTCTATACAGTGGGAGAACTTCTGGGCTGGAGACACCCATCCGGGGAAAGACTTGCTTCAATGAGGCTTTGGTGCTCATTGCATCTGCCCCCTGAGTGTGTCCTTTATGGTTCCACGGAGCTGCAAACTGGATGGTCCCACTCTGACCTCTGGGTACACTGGCTCCTGGATCTTTAGGGAGGTGCTAATTTAGCCTCTGCCTGAGGCTATCCAGCAAAAGCCTCCCTGCAGGAGTTGGGTGGGGCAGGTCCCACAGGATCAACAGGGCGGGGCTAGCAGTTAGGGCTGCTCTCAGAGGCTTCGCTGCTTCTCAGTGTCTCAGCTCGCTGCAAGCCCCTCCGAGAGAAAGCTGCCCTCGAGTTCTGACTGATGCCAGACAGTCCCACTTCTCCCATATGAGTCTGGGTCCCCAGAGACTCGCCTGGAACTGGATCTCAGAGCCTGAGACTCCCTCCCGATTGAAAAGGACAACCGTGCCCTCAGCCGCCAGCCCGCTCTGTGAGCACCTCTGTACCTTAGTATTTTACTTCCGCACTTTGCCTCCTCTGAGTCTTGGTATGCTTTTCTCTTTCCTTCTAGTTGTAGAATTTCCACTCAGCCAGCCTTCTTGTGGTTCTGGATGATGTCCATTCCGTCTTTTAGTTGTATTTTTGAAGTGGTTGTTTGAGGCAGCAAACTCCAGTGTTTACCTATGCCGCCATCTTGGTTTTCCCCAAAAACATCTTTATTCTTGTGCTAAACTAAATATTTGTGAGTGAAATGTCATAATATCTACAATTTCTTTTCAAGTAGTTATAAAAATTATATGTATTTATATAGATAAAGGTAAACAACATTATGTTAAGAATTAATATTAATAATTGATTAATCCAGATAAAATATGTGGAAAATCATTGTACTATTCTTTCTCCTTTCTTGTAGTTTTCTAATATACTAGAGGCCTGGTGCATAAAAATTCATGCACTAGAGTTACTTCTCTAATCAAATGCATTCTTGAGCCAACTTGCAGTTCTTTACCAAGTCCCCAATAACCACAGCTCATCTATATATATGCCTAATATCCAAAGTGTCCCCTTGGAAGTTCGACTGACCAAGAGTTCGATTGCTCACTATGACATGCGCTGACCACTAGGGGGGCCATCAGAATGAAGGAAGGCCCCGGCCAGCAGCCAGGGAAGGGAGGCCCCGGCCAGCAGCTGGCAGCTGCTAGGGATCCTACCCATGCATGAATTTCATGCACTGGATCTTTAGTGTTTCTTATAAATGAGTTTGATAAGGTTCATTAAGAATTTGATCTTGTTCAAGCATCAAATTCTCACTTTGCTTCTGACCCCAAAAGAATTCATATTGTGGCCTTGAGTCCCTGTAGAGGGAGGATCAGCTACAAAACAAGAGAGAACAAGAGCAAATGCAAATTTGGCTGCTAGTAGGCATATCCCAAGTGACTACTTTCTCATCTACCTACAATAAACTCAGCAAGCCTCTTCTGTACTGCAGTCTCTTTTGGGAACTGCGGTCTGTCCTGATGAGGAGTCTGCTCATTAATTGGAAGGATATTTAAGGATTTTGTATTAATTCTCATTTTGCTACAAAAAAAGAGAACACTGCTATTCTAAATAGGGACAGTATCACACAGAGAATAAATTTACCTCAAGAAGTCTGTTGGTTCAAACCTCAGGAGCTTTCCAGGTGAAATCTGAAGCTGACCCTGTACACAGAGGTCAAGGAGAGACCTAAGAAAGAGGAACCACTCCTGATTGGTAGGTTTAATAGGCAAGGGTACTTACATATGAAGTTTGTCTGGGGTGGCTGCAAGACTAGTAGATCTCACAACCCACCTTTGAAATCTTTAAAGTTTATATACAGGCCTTACCAGGAGTCAGGCACATATTCAGTCCAGGCAGTCTCAACCACACATTGCTCTCTCAAACCTGTGTCCTTCCCAATGGCTCTAGCTGTGGGAATGGTGGGAGAAATTTACAGTGGTGACTCTTATAGAGCCCAGGGGTATAGGGAGGAGCTTCTCAGGGCTCCCTCCAGCTTGCAGGTCAATCTGCAGTCACATCCTCTAGATGACTTTTTCCCACACTCCACACCTCATGTGGCTCTTACAATCTCATATGCCCCACTCTCATGCAATGATCCCAGAGCAGTCAGCAAGGGTTTTCATTAGTATGGAGGAGGCTTATTTGGTGACTATCTGGCTATATCTGGAGTCATCTATCACAATAACAATATGGGCATATGAAAGAGAAAACACATGTTAAAAGAATTATTTCCAAAATAAGTAACAATTCTTCCACCAAGAGCCTGGTGATCTGGACACTGATTTATTAAGTCCCCTAGACTGAGGGTTAGATCACTAAGAGCAGTGGTTCTCAACCTTGGCTGCACATTAGAATCACCTGGGAATCTTTTTTTTTAAAATATATTTTATTGATTTTCTACAGAGAGGAAGAGAGAGGGACAGAGAGCCAGAAACATCGATCAGCTGCCTCCTGCACACTCCCCACTGGGGATGTGTCCGCAACTAAGGTACATGCCCTTGACTGGAATCGAACCTGGGACCCTTGAGTCTGCAGGCTGACGCTCTATCCACTGAGCCAAACCGGCCAGGGCTGGGAATCTTTTTAAAATCCTGATTTCTGGGCCTCATCCTCTGGAAATTCTGTTTCTTTGTTACTAATGTTGTGGCCCCACCTCATAACAAAGAAACAGAATTTCTGGAGGATGAGGGCCAGAAATCAGGATTTTAAGAAGATTCCCAGGTGATTCTAATGTGCAGCCAAGGTTGAGAACCACTGACTAAGAGCATACTCTTGTGTCCTTATGCAATTTAATGAAGATGATCCATTGGCACTCATCAGGCATGAACAGATAATCCTGGAAAATGGCACAGGAGCCTCTTTCAAGGCAGTAGCAATGTCCAAGGCCATTCTACTTTGGAGGACAGCTTTGCTGGCTATCATTTAAAGCTTGTTGGATGAATATAGTAAGAGTTTCTATGTGTGCTATAACATCCCCAAGCCAATGGAGAGGACAAAGATGGCAACCAAATGATCATACCAGTGAAAAACAGAACATGCCCATCAATCTTGAGGAGTGGGAAGTTGGCAACTTTTATTATCATAGGGCAGATTCTCCCCTATGTCTGGAAAAACCCCAGCGTGGAACAGCTCAACCACCCAGGTGGAAGCCACACATCATTGGGTACCATTCTGGGCTACCAATAAATACCTAAATAGCATGACCATTAATGTGACAGAATGACTACCCAGTTCTAATGATATATCCCATATTAATGGTGTAATTGGGATGGTTCTGTTTCAAGTGATTTTTCATTTCCCAAAATAGAGATGCCTATGTGTTAAAATATCCATAACCGTGGACAAGCCACACCTATTCCTAGACCACCCGCTCTAGTACAGGTCTTGGGGATAAAGTCCTATTTGGGGTGTGTTCCTCCCATGCCACAGATGTAGGATACAGGGCAAGATTGCCTCCAGGTGAGGGCTGTTGGAAATTATTGGAGGCCTCATGTTGAGCTCACTATATACTAGTCCCCCAGAAATTAACAAAAGGAAATGGCTCTAGAATCAATAGTATATGGTAACCCTCAGAAGTTTTCTGGCCCCTTCAGCACCATCCATGACCTTTGTAGGGTCAAGCCAAGCTAGGATATAGCCCAATTCCCCTTCGCAGTCAGTGGAAAGGTGTCCGCCTGGCCAGTGGCCATGAGATGCAGAGCAGCACAGATCCAAGTGTTTCCCACGTCTTTGACCAGCTAACAAGCTTCACCAGGTTCTCTGTTTGCCCTTGGTCTGCGTGCAGGCCTTTCCCAGCACATCTCCCTCTCCCTCCCTCTCCCATTTACTAGATAAGCCCCTAGTCTACCCTAGCTGAGTTCAGAAACTCACCTGACCACCTGTTATCAGGACTTCTCCAGATGTAAGTAATAAGGGCTATGTCTCTCCCTTCTGATCCCTAGCAAGTTTTTTTTCAGAGTAGCAAAGAACAGCGTGGCACTCCCTGGGTTGGAGCTCCTACAGTACCACCTTTTCCATAGAATCACCATGTTTTGATTTATTTATTTAAGCTCTGATAGTAAAATCACTTCAAAGTCATTTCTTTAGCACTTTCTTAATAAAACTTTTGGTTTTAAAGGCACTTGATTTATACAGCCACCTTATGAAAAATAGCTATGTGATCAGAGATGGCTTTATCTATAAAGTGAAGTTGGACTGTTTGTTTTTTTTAATTCTTTTATTCTTTTAGTCACTTTTCTGTCTTAAACATTTTTATTAGTTTCAGGTGCTCTCTAATGATGATTCTAAAAACCATAGCTTTCAAAAAAATTAGCTTTCTCTCTCAAATGGAGTCAGAACCAACAAAATCTACCCCCTCTCTATCCACACACACCTTCTAAGGTCTTCCTTGAGGAACAGGACAGCCAAGTCCTTTTATACATGACCTCAGAGCAAACATCATGTTACCCCAGCCCAGTGCCAACACTGGCCCCAACCTGCAGAGATTTAGAGCCTTTACCACTACCGTGGTTCAAGGAAACAGGACTAGGCAATCTCACTTGGTATCATAAACATTTAACCTGGCAGTATTTAACTTGAGCTGAGAAATTTAAAATTCCCTACTGAAGACTCAAAGGTCACTCTACACTTTAGAACAGTGTTTTGTGTCTGTCTGCTTTAAGAACAAAATAAGTCTTCTCAAGACCAGGAAAGATATACCAAATCTTGGTGGACCCAGAGGGACATGGAAATACAAATGGCCTTGCCTCCACCATGCTACCCTCCCGTCCCCATCAAGAAGAAAACTATAGCCAGAAGGCCCTGGATTAGGATATTGCATTTAAAATAGCCTGAAGAAAACTGCCTTTGGGCTCAATATTATTAAATTACAGAGGAGAAAGGCCATGAGGTTTAGGTTCTCAAAATTATTAGAGAGCAAAATTAAGATTAGAATTGACAACTCATATTTCCAGTACCTTGTTCCATACTCCCTCCTCCTTCTACTTTTTTATATTTTATCCTCCATTTAAATACAATTGACTCTCATCAACATGGTTTTGAATAGAGAGGGTCCACCTATATGCAAATTAAAAAAAATACCTGAATTTTTCTATCTGTATTCAGGAATCCACTGATGTTAAAGGCTGACTATATGCATTGATCTATGCCATTTTATGTAGAGGATGTGAGCTCCAGAAGATTTTGGTATCTATGGGGGGCAGGGGTCCTGGAACCAATCCCCCACAGATACTGAGGAACAATTAAATGGGAGGGTTAAAAGCTATACACAGATTTTTGAGTATGCAAGAATGGGCACCACTGACCTGAGTAGTTCAAGTCAACTATATAACTATGGTAAAATCAAAAAGAAACCTAGCAGCAATCAATATGTAAGAGTTCGACCTTTTACTCTCACCTGTTCCTTTTTATTCACTTACAATTGTTTCTTTAAATCATGAACACTGTCTTAAACATCTATAAATAAAAGGCTTGATTTAGACTGTTCTGATTTCTATAATAATCCTCTATTATCATCTGCCTCTAAATCAAACTTCTTCAGACCAAATATTGATGTTTTGCCCCTTATTTAATACCATCAACACTATTAATATTTTTTTAATAAACAAAGGAGACAGGCAAAAATTTTTTTGCGTTAGCTCTTCAATTTTAGAAGTATCTGAGAATACATGATTGAACTGCCTTGCTGTTATAATATTATTACTAGTTCCTCTTAATAAACATAATAAAAGAGAGGAACTTTATGTAAATATCTGTGTATGTGTGAGAGATGTGTATAAATACTATGGACACATACATATATATATATACGCACATATATGAAAACACACAATTTATAAGATCTGTGAATAAAAGTAAGCATAATAAAAGCAAAGATGCCATATTATGGCATCATTACTTTCTTAAAATTTTCATCACCCAGGAAACAAAATGAATAAATAAACACTGGATTAAAATATTAAGAGTTTTAAATTCTGATAATTACTCATTAGTACCACCACATATTTTTAAAGTATCTGTATATATCAGAAACTGTTTTTTAATATATCAGATATAGTATGGTTCATAAAGATGCAGCATAAATTCAGCCTATCAAGGAAATATTACTTTGAGACCCTTGATTTTCCGATTAAAAGCTGTAGGTACTTGAAGCCATAGCTGCTTTGAGATTCCTGAAAAGTACCTACATAGATAAGAGGACAAAGAGGTGTTTGCAAAACAAAAGAACCCCTCTGAAAAGTACCTCTCTGAAAATATATGAAAAGCATTCCAGTCTTAAACACAGACAATGGAATGCTGATTTAGAAAATATAAGTGTAACAAAAGACAATGACAGATTAAAACTCATTAAAATTAAATCAGCTCATTGTGTATCCTTGGCTAAACAGAAGATGATTCTTTTGTAAAAATATGTATGCGCTTTTTTTCCCTTTATACACAATAGTTCAGCGAGGCATTTCTCAGGTATATTAATGCCTATTCCTATTCCTACAGTGTATTTTTCTACAGACAAAAGTGAAAGTGCCAAGGCATCCAGCCATTCAGGACATACGAAAAACTTTGTAGGAGAAACTTTGTTTGACCATTAGCCACTGGGCTGAAACACAAAGCAGGCAATACTGTCATCATGGTCTCTGTGGGAGTTTTATGTGGAATTCTAATTAACCAACTCTCAATTTCTTTTCAGGTATTGGAAAAAACAATCTGACTAAAGTTCCTAAGGAATTTAGAAGGGAAATATGAATTTGTATGTGGCATACATTACAAGGGGCTCCCTGCAGATTCTTCTGGAGACTATTCAGGCATCTGTTTAAAACATTTCTTTAAGTCATGAAATTGTAATGCCATTCATCAGATATCGAACCCCTGGAAAATATCAGCTTACAAACAGAATACTGTAGCATTTCAGTGTCTTGGGGTTGACGAGAACAAAGTCTAGATGCTAAATCTTTAAAGCTCAAATCCCTTTTGTAAGTCCCTTTTTAATGACCATCTCCTCACGAACTAAAAGCTCCAGGAAGAACATGATGGTTGGCTTGGTCTCTGCTCTCTCCCAAGGGTTAGCACAGAGGCCAGCACAAAGGAGGTAGTCAATAAATATTTGTTAAGTTCTTTTCTAGTAGCTTCTTTATATACATTGGAAGAAGTGGAGGAAATGAACAAGATCAGCAAATCTCAGCAGAGAACTAGGAGGCTTTTGACAGAAGAGCAGAAACAGAATTCAGAGAAGTGAATCCTCATCTCTTGTTAGTGCTGCTCAGATTTTTCTCCCTTTTTGCAAGAAAAGTTCACAATAATAATGGCAGAAACAAAGCATAGATAAGAGAGCATACAGATAAATTTTCCAGGTTTCCTCTGACCCTTAATGACACAACACAATTGTGTGATTTGACCCAGGTGTCAATAACCAATTGGAAATCTGTGAATCATGTATATGTGTTCTTTTGAAAAAAAATTTCAATCAATCAACAGAATGAAGGACATCTGTATGCAGTGTTTATTGTTGCACTGTTTGTCAGTACTCATGCTTAACAACCTGCTTTAAAAATTCAAAACTGGTACAAATGTCTACACATATGATGAGAATTATGCAATGTAAAACCCAACATGGCCTATCTGATGTCTTGGTTTTAGCACTTGTTCATTTGGAAAACATCTGTGGCCTGTTTGACAGCTACTGTGGATGAAGCACAGATGCTTCAAAAAGAATTCCAGGCAGGCTGGTGCCTGTTCTTGCCTATGAATTATTCTGAGCCAGTGTCTCAATGTTAACAGGCTTTCTCTGGCTTTCATAATTATTCCACCAAGCTGTGTAAAGGCTGTTTTCACATGGGACAAGATTAGCATAGGTAATTGCGTGTAAGCAAATATCTGCCCTTCCATTGGGTAGTCACAGCATCACCCATGTTCCAGAGCACCGAACTCCCTTTTCAGGAATACACTTGACATGTCATCATTGAAGTAATTAGCATGTTTGGTTTTTTTTTTTTAATGTATAAATGCATCAGATTTCCACTAGAGACTTTTGTTCTTGTCAAAAGTCTCTAGTGGAAAAATCTCTCACATCTCTAACATTACAACTTGTGAATTACAATAGAAGGTAATTGCAACACAATGTTCCATAGGAACCTGTTGAAATATAAAGCTACCTCTCTGTAGCACTGGGTGGGGAGACAAGTGCAGGTTTCCAAGCTCTCTATGCTATTTTCCTGAGTTTCTGTTTTACACTGTAACTCAAGAAGTTCAAGTACATGAGCCTGAACTAGTCACAATGAAATGGTGGTACAAACACATTAAAAGTAATGAGAGTTTCCCATAATTCAGGCAAAGCAATTCAAAGCACAATGCAGAATTCAGAGACTTTCAGTGCTCACTTGTCTGCACTAAAAGCAACAATAGCCATATTGATTTTGTTTATTTGCATCTTGATCCAAAAGCTGTAAATGCATCTTACAAAATACAAATAATACAATGGGAACTTTTAAAAGCAACTTCAGAACTCAAGGAGAAACACACACACACACACACACACACACACACACACACGAAATAAAATAAAGTCTGAGGAGCCATGGCCAATGTGGTTCAGTTGGTTGAGCATCACCGAGTTCACTGAATGGTTGCCCGTTTGATTCTTGGTCAGGGCACATACCCAGGTTACAGGTTTGTTCCATCCCTAGTCAGGGTGCCTTTAGGAGGCAACCAATCTATGTTTCTCTCTCACATCTATGTGTGTCTCTCTCCCTTCCTTTCTCTCTAAAACATCAATTAAAATATTTTTAAATAAAGTCAGAGGTGAATTAACACACAAAATGCATGCCATGAAGTCTAAATTTGGCATTGAGTTTGATAGTAGCAGAGAGAGGAATAGGACCAAATTTGTGATGCCATTATTCAGAAGAAACACAATTCATGGTAAGCAGAATGATGTGTCCCAAATTAATGCTATTTGGTTTAGAAAGACACCTTGTGATTTATATTCTTCACTGGATTTACTTTCCTAAATAATCTAGATTGGGGTCATTCAAATTTTGAATTACCCAATAGTAGGTTATAAATAAATTTTTGGTCATGACCAAAACCTTTTAAAAACTTTATTAATATGCATTACACAAAGGTTAATTATCAACACTAATAAAAGAGAAAAATGGTAATTGGCGTACGAGCTACCCTTTTCATTGGCTAATCAGGGCTATATGCAAATTAACTGCCAACTGAGATGGCAGTTAACTGCCAACAAGATGGCGGCTAATTTGCATATGTAGGCACAATGCAGGGAGGCCAAAGGGAAAGCAGGAAGAAGCCCTGCCCCCCAGCCATGATCGGAGAATCAGGTGCCTTTTCTGCCCTGGCCAGTGATAGCAGGAAGTAGGGGTGGAGCCAGCAATGGGAGCTGGGCACCGGTCGAAGCTGGCAGTCCCAGGAGCTAGGGGTCCCTTGCCTGGGCCTAAAGCGAAGCCCACAATCGTGGGGTCGCTGCAGCTGCGGGTCCCTGCTGCCCGGGCCGAACGCCTAGGCCAGAGGCATCAGGCCTGGGCAAGGGCCCGATCCTGCGATTGGAGGGTGATGGGGGTCAACGCCTGAGAGCTCCCAGTATGTGAGAGGGGGCAGGCTGGGCTGAGGGACACTCCCCCCCCACACACACCCAGTGCACGGGGATCAGCGGAGCCGCGAGGCCTCCCGGCACCGGCATCAGTGTGACAGGGGGCAGTGCCCAAACCCCCTGAACCCCCTGATCGCCCTGCGGCTCTGTGTGCGACAGGGGGCGGGGCCACAACCTCCCTATCCGCCCTGCTCTGTTCGGGACAGGGGAAGGCGCCCCAACCCCCTGATCAGCCCTGCTCTGTGCCTGATAGGGGGGAGCTCCCCAACCCCCTGATCGCTCTGCGGCTCTGTGTGTGACAGGGTGCAGTGCCCCAACCCCCTGATCGGCCCTGCTCTGTGTGTGACAGGGTGTGGTGCCCCAACCCCCTCCCCCCCTGCCCCCACCCAACGGGTCCTGCTCTGTGTGTGACGGGGTAGAGCCATAACCTCCCCTTCGGCCCTGCCCTGAGTGTGAGAGTGGCGGCGCCCCAACCCCTCTGATGGGCTCTGCTCTGTGAGTGACAGGCGCCAGCGCCCCAACCCCCTCATTGGCCCTGCTCTGTGCGTGACAGGGGGTTGCGCCACAACCTCCCCATTGACCCTGCCTTTAGTGTGACAGGGGGCGGTGCCCCAACCCCCCAATCGGCCCTACCCTGAGCGTGACTGAGGGTGGCATCGCAACCTCCTGATTCTCCCTGCTCTGTGCATGACATGGGGCGGTGCCCCAACTCCCCAAATGGCCCTGCTCTGAGCCCGACCAGGGGCTGCACCTAGGGATTGGGTCTGCCCTCTGCCACCCGGCAGCAGGTCTAAGCCAGCAGGTCGTTATCTCCCGAGGGGTCCCAGACTGGGAGAGGGCACAGGCCGGGCTGAGGGACCCCCCCCTCCCTCCCTGAGTGCACAAATTTTTGTGCACCGGGCCTCTAGTCTATATATATAAAAGGCTAATATGCAAAGTGTCCCCTCAAGAGTTCGACCAGGAGACTGAGTTCTATCACTCGCTATGATGTGCACTGACCACCAGGGGGCGGCATGGATCAAAGGGAGGCCCTGGCAGGCAGCTGGAAGGCCCTGATCGGCCCCTGATCACTGGCCAGGCCTAGAGACCCTACCCATGCATGAATTTCATGAACTGGTCCTCTAATACAGTGATGGCGAACCTATGACACACGTGTCAGAGGTGACACGTGAACTCATTCTTTTGGTTGATTTTTCTTTGTTAAATGGCATTTCAATATATAAAATAAATATCAAAAATATGTCTTTGTTTTACTATGGTTGCAAATATCAAAAAATTTCTATATGTGACACAGCAGCAGAGTTAAGTTAGGGTTTTTTAAAATGCTGACATGCCAAGGTCAAAAGGTTCGCCATCACTGCTCTAATATATATATGCTGGATTGTAAAATTGTAATATATATATATATATACATATATATACTAAAGGCCCAGTGCATGAAAATTTATGCACTGGAGTGGGGGATCACTCAGCCTGGCCTGCCCCCTCTCACAGTCCAGGAGCCCTCAGGGGTGGGAGGCGACCCAGCAATCAGGGGAAGGTGATGCCCCATCATACCTCTGCTGCTGCCACTGCCGGCAGCACAAGCCTAAACCAGTCCTGGTTACCTGAGCCTCAGGTGGCCCTGGGCGGCTGGGCAGCCGACATCCAAGGTTTGCCTGTGCCTCGGGCTGGCCCTGGGCAGCTGGGGGCTGAGGGGACAGGGGGACTCTGGAGGCAGGTGCGCTGCAAGGCTGGGCCAGCCCCCAGGTGGGCCCCACCTTGCCATGCACCTGCCGACCTGGCAGGGCTGAGGGGACTGGGCACCGGCATCTTGTGGCTGTGGGCATCACCATCTTTGAGGGCAGGGCAGTCAATAGCATATTCCCTTCTTATTGGCTGTGGGCACTGCCATCTTTGAGGGTGGGGCAGTCAATTAGCATATTCCCTCCTTATTGGCTATGGGCGCGCCACTATCTTTGAGGGCAGGGCAGTCAATTAGCATATTCCCTCCTTATTGGCTGTGGGCACCACCATCTTTGCGATGGTGTGAGGGTCAATTAGCATATTCCTCCTTTAGTAGATAGAATCTATGCTGGATTGTAAAATTTTTAATTTATTTCTTATGGTTGTGGTCAATGAAAATGTTGAAAGCTCCTGAGCTAACCTGATGAAGTCTCTACTTACTTTCACTAGGCAACAACATGAAAACAGTCATGAAAAATGCATAGAATTGGGGTAAGTAGAGAGATCTGTGCTTCAAAGCTTTGCTCAGTGATGAAGGCAGCTGTACATAGATGAGGCATGCCAGAGACCAATTCCAGCATGACAACAGGGCTGCATCTGGGAATGGCTGAAGGCATTTCCCCAAACCTGAATAGGATATATTAAATTGATTTCTTGGCTGCCAGACAGCTAAAGGGCATCTTAATCTACATGTTATTGCCTCCTACTGGCCAAACACCCGAACAGCTATAGGCTAATTCCCCATTCTGACAATGGACTCTGAATAAAACCCTGACCCTTTGAAGTGTATATCTCTGCCTCATCTCAGGACAAATTGTGTTAATAAAAAGCATGGGGTCCTGGGACAAGGAGCCTTAGACTTAAGACCTTAGAACTTAGCTCCTTTAGCTAAGTTCCTCTGACCCCCAAATGCCTTTCAAAATTACATTTTGTCTCTGGACTCCTATTTATTAATCTATGCACAGCCTTCTCCAGATTGCTGAACCCTTCTTAATGCTGGGACAAGAACCCCGGCAGAGGCAGTTTCTCTGGAGGGTTCTTAGTGAGGCTTTAAAACTGAAGCAAATTCCAAAAGAAAATTATCTTCAACTGCTCTCTTGTTGATACTTTTGATGAATTTTAATTGAGATGATAAGGACACATATGTAATACCTTAATCAATAAAGGAAAAAATGAAAAAAATAAATGCCATCAGTGACCAACAAAAAAAATATATACATATAAACAAATCTATAATAATAAAAGCATAATATGCTAATTATCCTGGATGTCCTTCCAGACATCCTTCCAGACGACCATCCGGATGAAGCTGGGGCTTCTGGCACCCGGATCCTGGGTGCCAGAAGGAAGCCAGTGCAGGCAGCGGGGGGGGGGGGGGAGGAAGACCTACTATTGCACGAATTTTGTGCATCGGGCCTCTAGTAAATAAATAAGTAAGTAAGTAAGTAAGTAAGTAAGTAAGTAAGTAAATAAATAAATAAATGTATTTAGTGTCTGTTCTGGCAGCACATATATGAAATTGGAGCAAAACAGAAATTATTAAATGGCCCCCAAGCAAGGATGACAGGGACATTCGTGAAATGTTTCATATTTTTACAATGTTATGTGTCCATTATATCTTAATGAATTAAAATAAATGCACTATTTACAATAAAAAAGAAGCTAATAGACATTAAAGTTGTCTTTATATCATAAACCAAACAATAATACTGATACCTGATTTAGGGCCCAGGTCAGGAGAACCTTTAAGTGTATGACTTGTTACCCCAAACCCTCCCAGGTACAGCCTATGGCTCCAGTAATCTGTTCTACAAGATCCTGGGGGTCTTACAACATTCTTGTATGCATATCCATCTCCCTCATTAGATTGAGACACGTCAGAGATGGAGATTGTGACTTTCCAGCAGCAATCACACTGCTCAGCACTTTGTAGAAACTCAAAGCATATTTGTGAGGAGAATGAATGCATAAATGAGTAACTATTCACTGCTGGTCCTGTATTTCTCAATGCAGTCAAAATCTGTTCTCATAATGAGGACCACCTGACAATCCAACAGACTACAGTGCTTTCAGAATTAAGAGAGAAAGGGGGCTTTAATGTTAATTTCTTAAAATTAGCCAATCACTCATCAAGGATGGCAAATCAGTTTCAGCTCATGTGCTGAAACTGAGGGACTGGAAGCAGCTCCTGGGTTCAAGACTGACTTGGGCGGGGCTGAGTTAGCAGAAGTGAACTTGGACTGTTAAGCGTTGCCCCTGAGGAGATGACGATGGCCCATGTGCCACATGCCTTTCATCTCCAAAGAGCTAGTCAGAGATGTGCATATTCATCTGTAACAGGAACTGAAAACTGGTTTTGTTTAAAGTAGCACTCCCAATCTTCCCCGCTCCTCCTGGGAAACAAGGGACATAAAGAGTTAAGGAATGAGCAAGGTAATGACCATAAGTATTTAAATCCAGGTTCTTTCTTGACATTAATAGTACAACCATTAGTCCCCATGTGGGAGAGATGGCAATGGAATATATTTTACACAATCTCTTCTCCCTGGAGTGGGGCAGAGAAAGAGAAAGAACAGCCAAACATTAAAGCTGTAACTCCTAAAACAGATATTTCATAATTGCTACTTAACAACAATTTTTTAAAATGAAGTGAGCAGCTGCAGTAATTATAGTTGACTTGTCAAAACCATTCAGTATTTGTTAATTTTTGATAGATAGCCTTTTCTCCATTTCCTCCAGGATCTGGAAGGTTGAAATAGGGTAAGTGAATGTCTTAAAGGCTACAGGCGATATGCATTTCAAAGAGGGTCCTTTGTTTTGCTTTTTTCCCCTTAGATCCCTGTTCATATCCAAGATCTCTGTGAAGTAGAAAGTAATGCACTCTAGAGGAAATTGTTTGCAAACCCAAGAAAGAATTCAAAATTATGGGTCAGAGCCATTTGTTTGCAAATATAATGAAAATTCAGGGTTAGATTTCAGTGTGCTGCTGGGTCATTAAAGTATTGTTTGTGCTGCTTTACCTGAGAAATTAAATAATGGACTCTTAGTGTCACTCACACTGGTCATGTACCCCAGAGTAGGGAGAAGCTTTCTGATGGGAAGCAGACATCAGTGAAAGCTGCTGTGCCCCACAGAAAGACTCAGCCAACTTAGGGAGAGCATTAGTTCAGAATGGTGCACTGAGTGGAGGAAACGCATGAAAGCTCACAGATGTAAAGCTCCTTGCTCTTGACAGAGTGGGCCTCTGTACAGACATTTAATAAAATCCAGGAGGGGAAAAAAGTTGAATCCATTTAGATCTTTGTTTAGCAACACTTGGGCAGCAAACTATACTCCAGAGAAGGAAGTTTAACTTGTTTTGGGAAGGACCTCATGAGTAAAAGATCTGGGCAGAGCCCTTTAGGTTAAACATGGGGAAGTTTGGAAGGAAACAACATGGGAGCAATGCAAATATAGTAGAGTCAAAAGAAAGTGAGAAAGAGGGAGAGAAAGAGAAGCGACCGCAGATTCAAAGACAAAGTGATAACTGAGATTGGCAATCTGGAAGAATTAAAAATAGCAATAAAAACAGGAGACTTCAGAAATTGCATTATTAAAAAAGAAAGGAAGAAAGAACACATCTGTCCCTGGGTAATGTTTTCAGTGGTAAGAGTGTTGACTCCTAAGAGTTGCAGGCTTGATTCCCGGTCAAGGGCATATACCTGGGTTGCAGGAGATAACCATTCAGTGTGTCTCTCTCACATTGATCATCTCTCTCTCTCTCTCTCTTTCTCTCTCTCTCTCTCTCTCTTTCTCTCTCTCCTCCACCCCTCTACTCTCTTTTTTAAAAAAATACATTTTTATTGATTTCAGAGAGCAGAAGTGAGAAGGAGAGAGAGAAAAAAAACAATGATAAGAGAGAATCATTGATCAGCTGTCTCCTGCATTGCCGGTACTGGGAATCTAGCCAGCAACCTTGGCATGTGCCATGACCAGGAATGGAACCTTGACCTCCTGGTTCATGGGTCAACACTCAACCACTGAGGCACGCCAGCTGGGCCCCTCCACTCTCTTTAAAAATCAATGGAAGATCTTGAAGGGGAGAGTGGATGTTGTCGGAAGCCTGAAAATCCCGGGAATCTACAACCAGGGCACCCAGCGAACAGCTGCGAACCCCGGAACACCAGTCCCCAAGCTGCGTGAGCAAGCAGATTCCGAGGAGCTCTGCACCCCTCACAAAAAGGTCAGATTTCGCCTGGGATAAGGTGAGGTCTGTGGTCCGGTCAAGAGAGAGAAACACATGGCAGGAATTGGAGGATCCAGGGAAGTCTGTGCCCAGAAAAAGTCGGCTGCCGCTGAGGCTGGCCTGATCCGCGAATGTGGAAGGGGATCTGCAGAGCTGCTAACAGAAGGGAAATCTAAAATGCAACCCATAGTTGAACTGGGCGCAAAAGGGCAGTCTAAAAATTTTAAGTGTGCTGGCTGCTTAGACCCAAGGGGAAAAAAGACTGCACAGACTTGCACAGCAGCACTGGAGTTTGCTCACATACTCTGGCTCTTTTCTCTCTCTCTCTCTCTCTCTCTCTCTCTCTCTCTCTCTCTCTCTCTCTTTAAAACCTTGCTTTTGATTACTAAGCCCCATACATAGGATCACCCAACTGGGGACACTCTAAGAAACTGCAGGGGAAAGTTGTTTCTGTGGAACCTGGGGATCAGAGCGGGGAGTAAAGATCAGAGAACCAGCACTGGGGCAGCCCATTCCCCCAAACCAGTATTAAGTGCCACAGGGAAAACAAAATCTAAACACTAGCTAGAGAGGACCTATAGGCCAGGAGGTCAATCCAGAAACATTGCCACCCAGGGGTTGAATCACAAATTGATTCTTGTGTAAATACAAATAAAGGAGTATAAGAAACAAAGAAGAACTGCCTGCTTGAAAATCAGGACTGTGGCCTACAACACTGAGGAGCAGTGGAACGCAGGGAACTTCAATACTGTCCTGACTAGGAAACAGTTGTGCCAAACAGAACAGTAGAGGAAGTGAATGACCTTCACTACTGCACATTTTTATTTTATTTTTTTTATGTTTTACTTAAGAAACTAAGTTTTTTCCTCACTTGATTATACCTTTTTAATTATTACATTTTTATTTTTAATCAGTATTACAGTATTATTACTACTACTATTTTACCCCCTTTTTTAAAAAGTGTCATTTTATTTTCTCTTTCTTGTATTTTGGGATTAGTGATCTACATTCTATTTTCATCTTTTCTTTAGCATCATTTTACTCTATCTCAACTTTACCTTTATGCCAACACTTTCTTCCTCACTTTCCCCCTTTTGTTGTCCTGTTTCTCTTACCCTATTCGTGCTTTAGATTTTCCCTATTCCTTCTTTTTACCTCCTGTTAAAATTTCACCCTACTTATATATCTAATTTCTAATCCCCTGCTGTAAGTCCATACCCACCTCTCTCTTCTCTTTCTTCACTATCCAAATTTTTTTCTCTCTGTCGTTTTGTGGTTGTTTGCTTGATTGTTGATTATATTGGTTTTTTTTATGCTTGTTTGTGAGATTGTTTCACCTTTTATTTTTGTTTTTTTGTTTTGTTTTTGGTTATTTTTGCTTCTGTTTTCCCTCGCCTCACTTGATATTAGTTGTTGATTGTAGTTTGCATTCATCTCTAGGTATTTTTTGCTGGCATTTGTTGGGATTAGTGGCTATTCTATTAGAATTTTCTCCCCATATAAATAGTTTTTCCCCTCTTCTATTTCATTCTCTTTCTTTTCTCTCTTACTTTTTTTCTTTTCCCAATTTCATTTTTGCACTCCTTTTTTCCTCTCTGTTTTCCTTTTTTTCTTTTTCTCTTCTTCTTTCTTTCTTATCCCCTAATTCTCTTTTCTCTGGCGGTCACCTTTATTTAGGGTTATTAATATCGTGAATACATTTGTGTTAAGTGCCTTGTGCATTGTGCCTTGTTGTGCTGTATTTTGTGCCTTTAAATCAGCACAGGAGAGAAAGAACTACATAACCAGACACCCAAAGAAGAGAGATAATGAGGAGACAAAGAAATAGCCCACATATGAATGAAAAACAGGCATCACCAGAAAAGGAAGTAAACAAAATGGAGGCAAGCAACCTGTCAGAGAAAGAATTCAGAGAAATGGTCATAAGGTGGATCAAAAGGAAATGAAGAAGAACCAAGAAGAAATGAAAAATGACATTACTGCTATAAAGAACTCAATAGAAAGTATCAACAGTAGACTAGAAGAAGCAGAGGACAGCATCAGTGAACTAGAAGACAAGGTAGGAAAAAACACCCAAGCAGAGCAGCTTCTGGAAAAAAAAAATTAAAAAGCAGGAGGAGAGCCTAAGGGAACTTTGGGACAACACGAAATGAAACAATATCCGCATAATAGGGATGCCAGAAGGAGAGGAAACTGATCAAGGAATAGAAAACCTGTTTGAAGGAATAATGACAGAAAACTTGCCTGATATAAGGAAGAAAAAACTCACACAAATCCAAGAATCTCACAGAATCCCAAACAAAATGAACCCCAAAAGACCGACACCAATGCACATTATAATTAAATTGACAAACACCAACAACAAAGGAAGAATCTCATAAGCAGCCAGAGAGAGAGACAGAAAGTTACCTACAAAGGATCCCCCATTAGACTAGCGACTGATTTCTCAACAGAAACACGTCAGGTAAGAAGGGAATGGAATGAAATATACAAAGTCATGCAAAGCAAGGGTTTGAATCCAAGAAGACTATCAATCAAAATTGAGGGTGAAATCAGGAGCTTCACAGACAAAAAAAGACTAAGGGAGTTTATTACCACCAAACCAGCAATGCAAGAAATGCTAAACGGTCTGCTGTAAAAAGGAAAAAATAGTAAATGAAGAAGGAACACAGGGCATAAAAATGGCGGCAAACAAGTACCTATCAATAATAACTTTAATTGTAAATGGATTAAATGCAGCAATCAAAAGACATAGGGTAACTGAGGGATAAGAAAACATGGCCCATATATCTGTTGTCTACAGGAAACCCACCTCCTCAGAAAAAAAGACACACACAGACTGATGGTGAAGGGATGGAAAAAGTTTTTTCAGGCGAATGGAAATAAAAAAAAAGCTGGGGTAGCAATACTTATATCTGACGAATTAGATCTCAAAGTGAAGGACATAAAAAGAGATAAGGAAGGCCACTTCATAATCCTAAAGGGAGCAATCCAACAAGAAGAAATAACTCTGGTAAACATATACGCACCCAATACAGGAGAACCAAAATACATAAAAAAACTTCTGGAGGATATCAAGGGAGAGATGGACAGCAATACAATCATAGTAGGGGACTTTAGTACCCCACTATCAGCATTGGACAAATCCTCTAAACAAAAAATCAGAAAAGAAACATCAATCCTAAATGACTCACTAGATCAGATGGAATTAATTGACATCTTCAGAACATTTCACCCCAAAGCCACAGAATATACATTCTTCTCAAGTGCACATGGGTCAGTTTCAAAGATAGACCATATATTGGGTCACAGGCAAAGTTGCTTCAAATTCAAGAAGATAGCAATCATATCAGGCACAAGGGCATAATATTAGAAATCAACTACAATAAAAACAATCCAAAAAAATCAAACACATGGAAACTGAAGAGCATGCTATTAAAGAATGACTGGGTTACCAATGGGATCAAAGGAGAAATAAAAAACATCCTGTAAACTAATGACAATGAAAACACAACAATTCAAAACCTATGGGACACAGCAAAAGCAGTCTTGAGAGGGAAGCTCATAGCTGTACAAGCCTACAGCAAAAAACAAGAAAAAATTGTAGTAAATTATCTAACTCTACAACTCAAAGAATTAGAAAGAGAGCAACAAGAAAACCCCTGAGTGAGCAGAAGGAAGGAGATAATAAAGATTAGAGCAGAAATAAATGACATAGAGACCAAAAAAAAAAAAATACAGAAAATCAATGAAACCAAGAGCTGGTTCTTTGAAAGGATAAACAAGATTGACAAACCTGTAGCCAGGCTCACCAAGAAGCAAAGAGAGAGGACCCAAATAAACAAAATCAGAAATGATAGAGGTGAAATAACAACAGACCCCACAGAAATACAAATGATTGTTAAAAAAAAATACTATGGACAGCTCTACTCCAACAAACTAGACAACCTGGAGGAAATGGACAAATTCCTAGAAAAATACAACATTCCAAATCTCAATCAGGAAGAATCTAAAAATCTCAATAGGCCAATAACTATGGAAGAAATTGAAGCAGTCATCAAAAAGCTTCCATCAAACAAAAGCCCAGGACCAGACGGCTTCACAGGGGAGTTTTACCAAACATTCAAGGAAGAACTAAAACCTATCCTCCTCAGACTACTGCAAAAAATTCAAGAGGAAGGAACACTTCCAAGCTCATTCTATGAAGCCAGCATCACCCTAATACCAAAACCAGGTAAAGACAACACAATGAAAGAGAATTATAGGCCAATATCCCTCATGAACATCCTCAACAAAATCCTCAACAAAATCTTAGCAAATCGGATCCAGCAGTACATCAGAAAGATGATACACCATGACCAAGTAGGATTTATCCCAGGGATGCAAGGATGGTACAATATCCGAAAATCAGTAAATGTGATACATCAAATAAACAAATTGAAAGAAAAAAACCACATAGTCATATCAATTGATGCAGAAAAAGCATTTGACAAAATCCAACACCCATTTTTGATAAAAACTCTCAGCAAGGTGGGAGTAGAAGGATCATACCTCAACATAATAAAAGCCATATATGACAGGCCCACAGCCAACATCATACTCAATGGACAAAAACTAACACCATTTCCCCTAAGAACAGGAACAAGACAGGGATGCCCACTCTCACCACTCCTGTTCAACATAGTACTGGAAGTGTTAGCCATTGCAATTAGACAAGAAGAAGACATAAAAGGCATCCAAATTGGAAAAAAGGAAGTAAAACTATCCTTACTTGCAGAAGACATGATATTATACATACAAAACCCTAGAGACTCCATCAAAAAACTTAATACATGAATTTGGCAATGTAGCAGGATACAAAATTAACCCCAAGAAATCTGAGGCATTTCTATACACCAATAGTGAACTTTCAGAAAGAGAGATTATAAAAACAATCCCATTTACCATCGCACCAAAAATGTTAAGCTACCTAGGAATAAACTTAACTAAAGAGGTAAAAGACCTCTACTCAGAAAACTACAGGACGTTGAAAAAAGAGATAGAGGAAGACATAAACAGATGGAAGAACATACCGTGTTCATGGATTGGTAGAATCAACATCATTAAAATGTCCATACTACCCAAAGCATTCTATAAATTCAATGCACTTCCCATTAAAATACCAATGGCATACTTCACAGATCTAGAACGAACTCTCCAAAAATTCATCTGGAATAAAAAAAGACCCCGAATAGCTGCAGCAATCCTGAGAAAGAACAAAGTAGGTAGGATCTCAATACCAGATATCAAGCTGTATTACAAAGCCACTGTTCTCAAAACTGCCTGGTACTGGCACAAGAACAGACAGATAGATCAATGGAATAGAATAGAGCCCAGAAATCCTCCAGAACCAATATGCTCAATTAATATTTGACAAAGGAGGCAAGAACATACAATGGAGCCAAGATAGTCTCTTCAATAAATGGTGTTGGGAAAATTGGACAGATATATGCAAGAAAATGAAACTAGACCGCCAACTTACACCATACACAAAAATAAACTCAAAATGGATAAAGGACTTAAATGTACGACGGGAAACCATAAAAATTCTAGAAGAATCCAAAGGCAACAAAATCTCAGACATATGCCGAAGCAATTTCTTCACTGATACAGCTCCTAGGGCACTTGAAACTAAAGAGAAAATGAACAAATGGGACTACATCAAAATGAAAAGCTTCTGCACAGCAAAAGAAACCATCAAGAAAACAACAAGAAAACCCACTGCATGGGAAAACATATTTGCCAATGTCATATCTGATAAGGGCCTAATCTCCAAAATTTATAGGGAACTCATACAACTTAACAAAAGGAAGATAAACAATCCAATCAAAAAATGGGCAAAGGACCTAAATAGATACCTTTCAAAAGAGGACATTCAGAAAGCCAAGAGGCATATGAAAACATGCTCAAAGTCACTAGTCACCTGAGAGATCCAAATCAAAACAACAATGACGTACCATCTCACACCTGTCAGACTGGCTATCATCAACAAATCAACAAACGACAAGTGCTGGAGAGGATGTGGAGAAAAAGGAACACTCATTCACTGCTGGTGGGAATGCAGACTGGTGCAGCCACTATGGAAGACAGTATGGAGTTTCCTCAAAAAACTAAAAATGGAACTCCCATTTGACCCTGTGATCTCACTTCTAGGAATATATCCCAAGAAACCAGAAACACCAATCAGAAAGGATATAAGCACCCATATGTTCATAGCAGCACAATTCACCATAGTTAAGATCTGGAAACAGCCTAAGTGCCCATCAGTAGATGAATAGATTAGAAAACTGTGGTACATCTACACAATGGAATACTATGCTGCTGTAAAAAAAGAAGGAACTCTTACCATTTGCAATGGCATGGATGGAACTGGAGAGCATTATGCTAAGTGAAATAAGCCAGTCAATGAAGGAAAAATAGCATATGCTTTCACTCATTCATGGATAATAGAGGCCATTATAAACTTTTGAACAATAATAGATACAGAGGCAGAGCTGCCTCAAACAGATTGTCAAACTGCAGCGGGATGGCTGGGGAGGGTTGGGGGGCAGTAGGTAGGGGAGAAAGAGATCAACCGAAGGACTTGTATGCATACATATAAGCATAACCAATGGACATAAGACACTGGGGGGTAAGGGAGGCCAGGGGATTGTCAAGGGCAGGGGAAAAAAAGTACATATATGTAATACCCTTTGTAATACTTTAAGCAAAAAAAAAAAAAAAAAGGTCAACAGAACCAAGAGCTGGTTCATTGAAAGGATAAACAAGATTGATGAACCTCTACCCAGGTTCACCAAGAAGCATAGAAAGATAGGACCCAAATAAACAAAATCAGAAATGAAAGAGGATAAATAACAACAGACCCCACAGAAATAGAAAGGATTGTTAAAAAATACTATGAACAAATCTATTCCAACAAACTGGACAACCTGGAGGAAATGGACATATTCCTAGAAAAATACAACCTTCTAAAAACTCAATCAGGAAGAACCTAAAAATCTCAATAGGCCAATAACTATGGACGAAATTGAAGCAGTAATCAAAAAGCTTCCAGCAAACAAAGGCCTGGGGCCAGATGGCTTTACATGGGGAGTTTTACCAAACATTCAAGGAAGAACTATAACTTATCCTCCTTAGACTATTCCAAAAAATTCCAGAGGAAGGAACACTAACAAGCTCATTCTATGAAGTCAGCACCATCTTAATACCAAGCCAGATAAAGACAACTCAATGAAAGAGAATTACAGGCCAATATCCCTTGTGAACATAGATGCCAAAACACTCAACAAAATTCTAGCAAATCAGATCCAGTAGTACATCAACAAAACAACAAGAAAGCCCACTGCATGAGAGAACATATTTGCCAATGTTATCACTGATAAGGGTTTAATCTCCAACATTTATAGGGAACTTGTACAAGTTAACAAAAGGAAGATAAACAATCCAATCAAAAAATGGGCAAAGGACCTAAATAGACACTTTTTGAAAGAGGACATTCAGAAAGCCAAGAGACATATGAAAACATGCTCACAGTCACTAATCACCCGAGAGATGCAAATAAAAACAACAATGCGGTACCATCTCACACCTGTCAGAATGACTATCATCAACAAATCAACAAAGACAAGCGCTGGAGAGGATGCGGAGAAAAAGGAACACACATGCACTGCTGGTGGGAATGCAGACTGGTGCAGCCACTGTGGAAAACAGTATGGAGTTTCCTCAAAAAGTTAAAAATGGAATTCCCATTTGACCCAGCGATCCTACATCTAGGATTATATCCCAAGAAACCAGAAACACCAATCAGAAAGGATATTTGCATCTCTTTGTTCATAGCAGCACAATTTACCATAGCTAAGATTTGGAAACAGCCTAAGTGCCCATCAACAGATGAATGGATTAGAAAACTGTGGTACATCTACACAATTGAATACTATGCTGCTGTAAAAAAAGAAGGAACTCTTACCATTTGCAACAGCATGGATGGAACTGGAGAGCATTATGCTAAGTGAAATAAGCCAGTCAATGAAAGAAAAATACCACATGATATCACTCATTTATGGATAATAAAGACCATTATAAACTGATGCACAGACTGTCAAACTACAGTGGGAAGCCAGGGGAGGGTTGCAGGGGGAATAAGAGATCAACCGAAGGACTTGTATGCATGCATATAAGCATAACTAATGGACACAAGGCACTAGGGTGCAGGGGAGGCCAGGGAAGGTCAAGGGGGAAGAGAAAGGAGACATATGTACTACTCTCTGTAATACTTTAAGCAATTAAAAAAAAAACAATGAAAAAATATCCTGGGGTGAGGATTAACAAACAAACAAACAGAGAGAATACATCTATAAAACAATAGCCCAAGCTAAAGTGATAAATAACAACAAAATGAAATTAATGGGACCATAATAAATACATTTAAAGCATGAAAAAGAAAATGTACATGATTAAAGATCAAACTAATCACTTCAATCAGAGGTCTTCACACTTTTCTGAAAAGGGTCCAATAGTAAACACGTTAAGCTTTGCAGGCTTTGTTACAGCTATTCATCTCTGTGGTAATATACTATTTATTTAATATTTACTATCCATGAAGTGTTTAGAATAGGGCCTAGACATAGTCATTGGTTATTATTATCATCAGTATCAAGGCATACCCAAATTAAGTTATGAACTTCAAAGAAATCATGTAGAGATTTAAGCAGAAAAAGTCACCCACAGTGGGGAATCGGGCTGGCCTTAAACTTTCTCACAGCAATATTTAATTCCAGAAGTCAAGTCAACAGCACAATGTTTATAACATATTAAGGAGCAGTATGTGCAACCAAGAGTAGTACACCCAATCAAGGTGTTCAACTATAAAAGTAATAGGCGGTCCTTTCAAATATAAAAGAACTCTAAGAATGAAGAATTTATAATCCCTTTGCTAAAATGTTAAGCAAATGAAAATGTTAAAGCTACAGAACAATAAAATCCAACCAACCAAGTGATAAATTAAAAATCAAACTCAGTAATGGAAAAGTCATGGTAAAAGAACTAGTGCTGAGCATTGCATCCCTTTAAATAGGGAACTCATAATGATTAACAGGGAATTGTGTTTGCAGAACAAAATATAATGCTACAATGCTGACAAAGAAAAAGAATTTGAAACAAAAAATTAAGAGGTAGAGGAAAGAAAGGAAAATCATCATTCTTATCAGGTTGCCTATCAAATACTATTTAAAGTTGAAATATGAAATTTAGAAAATGATGCCTCCAATCCTATAAAAGTTTCATGCCATTAGTGAAATGACATAAAAAATTATTTCTCATTGTTTAAGAAACATGTTAAATCCAAAAGTTTCACTTCAGCTTTTTCCCCCTAAAATTTAAATAAAATTAAATGTATTTTACACAGAAAATGATTGCATTATTTCAAAATTATTTTTCATTTATTTATTCAACCATTTGTCTACCCATGCTATATATGTTCAGAAAAAGGTGTGCAGAATAATATTCACCAAATTATTTTTAGGCAGTAGAATTTAGGGTGATTCTTGCTTTCTTCTTTGTACTTAGTTGTTTTTGTTGTTATTGTTGTTGTTTTGACAAATAATGCATGGGATTCCTATCTGCCCACTCTAATTTATTCTTACCTGTACCCATGACTAAGCCATGTATTTTAACCTTTCTTGTAGCTACATGTGACCATGTAACTAAGTTTTATTCAATACTAGAGGCCTGGTGCACAAAATTCGTGCACCCGGCGGGGGGATTGTCCCTCAGCCCAGCCTGAACCCTCTCCAATCTGGAACCCCTCAGGGGATGTCCGACTGCCGGTTTAACTGCTCCCTGCTGGCCCAATTGTCTCCAAATGCCCTCCCCTGCCAGCCTGGTCCCCATCAACTGCTCTCTCCTGCAGGCCAGGCCTGGCCGCCCCCAACTGTCCTCCCCTGGTGGCCTGGTTGCCCCTAACTGCCCTCCCCTACTGGCCATCTTGTGGCTATGGGCACCACCATCTTTGAGGGCATGGGAGTCAATTAGCATATTCCCTCCTTATTGGCTGTGGGTGCTGCCATCTTTGCAATGGCGTGAGGGTCAATTAGCATATTCCCTCTTTATTAGATAGGATAATGTGAGCAGAACTAAGGTTCAACTTCCTTTGGTATGATCTATGACTTCTTTCTTTCTGCTTCCTTCCCGGTGACCAGAGTCAACTGTATGAACGTGTGTGAAACAGAGCCACTGAAACACCAGAAACACTCACCTTGGTTGTGTACAGAGAGAAGAACAAAGGTTGTATTCTTTTAGCCATGTTTTTGTGAGTCTCTTGACAGAGCATCCTAATCCTTTAGTATAGTTAATATAAGCATGCATTATTTTATTTAAAAAAAATAGCCAATAACCTAAAAATAGAATCAAAGTAGTCTAAAAAAAATTAGCAAAATCTAAGCCCAAATCCCCAGCACATAAGTCGCATATTTCAATTATTCCAGCAATAGTGTAAGAATAAATGTGCTGCCACCATTATGACTGACAACCTTTAAATATGGATTTCACCAGCTAAAAGACCTAGTGGTAATACCACTTTGTGACCTCATTAATCTTCTGAATTGATTTAATCTTTGAGACTTATTTGTTTTTCAGAAATAGTCTGGTTTACAATGTTTTAGATTAGTGAAGACAATGTTTTCTCTAAATTCAGAAGGATATTGATCTCTAATATCATTATCCTTGCTACTCACCAGATATTTCACATTGGTTCAAAGTAAATCAGTTGGATCTAGACAAACACTATATTCTCTAAACCTTGTTTCATAGCATTTTAAAAATTAATTTTGACATAGAACCTTTTTACATACATTAATTAAACTCCTGTGTCCAGGGAAAAGTTTGGGAAACATCACCATTACACCATTCTTTGTGTTTGTGACATGCAATAAGAGATTATAACTCTATATCAGTGTATTGGGCTAATGAAGGATCATTTGGATACTAATCATAGCACTGAAATATTTATAGGAAAAAGTCATCTGAAAATTGGAAGGAGGCTCAAGAAGCTCTTCCAAATAAGGCATCAAATATTTTTTTTCAAGCTTTTTAATTAAGCTGCAAGATGACAGGTTTCCAGATTTTATTTATCACCACAGAGATAAATGATTTTCAAATAATCACTGAGGAGAGAAATGTGGGAGGTTAACATAAAAATTCTCATTTAGTTCTCTTCACACATCTGCCCCTGAAAAATCTTTTTTGACTCCAATTTTTTATTTTATTTTATGAAAGGAGAAATTCAAATATGAAAGGCATAAAAAGCCTAAATGTCTGGCTCATTTCCTCTCAGGAAACAAAAATCTTTCAACAACATGTTTGTAAATTATAAGCCAGACACAAATACTAATTTCGCAGTCCAGAGCTATCCAAAATCTCTGCAAACTAGAGTTTTTAGAAACCATGCCAGACTCTGGCCGGGTAGCTCAGTTGGTTAGAGCATCATCTGGCTGCACCAAGGTTGCAGATTTGATACCAGTTAGGGTACATGCAAGAAGCAACCAAGGAATATATCAATAAGTGGAAGAACAAATCTCTCTCTCTCTCTCTCTCTCTCTCTCTCTCTCTCTCCAATAAATTAAAAATAAATAAAAATAAAAACCCATACCAGTCAAAGATGTCTAAAACAATGCTGCCTGATTCTTTTTTGAAGTTAGCTTTCTACCAATTAGCTATTATTTCTAGTGAGTACTCAGCCCCCCCTTAAAGATAACCATTCCATTTCTTTTATTCTTGACTATCTTATTAATTTTGACATTTTTCCTTTTATACATTAAGGTAGCAATATCAGCACTATCAAATCCATCAAATAGAGAAAGATACTTCCAACTTGAAATCTAATTAATTTTTCATGTTCATTATCTTTTAAGAGTGTCTCTTGCAAAAGGACATTATCTGCTTCTCTTTTCATGATAATTGATGCAGTTCTTCCCATGTCCTTTTATTTTTTCTAATAGGTGAGGAAAGACTTTTAATACTTATACTTAACAATCTTGCCAATAACTTTTTAAAGGATAATTATTAAACATGTCATTCAAGATGCATAATGTGTTACAAAAATCAGATCCATTAAAATAAGAAACTCATTAAGGGGTAAGTTTAAAGAGTTTACAGAAGTACACCATTACTTATGAAGCACTGAATTACTAATATGAAACATGGTGATGTGAATTAACTTCATATTTTTTAAAAAATATGTAAACAAGAAGATTATTCTAGTGAAAATATAACAAACAACATACTGAATATTTTTAAGCAGTGACTCCCAATATAATAAACTAGCCTAAAGGAAAAATGAATGTTAGGAGAAAAAGGTGAGTGTGTGTGTGTGTGTGTGTGTGTGTGTGTTATAGGAGAGAAAAGGGAAATACTATGGACAGCCAAAACTGCTTCATGTACTAAAGAACTAGTTGTGTGTTATTAAAAAGAGGTAAATAATAAATATTTTATATAAAATTTTAACAATTTTTAATGTTGGCATTGAAAAAGTAGAAGTGGGTGAAAGCTTGCCATTTGATATCAAAAAACAATTCCTTATAATGTACTTACTAGTAAGTATGTCTGCTAGAGGTATATCTGAGACTGTGAAGGGTCTCTGCATTCATTCATTCTAAGCTGATCTACCTGGACAGGCCAGAAAGCTGTAGGTCAATAATAATGAGAAGACAGTCATACATTGTCAATGAAAAAAAAAGAGACTTATATCCAGAGAGAAGCCAGATAAAATGAATGGAATCCAACTACTGGACTAGCAAATTCCTTAAAGCAGTGCCTGGACAAAAAGAAATGGGCGTGGGTGGCAATGGGAAAACACACACCAGAGGAGACAATTGCTTTTCAAACAGAAACGCATCACAAGACAGTTCCCTCTTTAGGGGAATGAGTACATCGAGCACACAAAAAATTACTAGTCCAGATCAATCCAGGGTGCCTAGCAGATCAGAAATGAAGAGAGGTCTAAATCGAAGCTTAGTAAGACTTATTAAAGCAAATGCTAGAGTTTGATTCACTTTTCAATCTCACTCTTTTTAAATCAACTATTATGTTATAGATGTTAATTCTTCCCTTTCTTCTGTAAAATGTGTCACCTTGAGTTGTCTTCTGTGCAATGGAAGCACACTCCCTCACACTTGGGACTCAACAGAGCACATTAACAAATTGAAACCCTAGCTTTTGCCTAATGAGTGGAATTTTTCTCTGTGAAAATCTAACTACTTCATTAACTAGGATCGAAACCATATACTCGGCTTCATTAGGCACAAGTCTATTCAACTGAAATATCCAGCCCAAAAAGACACTGAAATGCATGTAATATGAACAGAACAATTCTGAAGATCCATATAAACATATACCATTGCTTCTCTACTCAGGTGTAGATTTTAAAATAATAAAGAAAATATTAAATGGAAAAATAAAACTGTAACAAGAAGGAAAGAAAAATCAAAAAAGGAAATTAGAGAACTTGGAATTTTTGCCTGAACTAACCCAAGTCTCATCTTGAAAGAGGGCAGGATGTTGGCACTTATATGGCAAAATCCCTGCTGGATAGTCCACAGTCTTTGCCTAAAAATTTACATCAAAACCAAAACAGGCTCTCAGCAGGCTGATTTTAAAGCTAATTTAAAACACAATTTTAATGCTTTCTAAAATTATGGATTTTGTATGCATTTTCCTATTTTAGCTACTTACATCTCAGTCCTTTTTCTCTATCACAGAAAAAAATAGTAAGCAAAATTTGAAGAACAAGGCTGAAAGGTGAGCTGTTTTATAGAGATGAATAAGCTAAGATTCCCCTGGTCATGATTTCCTGTGCTATGCAATTTCACGAGAGAATAAAATGAGTCTCATCTTCAACAGATGAGTCTTCAATTGCATTCTGAATAAACCCAATTATAACACCATCATCTTCTCCATGTAGTCTTATATTAGATACTCAGGGTTTAAATGATCACCTTTCCTTAGAAAGATGCATCCTCTCTCCTTGTAAAAAATACTATTTCCTGTGTTATTGATACCTTCTTCAGGAGGATGCATTTCTGTGTCCTACAAAACTAGTTCTGCTTGCCTGATCATTATCATTATTAAGCATTTATAAAGCACTTTAGACTTATTTACTAGAACTCATGATATCCTTAAAAGATAGATTAGTGTAATGGTGTTCTCATAAATGAGAAAATAAAGGTTAAGTAACCTAGCCAAGGTCACATAGTGGTTTACATAAAAGAGTCAAAGTCCCTGATGTACTAGTTAGTACATAAATAAAAACTCTCATATGGCATAAAAAGATTTGTTTTAAAACTTTACATCTCCACTGTTACTTAACATGAGTAACAAGGCAGATTGTGTGTGTGCGTGTGTGCATGTGTGTGCGTGTGTGCGTGCCTGTGTGTGTGTGTGTGTGTGTGTGTGTGTGTGTGCCTTCTAGCCCTGTGGTTGATGACATTGTTTTGGTGGATATGTGACACCAGGGCCAGTATCTCTGTAGCTCTCTTGGTCTTTCCTTTTTGGTCGCAATATTATAACTTTGGCTCCAGGCTACATGTTTGCATCAAGGCAGCAGGAAGAGGAGAAAGTGTTTTACCAGCCTGTCTATTCCCAAAGGGAAAGCAGAATTTTTCTCATAAAATTCCATTAAAGTTCTACTTAAAGGACTTTGTAAAGGAATTTTGATAATGTGAACTTTTTTATTGATTTGTAGAGAGAGAGAGGGAGGGAGAAACGTTGGTTTGCTGTTCCACTTATCTATGCATTAATTGGTTGATTCTTGTTTGTGCCCTGACTGGGAACCAAACCCCAAATCTTGGCATATTGGGATGATGCTCTAACCAACTGAGCTACCCACTCAGGGTAGAATTTAATGTTCCATTGTCTTTAATGGAAAACAATAAAAAAGAAAGGAATTGAGAAGGAAAATTGCACTTGCCAACTAATGTGTCTGCCACAGTTGTTTACAAGATTTTCTGTTGAATATTCATTTGCTAAACATTGTTTCATTACATTATGTCACAGTATTTATTAACAGAGCATTTGGAACCAGCCTCTAAATGTTTTTTAAAAATTGGGCTAAAAATGTGTAAGTTAAGAAAATTTTATCTATTGACTTACTTTGGAGAAAGAAAGGGAATTTTACAAAGATGATCAAAACTTGATTTTGGTGACTTTAAATTTATATTCCAGTTCATTGTGTACTAAGGAAATACAGTTTGGAAATTACTATTATAGTACAAGTTGCCACAGAGTTTCCAGAACCCAGGCTTCTTTCTTTATGTTAATCTTCAATAGATATATCTCCTTATTTTCCCCTCTGTTCACCTAAACCCTATCACTTAACTCATGGCTCAGTCACTTATTTGGCATATTACACAACTTTGTCTTGTTGGGACATTCACAGCCTGATATTGGGAACATTTCTGTCTATAAAGATTCATTATGTAATTTTTCAATTATGTTTATTTTATATCCCCAAGGAAGTGACCATTCTTCTGTTTTGTTCTTATATGGAACAAAAATTAACATTTATTGAGCACTTGGTACATGTCAAATACTTTACACATACCTCATTTAATTCCTACAACAACCCTATGAGACCAATATTAGTATTTTCCCTGTTTAATAGATGAGGTAATTATGTTCAGATAGGTTAAGCAACTCACTCAAAAATGCACAGGTAGCAAGTAATGCACCTGGAATGCAAATCCAGACACTCACTCTTAATCATTTTGGGGGTTTTCCCCAGCTTATTGAGATATTTTTGACATATAATATATGTCAATTTAAGATATAAAATGTGATGACATGATGCACGTACATATTGCAAAATGATCAAAATGATTAACACAATAAGGTTAGTTAACACCTCTATTCCCTCACATAATTACCATTTTTGTATGTGTGGTTATAACTTTTAAAATCTACTCTTTTAATAACTTTTGAATATGCAATATAGTATTATTAATTATAGTCACCAAGCTCCACATTAGATTCTCAAAACTTACTCATTTTATAGTTGGGAATTTATACACTTTGACCAACATCTCCTCTTTTCCCTGTCTGTCAATCATTCTGCAATAAAAGGAAGGAAAGAAGGAAGGAAGGAAGGAAGGAAGGAAGGAAGGAAGGAAGGAAGGAAGGAAGGAAGGAAGGAAGGAAGGAAGGGAGGGAGGGAGGGAGGGAGGGAGGGAGGGAGGGAGGGAGGGAGGAAGGAAGGAAGGGAGGAAGGAAGGAAGGAAGGAAAAAAGGAAAAAAGGAGTTGTGTGGGCAGTAGTAAGAAGGAGAAAGGTAAGCAGGCAGGTAGCAGATAAAGATGGATTAACTATGAGGCTAATGAAATTCAATCTTCAGGGCCCCTCACTTGCACAGGCTTTATCAACGCCTTGAATGGGGCCCTAGAAATATATGTATTTTTTTAATTTTGTGAAGTTTTCAAAAGAAGTTTAGCTGCAATTAGTTAAGACATCTGTCTCTTCACTCTAACTCTCCCTCAGTTATTCTTGTCCTCTTGCTAGGGACATTGAGTGGTCATGGGTGGTTTTTCTTTTAAGTGGATAAGTAGATGAATTAGATTCGGCTTCCACCTTTAAAATATATGTATATATTTTAAAGGTGGAAGCCGATTCTAATTTGATTTTTTTTACAGAGAAGAAGGGAGAGGGATAGAGAACTAGAAACATCAATGAGAGAGAAACATTGATCAGATCAGCTGCCTCCTGCACACTCCCCACTAGGGACATGCCTGCAACCAATGTACATGCCCTTGACTGGAATCGAACCTGGGACACTTCAGTACACAGGCCAATGCTCTATCCACCGAGCCAAACCGGTTAGGCTCATGGGTGATTTTAGATCCAGCTAAAGGTAAGTTGAGTGTAGGGTGTATTAGGATTTAACAGAATATACTTATGTACTGCTCACTGATGTACGTATAACTTGTATTTTTAGTTGTTATAAATTGAATGTTTGTGTCCCCCTAAATTTCATATGTTGAAATCCAAACCCCCAATGTGATGGTATTAGGAGGTGGGAGTCTTAAGGAGGTAATTAGATTATGATATGAAACCCTCAGGAAGTGATATGAGAGAAATGATCTCTCTCTGTTATATGGAGGCACATCTATAAAACAGGAAGAGGGTTTTCCCCAGAACCCTACCATTCTAGAATCCTGATTGTCATACTTCCCAGCCTCCTGAACTGTGAGAAATAAATTTCTGTTGGTTACGCTACACAGTCTATGATATTTTGTTGTTGTTTTTAAAAGCCTGAAATAATTAAGGTATTAGTCATCCTGGTATAAGAATAGCTTCTAGGAAAATTCCTACTCCCTATTATGTCAAGTCACCAGCTTCATTATATCAAAGTACTATATATGCTTTCACCAGAGATAGTGTCATCATATGAATGTGGTCTCTGGTGCCTGCTCTGAAAAATGTATTGGCATTGAAAGAGAAACAAGGTTTGAAATGCATGGGGCCAGAACTGCTCTATAGAAAATTCTTCTGAGTATCAGATATTTAAAATTGTAAGCAGGGAATTTGTTCAATGAATAGTCAAATGAAAGTTTTTCTTTCTTATGAATATTTTAGCTAATACAGAATATGCCATTATAAGGCACCTTATATTTATTTTCTTTTGGAAGAGAATTGCACTAATTATAATTTATCAGCATCTTTGCATTTTTAAGGCACAAACCTATGGTAGAACTACAAACAGAAAATATAGCTATGAGTAAACCCACATTTTACATGCATTTTGCTGTGCCTTAGGGTGGCACTACCAATAACCAAAGTATAACTACTATGGACTGAAAGTTTATACACCCAACCCCTAAGTTAATATGTTGAAACTTAAATCCTAATGTGAAGGTATTAAGAAGTGGGGCCTTTGGAGGTCTTTAGGTCATGTAGATGGAGCCTTCGTGAATGGGATTAATGCCCTTAGAAAAGAGACCCCAGAGAGCTCTCTCCATTTCTGCTGTGTGAAAGCACAATGAGAAGATGGCCATCTATGCATTTATGAACCAGGAAATGGGTTCCTACCAGAAACCAAATCTGCTGGCAACTTGATCTTGGACTTCCTAGCCTCTAGGTCTATAAGAAATAAATTTCCATTGGTTATAGGCCATTCAGTCTGAGGAATTTTGTTATTGTAGCACAAATTAACTAAGACAGAAGCTTTTCTGTCAATAAAAAGATACAAGTTTTTGTCAACTAATTGTAACTAGGGGAAAGGATTAATTTTATTATATATATATATATATATATATATATATATATATATATATATATGTATATATATAATACTACAAAATATTTGTTATATAAAGAGATAATTAAAGAACATGCAACCAAAAATTGTAGGAAAAAATGTTATAGAGGTATGTCAAGGAATAAATTAATAAAGAGATACATTATTTTTCTGAATTGTATGATGATTGTGTTTTTTTTCAGTTTTTGAAAATTGTAGCTTGTTATAATTTAGTTTTTAATTTTGGATAAATATTAATTTTATATTTAAAATTTTGAACTATTTTCTTAAAGGGGCTTCAAATGTTGCATGAGTGTCGTGACTCTTTATAACATGGTTCTGTCCCTAAAGAAAGAAAGGAAGATAATACTACCTAATCAGCATCTCTTTAAACAAGAACAACAGAAACAATGTGTACACTCTTATAAAAGACTAGGGGCCCGGTGCACGAAATTCGTGCACTGGGTGTGTGTGTGGGGGGGGGAGTGTCCCTCAGCCCAGCCTGCCCCCTCTCACATACTGGGAGCCCTCAGGCGTTGACCCCCATCACCCTCCAATCGCAGGATCGGCCCCTTGCCCAGGCCTGACGCCTCTGGCCTAGGCGTCCGGCCCGGGCAGCAGGGACCAGCAGCTGCAGCGGCCATGTGATCGTGGGCTTCGCTTTAGGCCCAGGCAAGGGACCCCTAACTCCCGGGACTGCCAGCTTCGACCTTGTTCAGCTCCCATCTCTGGCTCCACCCCTACTTCCTGCTATCACTGGCCAGGGCGGCAAAGGCACCTGATTCTCCGATCATGGCTGGGGGGCTGCCCCCCAGCTCTTAGCTCCCCCCTGGGTTTCCGATCACTGTCAGTGGCAGGGGGCTTCTTCCTGCTTTCCCTTTCGCATCCCTGCATTGTGCCTACATATGCAAATTAACCGCCATCTTGTTGGCAGTTAACTGCCAATCTTAGTTGGCAGTTAATTTGCAGATAGCCCTGATTAGCCAATGAAAA
Source organism: Myotis daubentonii (assembly GCF_963259705.1). Taxonomy (NCBI): domain Eukaryota; kingdom Metazoa; phylum Chordata; class Mammalia; order Chiroptera; family Vespertilionidae; genus Myotis; species Myotis daubentonii. The sequence continues at coordinate 140,150,423 of NC_081841.1, read as the reverse complement.
GGGTAGCTCGTACGCCAATTACCATTTTTCTCTTTTATTAGAGTTGATTACAGGTATGAGCAGTGAATGGATCAGTCAGGATGGTGAGAAAAGCACCCCTTTCCCAGGGTGATAACTATGGAAACTTGTGTTTAAAGTCTCTATAGAACTCAAGTTTATCCAGACTGATTATGGAAAAGCTGAGTAGGGAAAATTAGAAACAACATTTATTCACTGAACTTTTGAAGACACTCAATATTTCTAGCTAAAATTTTTTAGTACAGAATCAAGTACAACAATATTAGTATATTCATGACAATATGGAGAATGAGAAACAAAGGCATTGAACTAGCTAATAAAGAGTTCAACTTCTGAAGGAGTGATGATGGAGACAGATAATGAATGCTCTCAGCAAGACAGATTGTATCAGAGATGAGAATAGAGAATATAGTGTAAACATCAGAAATAAAAGGACAAATGACAACAGTAAGAGAGTGAGCAAGGAGGGCTCAGAAAAATTTCAAAGGAGCGAGAGACCCTAACACTGATGCTGCATAGCTCAGTTCAGCATTGCTCTAGCCACACTTTCCAGTTGAGGGTTTGTGGAGCTAGACAACAAAATGGTAATTGGTCTGTGTTTATTGTCTCTTTAGCAATTCAAGATATAATTAGGGAAAAAAGTGATAAAGAAAAAGAACTAAATAAGAGGGAATGAAGAGGACATTGGAAATGCTGAGAGAGATATATGAGAGAATAATGACAGAAAAGAAAGTCATACCCACTGTGGAGAAGAGAGGAGGATGCATGTAGATGCATAGCTTTGTTTTAGCTCCACGGCTGGTCTTCTCTGCAACTCCATCCCATACGATCATACTCTGTTCTCTGCTTTTACTAGAGGACAGGGGCTGGGGCTGAAGACTATTGATTAAGGAGGACTCCTGGGTAAGCCAGAACCCAGAGGCAACAAGTGATTTTTATAATAGAAGAAAGAGCAAAAAGAACCTATTTTGGAATAATATGTCAGCAACACTTTACTGGATTTACCCAAACTATAATGATAATATTAATTGCTTGTGTTGATTGAGTATGTGTCATGGACCAGATGTTAGTTTAAGCACCATACAAACATTATTGCATTTAATGTTCACAACACTTGGAAGTAGTTATAAATATTATTTCTATGTTACAAGTTGAGAACATTCAAGTCCAGAAAAGTTAGGAAATATGCCCCAGGTCACAAAAATAGCAATTGGTGGAATTTTTAGAATGGTCTTTCTGAAAACAGAGTTCAGGTTCTTTAACTCTACAACATGGTACCTACAATTAAAAAATAAATGCTCAACTGTGATTCACATTAGAAGCAAAACCATTTATGGTTTTGCTCACTTAAAGTTGTAGATAGGATGTCATTCCATCTCTTATTATTTCTCCACCTTTCTCATTCACCCACATACATCTGTGTGTGCAGAGGAGGCATTTCACTGCTCACTTCCTCAAGTAGCAAACATTATAGCAGTCTATGCTGAATCCTTTCTTTCATGTTTCTTGTTAGAAAAAAGCATCCAGATATTGGTACCAATCTCCTAAATTAGTGCTCCAGCCAAAAGTTAGCGTCAGCTTGTTGAGCATATTTTATTTCCCATCCTTACTGGTTAATGAACTTGGGTTCCATTAACAAACAACCAGTGACTTTCCACATTCCCTTAGAATCTGTGTAGCAAGTTATTCTTTACAGATGGCTCCTCTGCATGCAGACTGGAGGTAACTGGCTGTCTAAATCTCAGTGTCTTGCCAGTTTAGTAAATCAATACACTTATAAAAAATAGCTAAGACACTAATTCCCATTAAGAACTAATAGTCAACAATATTTTTTATCTTGCGTTAAAACTGTGTTTGAGTTAGAAACCACTCTTTACTCTTCTATAACTTAAATATCTAAAGTTGGCATTATGTCATTTTATCATACAATTATGATAAAATGGTAAATTATCTCTCAAGCAAAAATATTAATAAATTTTTACTTTAAAAGAAATTTAAATTTCTATAATGAACATCAATGACATAGTATTTGTGAAAAGTGATAATCTTCTCCAACATTCGGGTGAATTATAAACTAGATATTACAGCCATATAAAAGATACAGGGTGTCCCAAGAAAATGTATACAACCTTTGAGTAATTATAAAGGCAGTGTTTATTAAAATACATTTCATCTTCAAAATGTAATAGAATCATCTGTTAAGTATATATACATTTTGGGGGATGTCCTATATTTCATATTGTACCAAATAGTGAATATATTTCCTAAAATATGACTAACCATTAGCAATTCTAGGCTTCTGTGTTAGTTAAAACATTAAAACCAGCAGAGCTCATGTTAAGGGTTTGATGTGTATATGTTACAGATGTGAGAGATAGCAAGTCAAAACAGGCAATGCGTGTTGGAAATAAAGAGCAGTGGTCTCTGGAATGCTTTTGTCTTGGATATGTGAGAAAACGAATGAAACTGTTTTAGATCCTTGGGTCTAATATTGGCCTTGAGTAAGTTACTTTAGCCTTTGTGAATTTCAGTTCTCACCTGTAAAATTGGGATCATAATAATCTTGCTTCCATTGTTAGCTGAGCACTAAACATTCTGTGTAAAAAGCACAGCGGTATGGACATTCTATAGGCCATCTCATGAATGTCCTCAGGGATTTCAAATCCAAAAGTGAACTTATCAATTCTCCTTCCTTCACTATCACTCTTGCCACATTTCAATCACTCAAATCTAAATCATAGGATCATCATTGAATCCCTCAACTTACATATTTAGTTAGATCTGCAAATGCTGTCAAAACTGTCTCTTCAATATATCTGACCTTGTGCCAAGGTAAGGAGGGTTTTATATGAAGCCTTGAGAATCCTAGGGGAAAATGTAATATTAGCTCCATCTCTTGGCCCCTTTTTCTCACCCTCTAAAAGCTCAGAAGCTTCATATGGTCCAGGGTCTGCCACTTCTATTCATACTCGGGCACAAAATTTTACCGATAAGGTTATTACCTTAAATTGTCCCTTGGTGACAGTCTGAAAAAAATCCTAAGACAACTTCCAATCTCATTTAAAGCCACCAAACACAGTCATCTACAGAACCACCTCACACAGATATAATGTGGTGAAAAAACAGAAATATTTTGAAATCCTTACCAATATATTTTCTCTTCTTGGTAATTGTTTTAGGTTTAATTATGTCCTCAGACCTCAAATTCCTATGTTGACATTCTAACCCCAGTGCCTCAAAATGTCATCTTATTTGAACATAGGGTCTTTACAGAGGGAGTCAAGTTAAAACGAGGTCATTAGAGTGGGCCTTAATCCAATATGACTGGAATCTTTTTAAACGGGGAAATTTAGACACCAACAAATACAAAGGGAAATAATGTGACGACACAGGGAGAAGACCACAACCTACAAGCCAAAGAGAGGGGCCTGGCACAGATTCTTCCTCACAACCTTCAAAATGAACCAAATCTGCCAGCACCTTGATTTCAGACTTCTGGTTTCCAGAAATGTAAGACAATACATTTCTGTTGTTTAAGACTCTTAGTTTGTGTGATTTGATTTTATTACAGCAGTCCTAGAAAACCAATACAGTAGTCCAGATTCTTTCCCTACAGCCCTTCATGAGTCCTGCAGCCTGGGAAGGGGCAGATGAAGAACCACTGAGGGAGGAAGAAAGATGGAATTGAGGAGTGACTCTTCTTAGGTGACAGGAAATGGAAAGCCCATCAGGAGTCACAGGAAAGAGTTGAGTTGGGTAAGAGAGAGGGGGGAAGAGAAAGAGAAGCAAAAGAGAGATTAAAAATCAAAGAAGAAAAAACTCAGGAATGTCTTAAATTTCTACCTAACATCAGAGTTGAACTTCTGTGGAGGGGTGCAGTAGAGACACCCTTTACAGGTGTTGCTCCACACTTATCTGGAAATTTTTAAGCCCTTAGAGAAGCCATGATTTGCTCATGATGCCAGAACATATGAGGTGGAAGGGGAGTTGGGCTGGCCGGGGGGAGTTGTCTAGCTGGATGGATAGAGGTACCTCTTCTGATTCTCCACTGCCTATGACAAAGAAGCCCTGCTATGCTCCATGGGGGATAGGAGGGTGCTGTGCAAAGTTGTGGACTAGGAGAGGCCTACGTCTCGACAGAGTTCACAGGATGGGGAAAACTCAAGACCAGACGTGATTGCCTCTGACTGGAGCAGCGGCTGTCAGCACAATGCAAAGCACAATGCAGGGCCAGCCACACATCAGTAGACACTCACTTGTGTGCTCAGTGATCAGATGGAATGAGACATCTCAGAAAAAAACAAACAAAATCCCAGAGGACAGTGAGTACAACCAAGGTCCCTCCCTATTCCCTTGTGGATACTTAAGCATCTGCTTGCACACAGATGGCATCTTTCAAAGAACAGAGGCAAGAGAGGCCCTCTGTGTTGAGAGAAATAGACAGGAAATTTAAACTTTGGACTGTGTTTACCACAGCATAAACCCTATTTTATAGCAGAAAATTCTGAGCTATCTATAACTGACAAATTGATGTTTCTACAGCCATCATTAGGAAGGGTGGCTTCTGGGTAAGGCAAGCTTGGTTATAAGATAGTTACTATTTGCATTTTGCACATCTGAATTGTAATGAGTTAAATATTTATCCCATTAGAAAATGAGCCTGTCATGAGAGTCAGGTAGCTTAAATTTAAAATACATAAAAACCACACTAGAATGAGTGACGCCATTCATTCTATTTAGTGCTAACAATGTGCAAGGAGTTGCTTCACTAGGCTCTGTAGAGGATCAAAGATGCCAAAGGAGCAGACCTGCAAGGCCGGCCAACCCATAGCTGTTTGGTGGGTACCCAGGGCAACGGTTCCTACTGCACAGGGTGACATTCTTCTTCCTCCTCCAACCAGCCCCTCTGGCGTAGAGAGTTGCTTTCCAGAGTGCTGAATCCCTCTTTAAAGCTTTCAAAGATAGGCTGGAAAGAGAAGTGTCATGTACTGGGAGCAGGGGTGGATCGAGTGGGATAAGTCATACATGGGATAATCTCCACTTTCAAAAATCGATGGAGCTTATGGTTCACAACTGCTTTAGCTCTCTGTGCAGCAAGCCCGCATCTCCTAATCTATATTCAGGTAGTGATTTTGAGTATTATGTAGCTTGAAAACTTGAAGTGAATTTTCTGGGTGGTTAATAAGCTCTCTGTACAAGTATTAATGAACAGTGACCTTGCACTGAAACAAATGCTGCTCCCTAAGTGTTTGTCTCTTCATTACTTTTCTAATATCATAACGTTTTGCCTCCTTAGTTTCCTAGATGATTATTGTTAGCCAGTGTTTCTATCTTACAAAACCAGACATGCTAAGTGGATATACCAGATGGATTCCCACTTATCCTTCAGAAGCCACATGTGAAGGATGTGAACAAACCTCTGAGATGTTTTCTTTAACTTTCACCGCTGCCCAATATATACTCACATAGTCTGGAATATTTATATTGGTGTGAAGATTTTAAATAGGTGAATAAGATTGTTTCATTAAGCAGTTGATATGTGCCATGCACTGTCCTAAATGCCTAAAAGACAAAAATAATGGAGAACTATATAATTTCTATCCTTAAAAATTATTTACAGAAAATTCTGAATATTATACATTTATGACATTGACATTTAATAAAAACATTTTGAATATGCAGGGCAAATATATATTATTAACATAAATATTCAAATGCTATTAATAATAATAGGTAACTTTATAAAAACATTTTATTTTTTTAAATATATTTTATTGATTTTTTTATAGAAAGGGAGAGGAATAGAGAGAGTTAGAAACATTGATCAGCTGCCTCCTGCACACCCCCTACTGGGGATGTGCCCACAACCAAGGTACATGCCCTTGACCAGACTCGAACCTGGGACTCTAGTCCGCAGGCCAATGCTCAATCCACTGAGCCAAACTGGTTAGGGCAATAGGTAACTTTTATTAAGTGCCATATTCCCTGATGTGATTGTGCTTCATTGGTTTTCAACAAATGATCACCCATAGCAATCCTATTTATTAGGTAGTAGTAGTAACTCTATACGAAAATTGCCTAAAGTTACGTTGCAGCTGAAATGTGGTATATCTACTATTCAAATCCAGGACTATCTAACCAACATCAAAAGGAATATTCTTATTCCCCATGCATTTTTTTTTGAAAATATTGCACAAGAGACCCCACATTCTAGTATAATACAGACTTTAAACCAGCTAATTTTCAGAATTATCTGAGAGGCTTTATAATTATATATATATAGGCTTAATTCCTAGAGATTCTAAGTGGATAGACCTGGGCTGGGCTTGCAAATTTGTAAAGTTCTCAGCCCAATTTTAATGGCCATTCAAGTTCAGAAGTCATTGCTATAAGAGCTGTAGAGGCAGAGGACAATGGATGGGAGTACTGGAAAATATCCACATTAATTAGGATTTTTTAAACCATTAATTCATAATGCACAACACACACACACACACACACACACACACACACACACACACACACAAGTGCCTAGCACCTAAAATATATTGATTAATCAAATTTTGGGGGGAGAAAGTCACGCTTTTGTTCCCTCCAAGTGCCCTGCATATGAGTACCAAAAAAATATGTGTGCACTTAGAATCTCACCATCTCTTGCTTGCTTGTCTTAGAATTCTTCCTGAATCCATAACTCCGCCCATAAAACACCAGAGTTGAACCTTATGAAGAAGAAGAATTGATATTAGACTCAGTTGGAGCATTGTGTTGTGCACCAAAGGGTTGCAAGTTTCATTACCTGTTGGGGCATATGCCTGGGTTGCCGGTTTGATCCGGGTCGGGATACGTGCAAGAGGCAGCCATTTAATGTTTCTTTCTCATCTCTCTCTCTCTTTCCCCCTTACTCTTTCTCTCCAAAATCAATCAAAACATATCCAATGGTGATGATATAAAAAAAGATTAGGTCAACACAGTTCTTCCTTAGTCATAATGCTTGGGCTTCTGATTTATTAACTGTGTCCAATCCCTGCGCACAGTCTTGCCCTTAAATTCCAGGATAACTTGGTGTTGGTTCAAATCATTTGAGGACTGGGAGGCAGCCTCCAGTTGCTTAATTATGTATGTAGAAAAGATATCAAAAGTTTCTCAGTGTTGTCTATCATGTGCATAAAAGTAAGAAAATGAAATGAGTTTGTTGTCATAGACACTGTCACTAAGAACAGATTTCTCTTAGTCTGTCCCTGGAAGACAAGATATAAACAAAAAGATATAAAGGTATTTTGAGTCTTTAGTTGAACTTAACTTGAATGCCATTGTTTCCCTACTCAAACATCTCATTAACTAAAGCACCATAAGCTTCAAACATCAACTTTGATATCTGTTAAACAAGCACCAGTCATCATTCTGAAAATTAACTTTATCTGTGATTGTCAAATTCAGACACTCTCTCACTCACTCACTTGCCATTTTCTCTCTGCTTTTTTTGTAATTTCTTGGCTAAGGTGGATAAGTAGCTATGATGAAGTGAATTACCAAGTGTCAGAAGGAGACTAGAGAGAAAGCTATCATGAGCACACAAATCATTTTATGCAATGCGACTTGTTATGGTAAAGGGCCTCTCTTCCATTTATGAGTGCCTCTGTCCCTCTCTTCCCTCCACTTACATAGATTTCCAGTTCTGCCCCTTCTCCTCTTCCCAGTAAGATTGCAGAGGTCAGAGGTCAGAGAGAGAGAACACACATTCTACTGTAACAGAAAATGATTTTCTGAGACTAGATAGGTGGGGGGACAGGTGATCGGTTGCAGAAGCAACTGCTTTTAGATCGCCAGATTATTCAGGCCCAATAAGGCAGTCAGTGGCTGACTCCATCCACGCACCTGCACCTAATGTGAAACCAAGGGTTCAAGTAATTTTCTGGATAACATAGTTAACCTTTGGAGAAAAAAAATAATCTTTTTATATTACAGAAAAATATCACATTTTGGATTATTATCCCAATTTTGTTTTTACAAGTCAAGAACCTGTATTGACAGCATTTTCTTTGGGTGACTCTATGGTGACTGCTCTTGCTCAGACATGTTATGCATAAATATGTAAATGGACTTGATCTCCTCACCCAGAATTATGTGTCATGGTAGAAAGAAGGCAACAAAGTAAGCAGGTATAATTACATTGCAAAAGAAAATATCTACAATTATATTCTCTTGACTTTAAGAATATTTTAGGATTAACACCGAGTTTATTAACTCAACGAACATTTACTGGGTGACTAATATAGCCAGAAAATGTGTTAGGTCCTTGGGTTATAGCAGTGATCAATGCAAAATAAACACCATCCTGGTCCTTCTGAGGCCCATGAGGTAGCAGTGGAGAAATACAATTACAGAAATAACAAAGATCAAGTGTGTGGGCAAGTTTAGGGAACTATACGAACAAATGGCAGGAGGAGCTAACCAGGTCTGAAGTGAGTGAAGAAGTCTCCCAAGCTAGGAAATAGGAGTTTCCTGGGCACAGAGAAAAGCATCTGTGAAGGCCCACAGATCAAATAGAGCTTGGTGTAGCCGAGGACCCAGAGAAACCCAGGTGGCTAGACAAGCAGATGAGGAAAGGGTAGACTGACCAAAAGCTGGGGAGTTCAGAAGGGCCAGTTTGTGGAGGGGTGACACAAACTCCAAGAATGGCAGTCCTGCTGCTCGTCACTCCTTTCATGATCTCTGGTTGAAATTCTTCATCAGTTCCCATCCCAAGTGCTGCAGATCATTTCTTCATTTCCCAACCTCCTTCTCAGATGAGTCTAACCTCTTTCCTGTGCTGAAGTGATTCCTCTTGTACAGTTCACAATGGTCCTGTGCAGTCATTCACTTCCACCTCCTTGCCTGAAGCAGACACTGATCACCCACAGGGTCCAAACCTTGTGTTAGGAACTGAATGGATGCAATTCTGAGAGAAAATGTCAGTAATTAAAGCTAACATAAGTAGCCCCTGATAGCCCTCTCTCCCTGAGGGTATAAGTAGACCGAGATGGGATACAGAAAGGAGAGTCTTGGGAGGAACAGTAGCAGGGTCATAACCCTGGATTCAGAGAAGGCAAGAATCGGGTATGGATTTGGCTGGCATGCATCTGTTTCTTCCTTCCCCTTCGTCCTCATTCTAAAGCAGCATATGACAGTGGAGTGAGGAGACAAAAAAAAATGATATGGAAGGAACTATGTATTTTCTGTATGACAAGCAAAAAAACAGAAAAGGCCAAGAGTGAAGCCTAGAACAAAGGACATGAGGGGCTGAGCTTGCTCTGGACTCTGAGGACAGGGATGGATGGAGCTCTGAGACCTCTTCTCCTCTGTGCCCCAGAGCAGGGGAGCGGACAGGAGTCTAGGGGACAACAAAAACAATTTAAAAAAATACCACCATCAGCCAGGTTGTTTGTTCAGTTGGTGCATTCAGAACTTGTGAGATGTTAACAGAAGAGAATTAGACAAGTCACAGAATCACCTGAAGCCAGGAAGCAGGAATGCACTGCTTTCAAAATGAAGGGAAATGTTACTAGAAGTTTACTGATTATACATCTTTCATTACAACTGACTGATAAGCTAACTCAAACTTACTTAAGCAAATCAGAAATATCATCAAGAGTCAGTATCTCTCCATCTTCTGGTTCAGATCTTGTCCATGTGGCTTTATTCCCTGGTTTCATATGGTGGCAAGATGGTCCTCAGCAGGCCCAAGAATATAGCATCTTTACTTTGAATTCAACAGAAAAGATCGCTCTTCTTTCTGCATCAGATGATGATAATTTACACCTACTCTATGCCAGACACAGAGCTAAGAGTTTTCCTTGTGTTAACTCATTTGATTTGTATAATAGCTCTGTATTATCCTGAGACACAGAGGAGTGAGGTAGCTTGCCTAAGTCATTCATTGAGTTAGTGACAAAGGAAGCATTTGGCTCCAATAGTTATGATCCAGAGTTTGGACTCCTAATCACTGTGCTCTACTGCCTTCAACCTGATATTTATGGATGGAAGTGGGTCAGGTGTGTATCCTTACACCAGTCACCTTGAACTTGATATTTTAACTAGCCAGTCTTGAATCCCATGCCACACAGAGCTGGGAGTAAACTCAAGGTCACCATGTGCTGACAGGGGACAGGACAGTCATTCAGAGAAAAAACATGCCACCAACATAAAGGGGTGAAAGATAAGTTGTCCACTACTGAGTATAACCAGAGTGCTGCTTGCCAGTGGCAAATGCCATTCTCATTCCCATTCCCAACTCTCTCTCTCTCTGTGCACCCCATCTCCCCTGCTGCCCTATAATCCATAACACCACTATATACACTATGTATCAGACACATGGATCAAGCATTAATTAAAAGTCCTCATTACACAGAGCTCACATTCTAATGGGGATAGTGACACACAAAATATAAATGTTTATTATTTACCAGAGGCCCGATGCATGAAATTAGTGCATGGGTGGGGTCCCTAGGCCTGCCCGGCAATCAGGGCCGATCTGTGGGGTGACCAGTGGGGTGATGGGGTGGGGCACCCACCTTGGCTGGCTTAGGGCCTGTGGGCTGGGGGAAGCTCCTGCATTGAGCATCTGCCCCCTGGTGGTCAGTGTGCATCAAAGCGACTACTCATTCCACCAGTTGTTCTGCTGTTTGGTCGATTTGCATATTAGGCTTTTATTATATAGGCCTAGAGGCCTAGTGCATGAAAATTTGTGCACTGGGGGGGGCGGGTCTCAGCCCAGTCTGGCCTCTTTCACATTCCAGGAGCCCTCAGGGGATGTCCTAATGATGGCTTAGGCCCGCTCCCTGCGGTGAGTGAGCCTAAGGCAGCCCTGGGCAAACTACGGCCCCCGGGCCGAATCCGGCCTGTTTGAAATGAATAAAACTAAAAAAAAAAAAAAAAAAGACCGTACCCTTTTATGTAATGATGTTTACTTTGAATTTATATTAGTTCACACAAACACTCCATCCATGCTTTTGTTCCTGCCCTCCGGTCCAGTTTAAGAACCCATTGTGGCCCTCGAGTCAAAAAGTTTGCCCACCCCTGGCCTAAGCCATAGTCTGGCCTCCCTCTGCAGGAGGTGACTGGGACAATCAGAGGAAGGCACTGCCTCCATCACCCCGCCGCTGCTGCCACTACCAGCAGCCATGGCTGCCTGCCCTCAGCCCTCACAGCCACAGCGGCTTTGTCCAAAAGAACATCAGGAAGGATGTTTGGCTGTCCGGTTTAATTAGCATATTATGATTTTATTATTATAAATAGGTGCCTTAAAGAAGAGTATAGCAGAGCAAGGGGACAGGAAATGACAGATGGAAGAAGAAGGAGTACCATGCTGTATAGAATGATCAACGAATGCCTCTTACATGAGGGAATATTGCAGCATAACTCTGAATAAGTAAGAGAGGAGGTGAGCCATGCAGATTCTGGAGGAAACAGAGGCAGTGGAAAGAGCAAGTAGGAAGGCCTGATGTGAGAGGGCGCATACTGAGCTTCCAGACCTGCAGAGAGGTCAGTGTGGCCAGAGTGGAGTAAGGAGAAATGGGTGGAAATGACGTCGGGAGAGCTTCCTCCAGGTTCACCTCCACCACTGCTGCCACTTCTCTATTTAAGCTGGAAACTGGAACCAGCTCTTTCCAGCAGGGTAGCCCTACTTCCAACTACTTCAACATGAAAGTCATAACCTCACCTGAAACTCAACATGTTGAAATTAAAAATCATCCTCTTTGACTCAGACCTATTTCTCCTCCTAGGATCTTCATACTTGCTGGTGACTACCCAATCTCCTAGTTTTTCAGACATCAACACCTTAAATCAATCTCTCTCTCTCTCTCTCTCTCTCTCTCTCTCTCTCTCTCTCTCTCCCTCCCTACTTTAACCACCAAGACCCATTCAAATGTTTTTTATTTTCTTCCTGTAATGTATCACATTCCTTTCTGATCCCATTATAGGTAAGATCTTCATCATTTCTGACCAAAGATAATTGCAACAACTACATCCTGTTCTCACAACTTGCACCCCCTCCCAGACTGGAGCTTACACAGCTGAGAGCAACCTTCTGAACACACAGCCTTCATCACTGCTGGTTAAATCCTTCTTAATAAGATTTAACCTCTCAACATGGACTTAGTATTTAAAGTATTTTATAAGGAAGGTCCTGGAAAATGTTTACAGCCTTGCCTCTTATTTCCAATCAGCTAAGTCAAATCACATGTCTTTCTGGACTTCTCTACCTTTCTGTCTTGGTTTGCCATTTTCTTCTGCTGGAATGCACAATCCTAAACCCACAAGCTATGGGAATGTTTTCACCAAGGCACAATTCAAATACTGGTGGGAATTAGTGGGTGGGGAGAATATCTGGCAAGAGCTGGACGACTACTGGAGGAACCCTGTGAAGCTCAAAGATGTCCAGGTAGCACTTACTATTGCATCTTAACTTCAGCCCTTACATCACAATCAACACTTTCATATCTTGACAGCAACCTAAACCTTGGTGATGATTGAGATATTCAGAAAGCATCCCTCAGAAGCATCATAGGCACTTGATTAAGAGGAAAAGGACCATGTGACAGGTGGTTGTCAAAAGCATAAACTTCAGAGCCAATAAAGGCAACTGAGAAACTTGTGGGGCATGAATGTAAGGGGGCCATTGTCCTTAGGGGTATGAATTTATAGATTAATCAATGCCTGTGGCAATAGTGACACCCAGTGGAGGATTCACTGGCCACTTTATAGCTGAAATCGGAGTTTTTTGAGGAGCTCATCTGGCCTCCTAATGAAAACAAACACCTTCTTCCAGAGCCTAACATTGTTGCCCTGGACAGTGTGGCTCAGTTGGTTGGGTGCACCAAAGATTTGTCAGCTCCGTCTCCAGTGAGGACATGCAGGAGGCAGCTAATCAATGTTCCACTCTCACATCAATCTTTCTCTTACTCCCTCTCCCTTTCTATCTCTAAAAATTAATTTAAAATATTTAAAAAATTTTTTTAAAGAGCCTAGCATTGTTTATTCTGAGAAGTAAAATTAATGATCTGGTTAATGTCTGGAACTACACCAAAGAGAGTAAGAGTGTCCTGGTGAAGTCTTGTCTTAGTATATAGACATCAGTCACCTTGATTTACATCTTGTGTGTCTATGGGGCAAGAGGTTCCCAAAGTTCTTTACTCAAAATGAGACAAGACTCAGACAATGGCCCAAGAGTTTGTAAAAGGTGCAGATGGTGTCATTTGTTGGCCAGTGATTCCTTGCCTTGAATAATAAGAGATAGCCAAACACATGATAGCCAACACTGGACAGATGAAACTGGCAGCAGTTCATTAGTCATATATACTCAACAGCCCATAGCAGAAGGACAACATATGCCACCCAGAGCCACAAGGGGATTCCACTGAGGAACAGAGTGAATGAGTAAGGGTGGTGTGAACAGAGTCTATAAAATAAGAGTGTGCAGTAGGCTTTGTTTCTAGTGGGAGGATGTGATTAGCTTGTTTTAATAGTTTCACAGGCTGGCAGGAAAGTGAAACCTGTGAGGTAGAGGTGGGCTATAGCTGGTCCGACTGACGTAGGAAATAGCCAGGCGGGGAGCTCTTGTTTCTGGTTGGGAAGCATATCTGGCAACAATAGAGAAACTCATGCTTAGGTTTTTGGGGCCCTGTGAAACTCTAAGATGTCAAGGAAGCAAATGCATCTTAATTTTAGGCTTTATCTTACATCACTATTCCTAAAATACATCTGATTATCATTCACTTCCATCTCCTCCATGTGTACCACCTGCGTGATAGCCATCATCCCTCACCTGTTCTAGTTTAATAGCCACCTATGCAGTCTCCCTGACTTCATTTTTTTCTCCACTTCCCTCACCATCAAAGCCCATAATTCACCCAGCATCTACAATAAACACCTGCATTTCCTACTCAAAATGCATCAATATATTCCCATAACACTTAACATTAAATAGGATTCCTCATGGTGGCCTAAGGCCCTGTAAAATCTGAGCTCCACTTTCCTTTCCAACTTCATTTCCTTACTATTTTTTCCATTGTTCACTCTGGTACAGGCCCAATGGTCTTCTTTATTTCCCTCTAATATGTCAAGTTTATTCTACTTGAAATCACCTTCCCCAAAATATGTGCAATGTTGCTGCTCCTTGTGATTCAGTTCTCAGCTTAAGTGTCACCAGACCTGCCCTGACCATTCTTGCCCTGCTTTATCTTTCTTTATAGAATTTATCCATACTTGAAATTGTATTATATATTTTTAACCTATTTATTTTTGAGTCCCTACTAGAATATATATTAGAGATGCAGGGATCCCTTCTGTCTAATTTTGCATTATATTCTTAGCATCCAGAATTATGCTAATATGTAATAAGAGCCCAATGAATATTTGTTAACTGAAATAACAAATGAATAAAAGGAGAATTTTTTTAAAAAAGAATAAGTGAAATTCTGCCATACTTAACACACAGTACATATTAACACTGTAATCCAACCTTTCCCTAATTATGTATACTAGGGTTACATTCTGATTAAATTTCCTTGTGATTATGCTGTAAATCCTTTGAGGAATGAATAACATGCTTTCTAATGCCAAGTATCTCATTTTTCTTACTTCTCACCCACAACTACAGTAAGCAAAAAGTAGCTGCTTAATAATTAAGAAGAGTACTTATTATGCGCTGTCCCAGTCTGAAAATCTTACATTTATTGACTCACATAATCCTTACCACAACTTGTGAGATTGACATCATTGACCTCCTTATTTTATAGATGAAGAAACTGAGACACAAGAGAGGTTAAGATACTTTCCCAATATCAGTTAAATTACTAGATATATCAGCCAGGATTCTACCAGAGAAACAAAATGAAATAAAAATGAAATATATATATATATATATATATATATATATATACACACTAGGGGCCCGGTGCATGAAATTCATGCACTGGGTGTGTGTGTGTGGGGGGGGGAGTATCCCTCAGCCCAGCCTGCCCCCTCTCACATACTGGGAGCCCTCAGGCGTTGACCCCCATCACCCTCCAATCGCAAGATCGGCCCCTTGCCCAGGCCTGACGCCTCTGGCCTAGGCGTCCGGCCCAGGCAGCGGGGACCTGCAGTGGCAGCGGGGGGTGCCGCGATCGCGCGGGCTCCACCCCTGCCCCTGCAGGACACCTCTGGCTGAGGCGTCCGGCCCGGGCAGCGGGGACCCGCAGCTGCAGCGGCCCCACGATCGTGGGCTTCGCTTTAGGCCCAGGCAAGGGACCCCTAGCTCCTGGAACTGCCAGCTTCGACCTTGCCCAGCTCCCATTGCTGTCTCCACCCCTACTTCCTGCTATCACTGGCCAGGGCGGAAAAGGCACCTGATTCTCCGATCATGGCTGGGGGGCAGGGCAAAGGCGGCCCCAGGGCTGCCTTTGCCCTGCCCCCCAGCTCTTAGCTCCCCCCTGGGTTTCCAATCACTGTCAGTGGCAGGGGGCTTCTTCCTGCTTTCCCCTTCGCCTCCCTGCATTGTTCCTACATATGCAAATTAACCGCCATCTTGTTGGCAGTTAACTGCCAATCTTAGTTGGCAGTTAATTTGCATATAGCCCTGATTAGCCAATGAAAAGAGTAGCTCGTATGCCAATTACCATTTTTCTCTTTTATTAGTGTTGATATATATATATATATATATATCCTATCTAATAAAATGGTAATATGCAAATTGACCATCACTCCAACACACAAGATGGCCGCCCCCATGTGGACACAAGATAGCTGGCAGGGGAGGGCTGTTGTGGGCAATCAGGTCTGCAGGGTAGGGCAGTTCGGGAGGACCAGGCCTGCAGGGGAGGGCAGTTGGGGGGAACCAGGCCTGCAGGGGAGGGCAGTTGGGGGGGGACCAGGCCTGTAGGAGAGGGCATTTAGGAGCAATCGGGCCAGCAGGGGAGCAGTTAGGCATCGATCAGGCTGGCAGGGGAGTGGTAAGGGGGTGATCAGACTGGCAGGCAGGTGAGTGGTTGGAGCCAGCAGTCTTGGATTGTGAGAGCGATGCCGGACTGCCTGGTGGGATCGGTCCTAAATGGGCAGTCGGACAGCCCTCAAGGGGTCCCAGATTGGAGAGGGTGCAGGCTCGGCTGAAGGACACACACACACACACACACACACACACACACACACACACCATGCACTAATTTTGTGCACCGGGCCTCTAGTAAAACACACACACACACACACACACACACACACACACACACACACACACACACACACACTAGAGGCCCAGCGCACGAAATCGTGAATGGGTACAGTCCCTAGGCCTAGCCTGTGATTGGGGCCATCTTCCCTGACTGCCAGCAGCTGGCCCCGTCCCCGCCACCACCCATCTGGGTTCCCAGTTTGCCATCTGGTGATCAGAGCCTGACAGCTGTGGAGAGGGGAGGAAGGGACCGAGAAGTAGGCTGGTCCTGCCCACTCATGGCCCTGCCCCCACTGCAGGTCACCCTCTGTGTGTGGGGTGACCGGCGGGGTGGGGGTCTTGGCCTGGTGCCACCTGCATCCTCCTCCACCCACCCCAGTTCCCTGTTTGCCATTCGGCAATTGAAGCCTGTCTGCTGGGGAATGGGACCAAAAGGTGGTCAGTGCACTTCATAGTGACTGTTTGAGTAGTTGTTCTGGTCGTTCTGCTCTTATGGTCACTGGGCTTTTATTATATAGGAGATTATATATATATATATATATATATATATATATATATATGAATTGCAATTGTGAAGTCTGGCTAAGCAAGTCTGAAATCTGTAAGGCAAGCCAGAAACAGGCTGGAAACTCTCAGGCCAGAAGCGAATGCCCTTGTCCAAAGTTGGGAATTTCTTGTTCCTCTGGAAAATGTTTTTTTTTTTTCTTAAATCCTTTCACTGAATAGATGAGGCCCACCCCGATTATCAAGGATAATCTCCTTTATGTAAAGTTAACTGACTGCAGATGTCAACCACATCTACAAAATACCTTCTCAGCAACACCTACTTCTTCAGGTGTAATTGAATAACTTGGCCTAGCCAAGTTGACACATAAAAGTAACCATAGCAATAGGCAAACCAACCAGGACTTGAACCAAGCCTCTGACTACATGTCTAGATTCTAAAGCACCGTGATGCCCTTTCTCATCACTAATATGTGGCAAATGAATGAAAATCAAAGAATGACTTTGCTATGAAAGTGGATGACGTTTGTTCTTCCTGAAACAACTGCCTACCTTCCCTCTCACCTGTCCCCAGCCCTCCTAAAAACTCCATTTGTAATATGTTTCCAGGATTCTTTGAGAGGAGCTGTTTAAAATATATTTGAAAACAAAAACAGATCCAGAGACAAAGAAGCATTGATCAGACTGTCAAACCTCAGAGGGAAGGTAGGGGAGGGTGGGGGTAAGGGGGAGAGATCAACCAAAGGACTTATATGCAAGCATATAGGCCTAACCAATGGACACAGACAACAGGGGGGTGAGAGCATGAGTGGGGGGTATGGGAGGTAATGTGGGGATAAGGACACATATGTAATAACTTAATCAATAAAAAAAAATTTTAAAAAGAGATTCAATGTGTGAAACTCACTCATTTTCTAACCAGAGGTCTCTACATATGTTAGGGATTCATGTCAGGGAGCCCCCAAATGAAATTTCAGCACATCTGAATTCAAATGTCCTACTTGCCTGACAATAGGATTGGCAGCCTAACAAGTTCCAAGGTGACATGTCTTACTTTCCTGGGGAGAGTGACTAAAAGCAATTTTCATGTTACAGAGGGTTGAGAGTGTCTTTTCTTTACCTGCTATGGAGAGCACAGTAACCAATATCACTGCAGGGATTTAGAAAGTTTCTATATCCCCCTTAGTCTGACTGGAAAGTTGAATTTTAAACATCATCTCCTTTTTATCATTCCTTTTTTCTCTGCTTAAAGACTGCTATCTTTCTTCCTAACACCTCCAACTTATGCCCTTACCTAGAGAGTGTCAGGAATCCATGACACACAGTAGGCATGGATTAAACCTTTGAGATATGAACTTTATCCTTTGTGCATCAATTTCCCAGTTCTGCTTCCTTACTTTAATTTGAAATAATCAACACTTAGCAGACTTTGTAGAGTGAGGTCTTGAATAGGAAAACCTGGAAATACGGCATACCTGATAATTACTCCTGAAGATGAACACACTGTGTGGTAACTCTTTAAGGCATTGCTAATTGTTTCTATTTCTCTTTGGAACTAAAGAGCACTACTTAAATTTGTTACTCAATTTATTTTAACAACAAAAAGAGTATAATTGAATTTAGTAAACATATACTAAGCATCTACCCCACTAAAAGCACTCTGGATGGTAAAAAGTTGAATAGATCAGGGGCCTTTGAAAAGCTTCAACTCTAAAGGGAGAAACAAGTATGTAAATTTAGGGGAGGTACCAGAAGGGGAGCTAAGACTATGGCTTTCATGAAGTAGCACTTGATACTTCTCTCAGACAGCCAGTGTGTATAGGCTGGCCTTGATCTAGGCACTGGGGATCCAGTGAGTGGTTAACAGGAAAAATGATATATTTCTTTAGTGGGAAGGGGTGGGGGGAGTTAGACAATAAACAAATTATTATAAATAAGAATGCCAGTGAACACAAAGCAGACTAATAGAATGCAGAGTGACTAGGGTGAGGGGAGCATTTTATGCCTGGTGAGTGATTGAGGACACCCTCTCTGAGGAAGCGATATTTGAGCTTAGACTTGAATTTTAAGAAGCAGTGATTTGGGCCCTCGCTGGTGTTGGTTGAGCCTTGTCACAAGCACCAAAAGGTTGCAGGTTGGATTCGTAATCAGGGTACATGCCTGAGTTGCAGGCTTGATCCCCAGTAGGAGATGTGTAGGAGGCAGCCGATCGATGTTTTTCTCCCCTTCCTCTCTTCATCTCTCTCTCTCTCTCTCTCTCTCTCTCTCTCTCTCTCTCTCTCTCTCTCTCTAAAAAAAAAATAAATAAAATTAAAAAATCAAAAAAATCAATAACACATATTTTTTTAAATAGAAGCAGAGATTTGGGGCTAAGTGGATTCCACAGATGGAACAACAAATGCTAAGTCCCAGAAAAAATATGCTTCAGTTGTCCAAGGAAAAGAAAGAAAGCCTATCAATCAAGAATATAATGAGCAGCCAGGCTGGTGTGGCTCAGTTGGTTAAGCATCGACCCATGAATCAGGAGGTCATTGGTTTGACTTGCTGTCAGGCACATGCCCAGGTTTTGTGCTCAATCCCCAGTAGGGGCATGCAGGAGGCAGCCAATCAATAATTCTCTTTCATCATTGATGTTTTTATCTCTCTTTCCTTCTCCTTTCCTCTCTCTCTAAAATCAACAAAAAAATTTTTAAAGAATATAATGAGCAAAGAAAGATGTAGGAGGTGCTGTTCAGGAGGTACCAGAGACCACATTCCTAGAGCCATCGGAAGCCACTGTGGGGTGTTAAGCAGGGAGTGATATGATCTGGTTTATACTTTTAAAAGAAACATCATGCTGGCTGCTGAGTGAGAAATGTTTTGTGGGGGTCATATGTGGAAAAAGAGAGATCAGCTAAGGGTTTGCTTTGAATGTCCAGAGCAGGTGGTGGCTTAGAGAGTGGTCATTGCAGAGATGGTGAGCTCTTAGGACATGAGAAATATATTTGGTAATAGGATTGACAGGAGTTGCTGATGGGTAGATGGTGGGGGCAGGAAGAAGAAGGAATCTAGGATACCCCCTTGTTTTTGTCTCAGGCAACATAATAGAGGATGAAGCCATTCACTAAACAGGGAAGCCTCTCAGGATGTACTGATTATCACAGGTTCAGTGGAAGCTAGAAGCACATTCCAGACAAGGGGAGGAGCATGGACAAGGCCTAGAGTCAAGGGAGGAGCAAAACGCTCAAGAAATATTTTGCTGGAAGGTAATGTCCATGCCAGGAAGCTAGGAGCACTGAGGCTGAAGAGATCAAGGTCCTATATTGAAGCGATATAAGGTTGAGGACCAGGAATCCCATGAGGGATGGGCAAGAAGAGGCATTAGACAAGGAAGCCATGAATAATGCCAAAAAAATACTTTTTTCAAAATAGGAACTTGAGAAGTCTCATGCACAGACTTAGTAAGCCTAGCATCTGGAGTGGCGGACATGAGCAACTCATAAGCCCCACAGGCCAAGTATGGAGGGTGTCATCAATAACAACCAAAGCCTTGTCAGAACCCTTGGAGGTGACATTCATGCCCTCATTTCCTCTATGCTGCTCTGTACAGCAGAGAAATGGGAGCCTACTTATCGGAGGCTAACAGAGTATAGGATCCCTTCCTGACAATCGTATTTGTGATCCGAATTTTAGTGCACACCCTTGACAACAAAGATGGCTCTAAAAACTATGCTATTTGAAACTCTCAATAACTACAAAATGCACCTAAAATATTTCAGTTTAAAGAGAATTTAGGGGTTATCTAATTCCCTCCCAACACATTCTATTGAGACATTTTCTTCATCAAAATCAGGGCAAGGGGAGGAGAGCCCACACCTGTTCTTCACCACAAGGCTCATCAAAATGACCAGAGGAGCCATGAAAACCACACATCTACCTTCCAGAATTGCTGGAATGTTGTCCTTCCCCAGCATCCACTAGTCATATGTGACTCCCCACCCTTAGGAAGAGCCACATAGGAAAACAGAAGACTGAGAACCTCTGAGTTAGGCTTCCTATAGGCATTTGCTTTTTGTCCATTTGAGTCATTTGATATGCAATTTTGTATCAGTGGAGGGAAAAGAAAAAGGATTAGACAGGTTTTTGAAGCCAAATTCTTGCCTTTCTGACAGATACCATTGCGCTGCTTACAAGTATTTTTTCTATTAACTTTTTTTCCAGTGCAAGGCTGTAGTAAATAACCTTTCATCTGCAGATGCTTTTCAAGGAACAAATAAGGAGTAATGCAAAGTAATCCTGGGAAAAGTTTAAAGGGAGATCATATCACCTGAACTCAAAGTAATAGAATAGAAGGAAAGGTAGAAAACCATATACAATTGCTTTATGGGGGTATCCCTCTCTCTAATATATAATTTATATGCAAATTTTGTGTTATTGTAAATAATTAAGTCTACTTGAATTGGAAAAATATGAGATTACATTTGAGGCAGCAAAATAAAAAATCTAAGATTAAGCAACCATACCTCAAGACATTTAGGAAAGTTTTGATATCAAATAGTTAACGGATAATTCATTTTCTAGTTTCTTATTTTGCATTTTTCTTTTTTTCCTGGGCTAGATAAGAAAGATAGGTAATTTCTCTGGCATAAAATGGTAACTTTTGTGAGGCTGTATTTACATTTTTTAAAGGTTCAACTAAGCTTCTTTTATACAATAACAACCACATTTCCCGGAGAAGTTAGGAAGCCTGATAATATTGCACATGAAAAAGAAACATGAAGACAAGAGCATGCTGGAGTTTGCACTGCTTTGAAACAAGAGAACATAGCTAATCAGTCAGAAAACCCTGGATTGCACAAACCAAACCATAACAGTCAAATATAAATGAACACAGAGAACATCAGGGATTCTTGCTGGAAAAAAATTTTGAATTATCAAGTAGTTTCCTGAAAATTAAAAAATAGAAGACCCTCAGTTATTGGCAGTACATGTCCTCGATTAGGCAAATCTGTGTGTCAGTCAACCAGAACATGCAATAGAATCGTTAGGTTCATTCTCTGGCAATCTACAAATATAATTATTTTCACATGGAAACTTGGCAATGTCACAC
The DNA here is from genome assembly GCF_963259705.1 of Myotis daubentonii. Taxonomy (NCBI): domain Eukaryota; kingdom Metazoa; phylum Chordata; class Mammalia; order Chiroptera; family Vespertilionidae; genus Myotis; species Myotis daubentonii. The sequence continues at coordinate 140,128,626 of NC_081841.1, read as the reverse complement.
CTCGTTTCTCAGCAGACTTAAGAACAGTGTGCAGTCTGGGGGTGTTTTTGGATCACCTTTCCAAAATGAATCCCAGTACATTTCCACCCTCCTTACAGATTGTTATCATGTACAATTAAAGCTAAACTGCACTTGTCAAAACAGGATAACAAATTGCACTTTCTGGTGCAATAGCCCTAGATTTCTTTTTAATCATCCTTTGTCACCTGCTCACAAAGTTTGCACTTGAAACATTTGCAATGCAATCCTAATCCTTATTAGTCTGAGTTATTGCCATAATTATAACTTTCAAACTTAAACAAATAATTAGAACTTAACAGCTTTATATGATGTTTAGTGAAGCAGTAATAATGTATCAGAAATTATAATTTAGAGGTGTTATAGTTTTTTGAGTTTCTGTTTTGAGGACCTTTATGGTGATAACAATGAAACCAATACCTAATTTGGAACTAACTATGTTTGGGGGAAGAATACAGAATTACATATGCACGGGCACACTGAATGGCTTTGTTTGTTTCCAATAGACCGGTTAGGGGAGGTAGGCTCACAAATCTCAGTGACTTGACACAGCAGTTTAGTCCTCAGTCATGCTGATGCCTGATGGAAGGTAACAGTGGGGACTCTGCCCCGTATTGTCAGAGTCCCAAGTGAGCAGAGGTACCATCTCAAAACTTGCTTCCAGGGCAGAAAAGGGAAGTCCGGCATCTCACTTCTGTTCACATCTCATTGGCAAAAGAAAGTCACAGGGCTAAGCCCACCTGCAAGGGAGATGGGGAAGTAGAGCCCAACCACAGGCCTGGAAGGGGAGGAACCGAATATCTGTGAACAGTTCCAGTGACTACTGAATATGAGAATCCTAAATGATGGCTAAGTGGCCACTGAAGGGCAGGTTCTTCCTAACCCCAGGAGGAAACCTGAGGCTAATGGGTCATCTTTTATTCTGTATCTACCTCTCCTCAGGGGCCACCTATTTCCACTACTAGGAGGATCGTTTTATGAAATGTTCAGTACTTCATACCTAGAAAAACTGAAAAGTAAATAAATGAATCACAAAGGACAATTGTATATTTCAAGAAGAATCATGAGTGTTCATGTTCTACTTTGGGTTTCCTACTTACACATCAATCAATGAACAGCTAGGATAAGTGACAGAGGTGGAGTCTCACCCTGCCAGTTCTGTGTGGGAGCTGACGGACAGTAACCAGCGATGAAGTCTGGGAGCCCAGACATGAGACATACCAGTAAAGTGAGGTTCATCACAATGTTCACAAGCAGGAAGTTCTGTCTCTGGCCATTTGAAGCAGCCATTCTGATGCAGTGTTTTTTCCAGGCAGACAAAGGCAGCTATTTTGACACAATCATTTTGATGCAGTCTTGTCAAAATTGCAAAGGCAAAATGTAATATCATTCTTTTATTGCCAACATGTATGTAACACACATTCCCACACTTCCTAAGCTTCACATCATCACCAATATATATGCTAGACTGGAATCATATCAAAATGAGGACACTCTTTGCTTGTGAGTTATTTCATTAACCTTCATCCTGAATATCTCCCCATTCTTTAATGCCAACTCTTCTCTTGTGTGTTTGTTACCACATTCAAACACTATCAATTCTTCTCTTCCCATCCTAGGACCCGTGTCTTCCTGTGCTCTTTTGACAGCTGTTGCCTGGACTCAAGATTTATAGGCATTGAAAATGATCTGTAATTTTTTTTAAATCTGCAATTCCCTGTTTTGCTCCACAGATTTGGTATATTATTAATAATAATTGGTACTCATTAACAACAGGACCGAAGATACCTGACCAGCATGGCTCAGTGTTTGAGCATTGATCTATGAACCAGGAGGTCATGGTTTGATTCCAGGTCAGGGCACATGCCTGGGTTGTGGGTTTAATTCTTAGTGTGGGGTGTGCAAGAGGCAGCCGGTCAATGATTCTTTCTCATCATTGACGTTTCTATCTCTCTCTCCCTCTCCCTTCCTCTCTGAAATATATATTTTAAAATAATTGGCCAAAGATTGGTAGAATAATTTCATAGTTAATCCACAGGAAATTGAGAGCTACTCTTTTCTGGTATTTGAGGAGAGTTTTATTCTTGTATCCTCTTTCAATACTTAAGATTTTTTTTATGGCTTCTAACATGGTACACTGGCCATCTATCTTTCTTTTGTTGTGTTTATGTCCTTTGTCTCTTCCAGATTAGACTCTGTAGATTCCATCAACAAGTTTTCAAATGTTTGCACAATTGATAGATGTCTTCAGCTAAGAGATCATTTGTTATCATTAATCATTAACTTATTATGAAATGACTTAAGATAACATGAAAATAATGGAGCTTGACAATGGCCTTGATCCTTTATGTATGTGTGTCTGGAGAGTACATATATAGGCATGTAATACATGAAGAGATATATAGACGCTTCCAACTAATTTTAAGTTGTATGAATTTGCTCAATTTCATTGCCTTCTATGACTTCAAGTCTATGTTTCAATCTAAAATAAAAATATAACACTTTAATTTTTTAAAAGACCCAAAAAGAATATTACATATAGGAAGATGATCAGAGATATAGAGACATACATTTCAAAACATTATGGAGTAATAAACAATAGGGTTAAAAATAAGGAAAAAAATTAAAAATGGGACAAAGGCCAAGAATGAAATATATACTGCCATAGTGCACATAATTCATTAAGTATATAAATAAGTTCAATAGTTTTGTTCTTTTTTGTACATTAGAATATCTCTAAGTCAAAATTTCTGCTTCAATATGTGTTTTTATATTTCCTGTCGAAGGTTTTATGTCTGAATAACAATTCCTCAGGTATCTGTGGTCTAGGCTCATGTGCTTAAGTGCTTTAGAGGATACTAGAAAATACACAGGCCCTTACCTATAAATCTCATCAGTTGAAGAAGGAGGCAAGTAGCTTATAAGGTGGAGAGACCCTGGGCCATCAGGGACATCAGGGAGGAAAGCTAATATGAAAGCCTTAGGTCAAAGATCTAGAGATTTACAACCTTAAAAGAAAATTTTAGCCCTGGCCAGTGTGGCTAAGTTGGTTGGACCTTTTCCCATGCACCAGGAGGTTGCTTGTTTAATTCCAGGTCAAGGGCCCATGCCCTGGTTTCAGGCTCCATCCCTGGTAAGGGGTGTGCAGGAAGCAGCCAATCGTTGCTGCACTCTCAAATTGATGTTTCTCTCTCTCCCTTTCCCTCCCTCTCTAAATATCAATAAACTATTCTTTAAAAAATTACATCTTTTTTATATGTGATTACTCTTTGGAGAAGTGATTTGGTTCATCATTTAGAAAAAAATTGAAAGCTGTCTATCAGGCAAGTTTAGGTGTGCTTCCTCCAAGTTCGTTTTCTGAGCACATGAAATTTGATCTTCAAAATATCAAATTTATGCAGAACACATTCTGGGCTGAGTTGCACGCCTATGTTTAAGTGCCAACAGGTCTGGCCAAAGGAAGAACGGCTTCCTGGGACTGCAGGCATTGATGTGTTGGAGACATCTCAGCCTCCAAGGCTAGTTGACTTAAAACATGGTTGGCAAGAAGAAAAGTCTGATCTTTATCCTGTGCCTTCAGTCGCTATTTTCTGTTTCCTAAGTTGTCAGTGGGCATCCTGCCAGACCAAGAGTCTGTTCTTTGAAGGGAATAGGAACAATTTGTATGCCAAGTAACTGACTCATTGTGCCAGCCTGAACAGAGTGCTCTACTCTGCTAAGCAGATACCTGGGAGCTAACATTTCAATGGCATTGCCAGGTTTGTTACTTTTACTACTATTCTCTTGTTTGTCCTTGTCTGAAATGCATATTTAATTAGTGTATATTGTATATGTCAACAGCTACAAAAATGCACTGCACAATCAGGACTGTGTGGTCATGGTCTGGTAAGGACTTAGTGTAATATTTAAGTGAGTTATCACTTATATCAGGCAAGTGCCTCTTTGAAATGTGTGTAAATAAAGTTGTTCTAAGCATACTGACTTTGACCCTGGCTGGATAGCTCAGTTGGTTAGAAGCTCATCCCAGTATGCTAAGGCTGCAGGTTTAATTCCCAGTTAGGACACATATAAGAATTAACCACTGACTGCATAAATAAGTAAAACAAGAAATTGATCACTCTTTCTCTCTTCCCCTCTCTCTCTCTCTCTCTCTCTCTCTCTCTCTCTCTCTCTCTCTCTCTCTCTCCTCTCCCTCTAAAATCAATAAACAAAAATTTAAAAAAGAAGAAGGAAAGTAGGGGGGGGGGGTAAGGGGAAGAGATCAACCGAAAGACTTGTATACATGTATATAAGCCAAACCAATGGACATGGACAACAGGGGGATGGGAACATGAGTTTGTGTGTGGGGGGGAGGTTGGGGGTTAATGGGGGGGATGAGGACACATTTGTAATACCTTAACTAATAATAATAATAAAAAATTTAAAAAAGAAAAATGTTAAACATACTGACTCTAAACAATTTTATAAAGTAGGATCATGTTTTATCTTCAATGATACCTTCCTTCCTTAAATCCTCTTTCTCTTATTAGTTTCTAATTTTGGATTTCCTGCTCCAGCGAGATAACTAGTGCCTCCTGCTGCACCACCCCTATGTCACATAAGGAAGCCACTCTGATACATTCACACATTCAACAAGCTTATTCTGAATGTCCAGTGTGTCCTAAGCAATGGGAACAGAAGGAGTTGATGCTCTCTAGTAGCTTATACTCTAGTGAGGGTGATAGAAATGTAAAGGACACCTACTCTCAACAGTTGCAACCCATAATAATCCATCTTCCAATAGAAGCCAGCCCAGGTTACAATGGGAAACGCATGAGGCATCCGTACTCAGACTGTGTGGAAGGTTTTCTGGAACCAGTGAGGATTGGACTAGTCTGAAGGAAAAATAGGTGCTATCAAAATAAATAAATAAATAAATAAACAAACAAACAAACAAACAAACAAATAAATAAATAAATAAATAAATAAATAAATAAATAAGGGGCAGGAGCATGTGCACAGTCACAGAGGTGAGAAAGGAAATGGCCATCAAGTATGTAACCCATCCCAATATAAGATGGATCTCCCAAAGCCAGGCAGAGCCAGCTGGAGTCCAGGCCCTGAATTCTGGCCTGGAGCTCTGGGCTCCACACACTACAGACAGACCAGAGGCCTAGACCTGACCTCAGTCCCCCTGGCATCCCAGAGGGTTATTTGTCCTTCTGGGGAAGTCCCACTCTCTCTACATTCTACTGCACTGAGTAAGTTAAAATTAAGTCCACTATTTACAGTCATTTGAATTTTTTGAAATAGCAGCGTTTCAGAAATAGAAAAATGTAATGATAAAACTCTGTCCATTCTCTCACGCACAGAGAGATGGCGCTAGCTTTCTGAGTCCCCTGACAGCCTGTTACACCCCAGGTCATGCAATCATCTCCTTGCCTCGAAGCTTCCAAGGCCGTAAGCATGGGTGCTACTCACTGCCTCACAGCAAAAGCCCCACTCTAGACTTTATGATGGCAACAGAGGAAGGAGACATGGACTTTAAGAAATACTTATTTTTTATTCTTAATTTCAAGAATTAACCTATATAATCCTCATAATATAGAGTGACATATATATCATTTTCCCATTTTAGAAATGAAAAAGCTGATCTCATGCACATTAAAGTTTGAGAATCCCTGAGCAAGACAAACTGGAAGTTGTGAAGGTGAGGGGATAGCTGTTCAGGCTGACAGGAAAAAAAAGAATGTGCAAAGGTTCTGAGGTGGAGATAAATATGAGATGCTATCAGGAAATGGGCAGAAGCTCTCATGTATCTGGAGTCCAGGGAAGCAGGAGAGCAGGCTCAGCTGAGGCTGAGGAGGCAGGTGGAAGCCAAGCCAGTGCAGGCATCGGTAAGCGAGGGATGCAAACTTTATCCCATGAGCATGGGAAGCCACAGCAGGTTTCTAAGCAGCCCTGGAACAAAACCAAATTTGCATTGTGCAAAGAGGACTCTCGCTGCAGTGTGGAGAGTGGATTGAATGACTATGAAGAGACCAGTCAAGAGGCTATTGCAGTTAGTGAGGTGAGAGGTGATGGTGGTCAGAGCCAGGTTGTGGCAGTGAAGAGAAAAGAGCTCTGCAGGAGGTTCAACCCTCAGTCCACCCTCCACACAGCAGAGCGCTAAATCAGATCACATCATTTCTCAACTTGTAACTCACAGAGGCCCTCAGTGCTGCTGCCGGGATGAAATCCAGGTGCTTCTAACAGGACCCTCTCCTGAGGCAGCTCCTCACTCTCTGAGCTCCAGCCCCGGGCTCTCTCTTTGTTCTAACCTCAGGATGTTTCCCAGGCCATTCCTGTGTCTGAAGCACTCTTCTGGCAACTTCCACACGCAGGGCTTCTCCTTGCTTTTTGAGCCTCAGCTTAAATGTCCCCTCCTCAGCACAGTCTCCTTGGAACATCCAGTGGAAGTAGAGCCTGCACTATTGCCTACCTCAGCACCCCATGTGTCCCTTCCCAGGCCTTAGAGTAATTTGCCATTCTTTGTTTTACATTTACTTTCTTTTGTTTATCTCCACATGAGGTATGTCAGACCCAGGAAAACAGAACCTATCTTGTATATCTAGCACAATGCCTACCTGGCATGCATGAACCCCCCAATAAATACCCACCACATTAACAATACATTCTTATGGACACCCAGGGAAGCTCCGAATGTCAGGCAAGTGCAGTAGCTGGGAGGTGTTGACCTCCAAGAACCAGGTTACGTGACAGATAATCATATTTTAGATGCAGAATCTACATGTCAGCCTCATCTTTATTTTTCCTTTCTTCCTTCATTTGTCCCTGAGATTTTTTTTTTTTTTCAGAAGGGGACAAGATCAGAGCCATTGGCCTACACAGTCCCAGACAATGTATACAAGTGGTTCTCAACCTTCCTAATGCCGCAACCCTTTAATACAGTTCCTCATGTTGTGGTGACCCCAAACCATAAAATTATTTTCGTTGCTACTTCATAATTGTAATTTTGCTACTGTTATGAATCATAATGTAAATATCTGATATGCAGGATGTATTCTCATTGTTACAAATTGAACATAATTAAAGCATAGTGATTAATCACAAAAACAATATGTAATTATATTTGTGTTTTCCGATGGTCTTAGGCGACCCCTGTGAAATGGTCATTTGACCCCCAGAGGGGTCGCGACCCACAGGTTGAGAACCGCTGATGTATACAGTTTGCCAAATTATCTTTTCCCGTGTCATTTATTATATTCACATTTTTCTTCAACTTCTTCAAAGTTGCCAGGACAATGAGAAAGCCACCACATTTAACCAGCTGACCAAAATAGCAAAAGGTCAAGTTTATCTGCACTTTTATTATTGAGGAGATGTGTAGACTACTAAGGAATAGGACTCTCTTCTAATATACATGATTTTCATCAGTACCATTTCTTTTCACATTCTGGAGCACCATTTGCAACCTCGCTTCCAAAGAGTAATCTTTATTATTCTCCATGGAAGCCAAGGTTTAGAAATGATATAATCCTTATATTCTAACTCAGGAAATTGAAGCAGAGAAAGATTACCTTTGCCAAGAAAGAGTGGTTTTATCGCTGAGTCACTTTCAAATTCAGAGTGTATCCCAGGCTTTCAACACTCCACTAATGAACTGTGTACTATTTTCATTTCTGTTTGCTTACGTGCGTATTTACCAAGCCGCCAGCATCACATCAGATCAGCATCCAAGCTACAAAGGCTTTTCAAATTGCTAACACCAGACATAGTTCAGACTTTAAGTACCAGGAAGCAACTGGGAACAGCTGCTTCTGAATCCGACATAAATCTAAGCAATGCTCCCATATAGCAGGAGAGGGAAAACGACCTTGTCTCATTAAATAGCTAACAGGAGAGTGTATCTGATAGTAAAATCTTGGCAGAACATAAAATACCTGTTTACTGCCAAATTCTAGTCACACAGCATTAAGGTTACCCATTTAAGCACAGAGCACTGGCTTCTCATCATATAGAAGGAGCCTCCCTTGTGAATCGTAGTTGCCTTTAGAGTGAGTGGAAACACTATTGCCAAGATAACCAGGGCCCAACCTTACAGGGATTTGTAGATAAAAATTAATCCCTCGAATGGTGCCCAGAAGCAAATCAGTGACTAATGGAGACTAGCGAGCACAGGCATAACTAACCTCTTGGCTCCTGTAGCAGCCAAAGCTTTTGAATAATTTTCCAGGGAAGCTCCTTAGTGGAGCACATAGACACAAATCCCATCTGAGTGTTAGAAACAGAACTCACAGAGGCATGGTCTGTTTATCTTTCCTTACCCTTTGTCAGGGCCCTCTTCCAATTATTATATGTGAGTCTCTCAAGTTTGTGGTAAGGCAATCAACTCCTGCTCAGTGAGAAGGCAATTTTTGTGTTGTTGTGTTTTTTTTTGTTTTTTTTTTTTTGTTTTTTTACTTTTAGGAAGCCAAAAGGTGATTTTCAGAAAAATTCTAGGAAAAACACCCATGGGATATTTTAATCAAGAAGCACAAAATTTCCCATATCAATGTTGGTAGAGGATGCCATAAAAATAATTCATTAAGTAAAATATTCCAGAATCAATCTAATAAATCTGGATAGAAAAATCCATTTTTCTACTTTGGAATAGAATGCATAATAAAGCAATGTTCGCACAGCATTCAGCTCTACAGCCTAGCGTAATCTAGAATATTCACAGAAAAGCAGGGAGTAATAAATGGGAAAATAAAAAGGTGGTAGCATTATAACATGACCACAATTAATAGATCTACCTTCAAAGAAAAGAAAAAGAAAATCAATTCAGTTAGAGAGATGTGTGGATGGAACAATTATTCATGGCTAATTACTTTGTAAAAGATGATGATGATGGGTTAGTTTTCCCTCGTATTGATGAAGGAAAACCTTTGGGGAAATCATTTGCAAAGGTTAGCAAGGATATGAATTATTCTCTGGTATGTTGGAAGGCAAAGAATAGGGAAGAATAAGTAAAATACTAATATGGTCTAGCAAAGGTCATCAAGACAACTGAGCTAATACTATAAATTACTGTTTTTTAAAATCCAAACCTGTCATCAATATGCCCAGTGATTAATTATTTTCTAGAAAACATGATGTGTTATGAAATGTTCAGTAACTCACCAGACAAATGACTTCAAATAATTTTACTCACTAGTACATTGTGAAAGCTTAGATGTAATTGTTCTACCAATAAATCAAGAATCTTTTTAAAACAATTACTATAGTACTATTTTAATGGATGCCCTTGGATTTGGCCTTAGAAAACTTGGTGGTATGTAGTGACACCTGCTCAAAGTTTACCTGGAAAAACAAAAAGCCTTGGTGGTTTCCACAGGCAATCTGAACATAGGTTAATTATAGATTATAGCTCAGAGCTGTGATCAAAGACCATGCACATGTATAAGACATGAACAGTCTGTGACAGGGTTGGCCCATTCATTTTCATCATTAAAAATGCCTATAAATAACAGGAAGAGATACAAATCAAAGAAAACCCTTCCCCTGGTTATGGTGAAGCAAAAGCTGCTTACCATACACCAGGATTTTCAGCAACACCTATATAAACTTTGTCCAAAATACACATATATGTACATAATGGGATCTGTGTATGTGGATGTAGCTAGGGGTTCATATAAGGCCATGTGATGGGGATTTTCTGAGAACCGTTAACATCGAATGATATATAGACATACTATGTACAGAAAATATGTGTTGATTTGCTCTTTTCAAAGCATGGTGAACAAAATAGAGACCACTAGCTAGTACTGTTTAGTCACCCAGTCTTTGATACTGAAACTCAAATCGATTACTGAGACAACAGGTTAATTTGCACTTGGACAGGAATTTATTTATCCTGACTTGCTGAAGTCACAGCCGAAAGTTCTAGTTTGAGTGGCATGTTCTCAGGCATGTTAGAATGGTCTCCTGTCTGGCCTGCCACACCTCTGCTTATTCCCCATGACTCCAGGTTGATTGACGTGTTCACTGCCCTTCCACTCCACCCCAACACCCTATAATGTTTGGCTGATGCTTTTTAATTGTGCCAACCCCCCTCCCTACAGCACTGTGCCTCTTCCCTCTCAATCCTTTATAGATCTCATAGAGTCCTGTACACCTCATAGGTACCATAGCTAATTTATACTTCACTGGTCAAGCACAACCCAGAAAGCCTTCTCTGAGCACAGCAGCCCATAGTGAGCTTACCACCCTCCGGCAGTTCTACTGTCAGGCCTGACATTCTCTTACTACATCCTGTGATTATTTTTCTTTAATAAATACATTAGTTGGAAACTGTTTAAAATCAGGCCAGTATGCAATGCATCTTTTGCATTTTTTAAATGTGTAGCATCATATCTTCTTTATAGGAGGTGCTTAATCAATGTTTCAATTCAGGAATGAGTGGAGTTTAAATGGCAGTATTTTTCCCAACTTTAAGTAAGCACATTAGCTTATAAGTGGATGGCATTCATATACGCAAACTAGATGGATTTCTGTTAACCACAATATATATACCAGAATTCTACAACATGATGCCACCAGAAAATAGTATTAATCTTAATTAACTGAACAATGTAAAAAACCAAATGTAGAAAACAATATTCATTGTTTTAGTTTAAATTTTTCTTTATTAAGGTAATTATTTACAGTTTGGAAATGTGATGGTGGAGAAAATGGGAGATAAAAGTGAATTTTCCTTTTGTTGTTCATATTTAAGAATTTTCATTCATTGCTTTTTAGGAGAGCTGTTGAGAAAGAGGAGAAGTTGAAGATAGAAGCTGAATAAAGTCTTTTGATCAAAGATAACTGCAATGAAACCACTCTTGCTTTCTTTTTAAAAACACATCTAGAAATGGAAAGAATAAAAAGGAAGAAACAAAAGGAGGAGGTGTCAAGGCTCTAATATTCCCAAACATGGTTATAGAGTATTAATTAAACAACTAACTCCAATTGCTAAGTCTCAGCAAAAGTTTCTGAAAACACCCATTAGCTTTCTCTCTCCTTGAATATATAAGTATTATCATCTTTTTACCATCTTAACAGAATCAAAGCATTGATGACATTAAGTTGTTGTAGTCCAGAGAGATTCCAAAAATTTATATTCAACTCCATAGAAGAATTCACCATGTCTATTTGTTGATACATGTTATAAATATTTTCAACACCTTTTATAACAATTTCACATAACTGGCTAAAGGCATTGGTTTTTCAAACCTTTGGAATTATTAAGAAGTGCTTGCACCACCTCACTTCTGAACAAAGAAAGGATTACTCTGGCCTGGCCAATGTGGCTCAATGGTTGAGCATTGACCTATGAACCAGAAAGTCATAACTCAATTCCTGGTCAGGGCATATGCCCAGGTTGCAGGCTTGATTCCCCAGTGGGGGCATGCAGGAGGTAGCCGATAGATATTTCTCTCTCATCATTGATGTTTCTATCTCTCTCTCCCTCTTCCTTCCTCTGTGAAATCAAATATACATATATTTCTTTAAAAAAGAAATGATTACTCTGATGATTCTTTCTGAAAAAATATTTTAAGATTATGAATGCGTTGTAGCCTGTGTATTTTAACTCAGCTCAGCTATCTCTATGGGCATCTAGAGGATCCTTAGAAATACAATAAAAGTTGAACTAAATTCTACAAAACTCAGATAAGAGAAAATTACCTATCTCTGAATTCTCTTTGGAGAGTGTTTTAGAGAGATCGAAAAAGGACATTGATGGATTCTTGCAGACAAAAGCTTAAGAAGTAATAATATCTGAGCTGGATGGGGGGGAAAAAAAAAACACAAGAAGATGCTGAAGTGCTCCCAGTGTATTCTGCTGATGCTTTAAGTTCTACCTGGTGGTAATTGGAATGGGATTTCATTACGAGAAGTTTTTACCCACTCAGACCAACTGCATCCTTATAAGAGTGATGGAGAGTAAGTGTACCGGTTATGACCATTATCATCACCATCTCCAGGGAAACAGCCCAAGGAAGTTATCAAAACTGTAAAAGCAGAAGAGGAAAAGATGAGGCATGCCAACAAGCTCGACTCTCCAAAATACTTGACGCTCTCCAAAATACTTGATGCTTTAAAATAAATAACAAACTCATATAATTCTGATGAAATAATCATGCGGGAGAAAAGCTTTATTTCCTTGTTATTTCAAAGGTCTTCGGATTAAAAACAGTCCACTTCCCTTGAAAAATATTACTCGCATTCCTTATTTCCTCAAAGAATATAGAGCCTCCATAGGGTTGCCAAGTACAGTGCATTTGAAGGTGTAGATAAAATAAAAATTAACAATGAATAGGAATAATGCATCTATCCTAATTTCTCTAAATATAGTAGTTATTCATGCCTCTTTCCTGGTTCCATTTTAGCTTCCAAAGGTATATGGCTAAATCATACCTTAAGCAAGATATTTTAGAGAAATCCAATATATAGGGTGGCAAAATTCCCATCCCCAATTTCTACTCCTGGATGTACATTTCCCTTCTTGCCCAGAGCTGTCTTTGAAATTCATAGGCTCTTATTGCAATGTGATAAGTAATTTAAGGACACAGGGGTAAAACGCCGCTATGGCTGGAGGGTTTTCTCTAGCCTTTTCAGTCCTCAGTCCAACTTAACATGCCTCAGTCTCCTGCCTCACAGTCTCTGTTTAGTGAGGAAAGAGAGAACTCTCTGCATCTATGCTACTGAAACAAGAGGATACATGAGAAGTACAGCAGACCTGAGAGTACATTCTCCAGAGCCAACATTTCCCAGAATCTGCTATGCTGTTCTCAGGGGTCCAGGGCGTTGGCCAAGCCTAAGCAATTCCAGATCTAGTTACAGCTGACCAATTGCACCTGATTTGTACTTACTAACTTGACTTTCTAAGTGAGGTCAAGAAACCAAGATTAACAAACCCTAGCAGAGGCACAAGACTATGAAGTGAAACAAGATTGGGAGTGGAAGGATATGTTTCCAAATCTCCACGTCACGGGAGGCTCTGAGTATTTATTACAGAGCCTGCACAATTTGAGATACGATGCAGTAGGCTCCTGTTCGCTGGCCAGCCCCTGTCAGATCCTGGCAGGCAGAAGCATGGTCTCTGTGTGGGGTGAGGAAATAGAGATCCTCTTCCTGCAAGAAGATAGAGGAGAGCCCTGTCTAAAAGAGAGGCTGAGGGAGGATGGGGACAGGTCTCCATCTCTCTGGAATTCTCTCAGCCCAGAGCTCCTTGCTTCCTTTTTACAGAGGATTCCTCAGCTTTAGACACGCATGTTCTTAGATGCTGCCCTCACTCCACTAATTTTCCTCTGTAAGAGTCTAGGCCTTTGACTGCAACTACCAGGGAGGATTCAGTTTTTGTGGAGGCAGAAAAGTATAGTTATGAAAAATAATACAAAATTGCAAATACAAAATTAAGTATGAAAGTGAATGTTTAATAACAATAAGAACAAAAAAACACAACATTTTGGTGGAGAGGTCACAGCTGGTCCTATGTGCTACCCACCAGACCCCTCCACTGTCATAGGATGTGGATTTGCTGCTGTCACAGAGAACAAACTGCCATTAATGTCTGTCTATTTCCATTTTCACATAACTGTGCTTTGGAAAATTGCCTCTTTCACAAATAAGATGCCTGGTTAATTAAGAGATTTCACTCAGGCTTCTGAGTCTTTTGTGCAACATTCTGTCAAATTTTGCATATTCTGGTTGATAACTAAAAGAAGAAATGAGCAAAATTATAACTGGCATTAAAACTTAAAAATATTAAAAAATAAAAATCCTTTAAACAAAATTCAGTTTCTCTTTTCCAACAGTTGTGTGTTTGTTTTACATACATTTCTTAACCACAACCATACATTTAAAAAACCACATTTTACTCTAATAGCCTACCACTGCTGTTTAAAATGCACACAGATTTGCAAGATAAACAAAATATAGACTAAAAATTACTTTCAGTAGTTAAAATTCAATTGCGTTGATGAAATTATGAGAATGAATTCATTTTCTGGTGCTGTCTGTAAGTTTTTGAAATCCTGGTTGCTGGCTTACTCACTAATTTGGTAATTTGCAATAGGTTTCCCAGTCATTAGTACAAATTAGCAAGGTTTCACTATAATGTGAATATTTATAACTTCATTTAGAACCTTTCCACATGCCCTCTCCTAGTTTCTAAGGACAAGTCATGTTTTCGGTTTTTTTTTAATTTTGGAGAAGGCTACATAAAATGTATGAATAGGATGTTTATGAAAGACATTTGATAACCATGCATTATTTTTCATCTTTTATGAATAAAATGTCAGCAACTTTAGTAATATTGTATTTCACAAGCCCCAAAGACTGGCAGACAGTCCCATGCACATAATGTGCTATATGAAAGGAATATGAGGCCAGGGTAGAAAGGATTTTCTAGCCCAGTTTGAGCAATAACCACTCAATCACACATCTCACCTATGTCTACGTTGCCAATGGTAGAATATGTGCCTCTCATTTCCTGGCTCCAAGCCCCCAACCCAGCATCCTGCACACTCACCAGGGCTGTGTTCCTTCAGGTACATAACCTCTGGGGCACACTAGAAAAATGCTGCCTTCTGTCCATGACCCTTTTAAGACCCTTTAATCTCTTCCAAAGTTGTCACCATGACAATCATAATTCTCCCTGACAACCCCTCCTCCTCAATGCCTGCTTTCACTAGGGTGTTCTAACCTAAGTGCATGCTGGAGATCACCATGGAAGTGACAGTGATGTTTCCTGTGAAAAAATACCAACTTTCCAGTTCCTTAGGATAGCCTGCACAGCCCTGGCTCTCAGTCTGCTGCCTTGCCTGACTTGGGCCTCAGAGAATGCCAAAGCTTTCTCCCCTCTCTCTCCTAAACACGACATTATTTACATTTAACACGTCATCCATCAGCTTGGAGACAAGAATGATCACATGAAACAATATCCTCATGGAAAAGGAAGATAAATTTACCAACTAAGACCAAAACAAGACAGTAAGATGGATGGTGGGATGAGAAATTAGAGTTCCTTATTTTTCTGAATAGTATCACCTCCCACTTATGGTTCTACTATTCCGAAAGAAGTGTGAGCTTTGGATAGAAATCTGTGCTCTGACACATCTCAGAGACTCTGTTCCCTTTTGTATAAAATGAGGATACTGCCTCACAAAGCTGTAGTAAGCACTCAAAAATAAAATATGTAAACTGCCTAGCTCAGAGTCTGGTGCATAGTCAGGCCTGAATAGATGGTAATGCTATTATCCTAATTGAAATCATTATTAAAATGGCATGTATCTGAACATCCACTCAGGTCCTTGCTGGGACCCTGGGGTTAATTACCAGTGAAATATCCATTGACACAGTTTGTGCTCCAAATGCAAGAGGGATTCTGACCAGGAACAGCCAGGTCTACAATGATTCAGAGGGAGAAGCCAACTCTAGGTTCTTTCCAAAAAAGCAAGACTCAACCCATCAAGAAGGTGATCATTCAATACTGGATCTTCCCATCAGCATGGCTCAGTGGTTGAACATAGACCTATGAGTCAGGAGGTCACAGTTTGATTCCCAGTCATGGCACATGCCAGGTTGTGGGTTCGATCCCCAGGAGTGGGCGTGCAGAAAGCAGCTGATTAATATTTCCTCTCATCATTGATGTTCTATCTCTCTCTCCCCCTCCCTTCCTCTCTGAAATCAATGGGGGAAAAAAACTGGATCCAACAGACCAGGTATAGATTGTAGGGCCAAGTTTCAGGGTTGAGATGGAGTTGGGGTCAGAAGAGCAGGTGGGGCAAAGGTGACAGCCATTCTAGGCCTTAAACATAGTGCTAATTCCCAGCTCCCCCCTCCAAGCCAGAGGACATACGATGCTTGGCAAGGTGAAATGGGCATAAAGAATCTGAAACAGGACAAACAGAAGAGATAAAAATATTTTCAGCCCATTTGAGCTATTTTAAAATGCTGCATAAATGCTATTCTAATACTACCACCTGTGGAAAGCACCTGTGTTCAAAGCTGGTCTACCTGAAAGACCGCATTTTCTGAGCAGCAGTTCCATTTCCTGAAAATCAGGCACCTGCTACCCAAAGCCACACTCCCTGCTGTGCATCAGATCCAACAGCTGTGTCCACTTGACCTGTGTGGCACAGTGACCCCATGGGGGCAGCGGAGCTTTGTAGAGCGTTTCTTTGAACCACCTTGGTAGCTCTTTCCAGCTTCAGTCAATCTGTCAGCAACATTTATTGGACACTTGTCCTTAAGGCAATTCTGGGAACCAAGGTGAGGTTTTTTCCAAGAGGGAATGGGATGTCATCTCCCCACAAATGAATACAGGCCACCCCTCAGAGGTCAAAGCCCTTCTCCCTACCCGATCTCTTCCTATTACACTTTGCAATGTCTCTACATCCACCATCCTGATGCATCTGTACATTTTTAATACTTGAGTATAACATGCTTTCTCTTTAGACTCCTCATGCCTGTTCTTGGAACTCATTGAACCCTTTCCCCTCAAGTTACACACACTTTCTGCTAGTCAGTGTGCACCCACTTCAAAACTTCATTTCCAGTGGAGTGTTTAAGAGCTTAGTCTAGAGAAGAAAAAAAAAGAGAGAGAGAGAGAGAGAGAGAGAGAGAGAGAGAGAGAGAGAAGTGAAAGTATGAACCTCATGAAAGGGAAAACCAGAACAAATTACAATGAAACTAAACTGTCTATTCATTTGAGTCAAATGCTATAAATTTCTAAGCATAATGTTTGACAGTAAACTGTCATCAAAGCAACAGACTCATTATAAAAATGCTAAGGGTATATAAATCTCATTGACTACTTATCATTAACTGTGCGGGGTGCTGATAGGAAGTGCCTGGTTATAATTTATATTTCATTAATAAGGTCCATTTTAGAACAAAGCTGTCAAATCTATTACTCACCTTTCTCCGGTTTTATAGTTGTTCTGGACAGCGCTGAAATTGAATGTTGAAAGCGTGGCTTTCAGCATTATCTTTTGCTCTAATATCTCATCCTGCATATCAAGCATGCCTCCCCTCTAATCACAACTCAACAGCCAGGTTGTTCTTCACAAAGCAAACCCCCCACCCTCCAAAAAGAGAAAGAAAAACATTTTTTTTTTTAAAAAAAAAGGAAATATGCAAAAAAGAATATTATTTGCCCACTTTCAAAACTTAGAAGGAAAAATGAAGTTCAAATATTGGCTATTCCACTTCTTCTATTTTTCTAACATGTTATCAGCATTAATGATTAATGATGTTCCATTTTGTTTTGTTTTTTTGTTTGTGATGGAGAAACTTGCCGATAAGCTACAACGACATGGCAGGTGCAAGACTAGGCATGTCTACTTAGATTGTCCCATTTATCTTTCAGCTGGTATTCAAGAAACTCAAAGCAGTTTACCCAAGTATTATTATATCCTTATGATCTTACAAGTCAGAAAATAAAATGTTAGTCCTTGTAGATGCTCTCTAAGACATGGAGCATATCCAAGGAAAATATTAATACAAATGCCAAAACAAAGCAGCACATGGCTTAATTTCCACCACACTTTAGGGCCTATATTCTTAAATATGTTAAACACTAAAAAAGCCTCAGTAAACTTTAAGAGAAAATGTTTTCATAGGTTTGGCATATGATAAATTGAGTGATTTGTCGTATCTCCAATGCACTGGTTCTCACTTCACTGGAGGCTTCTAGAACATGGAGGAATAGAATAAAGCTTCTAGAAAGTGTCAAGCTGATATGTTAGGCAAGAATAACAACTGAAGGCCACGGTGACAGCTGAGCTTTGCCAAAACATTAAAGCGCTGAAGAATAGGTTTTCAGTATTCAAACCACAGCCCTCCTGGCTAAGAACCAGTTCTGAATTAAGAAGCCCATATTGGAAAGGCCTAAGATAAAGCCCCCAGGGCAATGAGTTGCTGTCCCCAGCGGCTGGTTTTGCTTGCAATATGCTTCGTCTCGTGTGGCCATGTCCTCTGTGTGTTTTAAAGCAGCACTGCTTCCAAGCTATCCCTGACACAAAGGATTGTGCTTGAATAAGGAAAATCACTGAGTTGTAGCACCACTACCCAGCTGCACCATTCTCATAGTCTGCGCTCTTGGGACTTCTCCTGTTTCTAATAACTAATGTCTCCATTGGAGGATGAGCCGGAACTGTGTTAAACTGAATTCTGCTGCCATGGTCGGGATTCCCCATCCCCAACTAGATAATTCATTTCAAGGTCAACATACTAGATTATGGATAAGTTACATGTTAGGGTTCTTGATGCATAATATTAGTCCCCTTCCATCATTTCCTTTGAACTTTGTTATGACTCTCCAAAAATGTCCCTTTAGGCTACAGATCTTTAACCAGAAATTTTAGGACTTCTACCAGATGCCCATCTGTCATTTTTTCTAATCTTTTGAGGGTCCTTCTCAACCCTTAAAATTTGGCCCAACTGCTCTCTTTCCATTCTATTCAACCGCCCAGCACTCAGCCGTCTCTCCTCTGTGTGTACTGTAAATCCTTACCTACCTGCCCCTGTTAGTCTTCTCTTCATCTTTTAGTGAAATGAAAACAGCACTAGTGCATTTAGTCAACGTGAATAAAATCCTGCCTTAAACATCCCCGGATCATTAACCTGAAAGGAAATCACTTGAAGTCTCTCAGCCTGTTTTCTCGTTAGTAACATGAACATGCAAATCTGGCCCAAAATACTGCTTCTCAAAATGCTGGATGCTTCCCAGGCACCAAGGTAATAACTTCAGCTCTTTCCCACTCACATTTGACATGTTCTCAAGGGCATGCCTAGCTTTTCTAGTCACTCAGGGGAGTTGCAGCTAGACTGAGGGAAATGTATAATTGCTGCTCTCCCCACTGCCATGTGTCACAAACTCTGCCTTGATTTTTTTAAAAAGCACTTAAACAGCATTGAAGCTAAATTCCTTGTGATTAGCCTGACTCTGACTCCCTATGTCCACCCAGCCTACAGCCTCCCCCTCAACATTACACACACACACACACACACACACACACACACACACACATATAAACACACTTTAATCCCCAGAAGTACTGAACAACCAAGCTCTCTCTTGCCTGCAGTCCTTGGTACATTTCTCCCTCCTGCAATGCTCTTTTGTTTGTTTGTTTGTTTGTTTGTTTGTTTAACTTATAATCTTTCTTCAAGTCTCAATTCAAATTCTATTCCCACCAGGAAAACTTCCCCAAACCCTCAGGCAAACTGTAATTCTCCTACACCCATGCTTTCCCTGCAGTTTACATACTCCCTTACAGCAGTTGTCACTGTGTTTATTTGCAAGTCTGGCAGCCCCTAAGATGCTAAACTCCTTTAGGAACTATGTCTCTTGATCTCATCTCTATGATGTGCACAGTACCCAGTACACCGTAGCTGCTCAATAAATGTTAGAAGGATAAATTAATGTTATCAATCTCTTCCACAAAACCTCTCTAAAAACTTCAAACAGAATCAACTACTATTCAATTTTGTAGCTGTGTAAATAAGACATTCGCCTCCCACAGTCTTCTGACACTATGTCTACAATGAGGGCTGGGTAACAATGTGCTCAAATCATCCTACGCCAAATGTAACCCCATCTAGAAACATGAAAAGTGACCACATATGTGAAGTTCACATAAGTCTCATGGAGTTGTAGATGATCAAGCGGTGCAGCCATCTAACTTGCATTCACTGGAGTAACCTACTCCACAAGTAGGTAACAGAGGGGGAAAGATAAAGATGGGAACTCAGAGGTCCTTGGAATTAATGAGTTTTACATGGGCGGGAGGGGGAGTAGGGGAGGATGGGACACTGCTGTTTAATCTAGCCACATCCCTAATTTTAGTCAGGTATTTCATTTCGGTGAGAAAGCACATACCATAAATCCATCTCCATGACTGGGAAAAGAATTCATTGCATATGCATCAAGATGGAGGAGTGGTGATATGGTTTTGTTAACAAAAGCAAGTACGTATATAAACTGTACAATTAAATGCCTATAGATGCTCTAACCTAGCCAACAATATAGTCAGAATCAAACCCAGATGTGACGAGCAGTGCAAGTAGCAGAAGACAATCTTCCTCCTAATTTAAGCTCACTTCCATAGCGTCATAAACTAGTAATATAGTATGCAGTTCTACTATAAATGCTGAGATCACAATAGCTCACAGAGTACTCCTGAATCTCCAGACATGCTACTCAAAGAAAAGCAATTTTTATTTTTTGCTGATAAATGGTTTAATCAAACCTCACAGATGAGGCAATATATTTTGAGAACATTTTGTTGTTCAGATCACAGGGTCAGTAATTTTCTGTGGTGCAGACACATCATGGTGTAACTGAGCATGTGTGGGGGGGGGATAAAGTGGTGAGGAGAGATGGCATAGATTTTCTGCAAAAGGTAGTAGAATATGTTAACTCAAAAGCAGTTTATGTTTCAAAAATGCTATAAGATAAGAGAGGCATCAGGATTGGTAGTTTTTCTGTGGTTTTACAGAAATAGAATAAAATGTCAAGAGGCATCATGCTTCTAAAACACACACACACACACACACACACACACACACACAAAAGCATTAAGGGTGGATGCTAAATTTTAATATAGCTTTCAAAATTCAACTCATCCTGTATATGGTCTGAGGCCTAATTGGGCAAATGTCACTAAAAATAATGATCAGGTAGTCAGATTACTGTTGTGTAATCTGCACAGTTCCATTCTGCAAAAGATGATCCCTGGCTGCATCTTGGCAAGACAGATACTGCTGTTTGTAGCTGGCCAGCCCTGCACCACACCCAGCCTGTGCAGCTGTGCATCACGCACTGGCAGATTGGCTTCATGTTTCTGCACAGGTCTGTTTTATACACTTGAGAGCAGACACTTCTAGAAATATGCCAACTATAACTTCTGGTGGAAAAACTCAGCCTGTGTTCGCATAGCATTGCTAACGCATAATGGTAGTCACAATGGCAGAGCACTCATGGCTTTCAAATTATTCTCACATACACTATCCTTTTGAATCTCCAACAACCTGGGATGCATACAGGAAAAGCATTTCATTTTACAGATGAAGACACTACAGCTCAAAGGGGTTAAACAGCGGGCCCAAAGTCAACTAGCTTTGAGGAATCTAAGATCTCAGGTCTTCTCTCAGTTCAGGACTCATGCCACTCCTCACAGCTGCTAGGAGAAGGAGATCCGCAGATGCTGGGTCACACCAGTTACCTCACAGGCCTACCGCCAGGACATTGCTAAGCCTTTTAGCTCCTCATCTTACAGAAAGCTGGTCTGATCTTAGAGAGCCTCAGTTCACATTTAACCTTTTTTAACCCTTTGTAATTTTCCCATATGGCTGCACCCCCTGGAGGCAGGTTGCGGAAGTTCTAGGGAGAAGTTCTAGTGAGATGAGCTCCAAGGCCTGGGATTTCTACTGGTAAGGTAAACAACAGTCCCAGTGTGCCCTGTTTGCACAGGACTTGGGAGGATTACACAGCATGTAAGACATTTGGGGATGAAAACAGGAATGAGGGCTCACAGTAAGTGGCACTTTAAGTACCCAGGATAGTCCCAGGCAAACCAGGTTTGTTGGTCATCCTAGTTTTCCAAATTTTACTGAAGCATCAGAAATAAGGACTTGACTCACCAAAAATGTTTGGAATGTTCTGCACTTCCATTTCCAGTTTGCCCATCACTAAAAATGTACAAGGATTCACATGAAATGAATCCTACTATGAAAGATCCAGCCCTAGCCCGTTTTGCTCAATGGATAGAGCATCGGCCTGTGGACTAAAGAGTCCCAGGTTTGATTTTGGTCAAGGGCACATTACCTCAGTTGCAGGTTTGATCCCTGACCCCAGTCAGGGTGCATATGGGAGGAAACCAATCCATGTGTCTCTCTCACATCAATATTTCTCTCTCTGTGTCTCTCCCCCTCCCTTCCACTCTCTCTAAAAATCAATGGAAAAATATACTTGAGTGACAATTAAAAAAATAAAAGAAGAAAAGAAAGATCCAGTGTGGGCAAAAATTGAAATGAAAAAGACCCTTCACTTACCCTTTATTTACTTTCAGTCATTTCCTTCTTAATTGTTAAGTGTTTAATGCTTAATAATAAGCTAAGTATTAGAGAGTTAAGTAAACAAGATTTAGTATAGATAGACAAGCAGAGAAGCATCCACACTTTGGTGTGAAAAGGACACGGGAACTATGGAAAGACAAAGAAATGACTTGTAGCCGACATGTGTTTTGGGAGGAGGAAGGAGGAAGTGGACATGCAGGAAAGGGATTTTGAATGAAGACACATTTATGTTGATAGAACTTAGTGGAGTATAAAGAAGGAAGGGTGTAGGACTCGAACTGGGCTAGAACAGGACATCTGACCAAAGATCAAGTGGCACAAAGGCCAGGAAGCAGGACAAAGACGATGCATGGAGCATTCATAGGGCAAGGAGATCAACAGAGAAGAATCAGGAGATGACAATACAGAGGTGACCATGAAGGCCTTTGCATCAATGTTAACAAGCTAAGGCTTTATCCTGTATGCAGCTGGTTGACTGAAGAGTCTTAAGCAAGGCAAAGGCATAATCACATGCACTTTAGGAAGATATTTTGGCTTCCATGGGGAGAATAGGTTTCAGGGAGGAAAAGATAAGACTGGAATCTAGGAATATGGAACAGTTTCTATGAACTAAATGAGGGTGGCCTATGCTAAGATAGTAGTAGTGAAAATGGAGACAAGTGAATAGATTTTAAAAATATGAAGGTCGTAGAATGAGCAAGATGTAGAGATTGATTGAGCATAGTGTATAAGGTAAATGAAGCAACCTAGGATGCTACTATATATAGCACACCTATGTATTCATGATTAATTTGTATTTTTCATTCTGAAAGCAGTTGTGAGCCACCCACACAAATTTCAAATTTGCCTAAGCCATAAATAAAAATGTATCCCTATTTTAATCCCTACTTATTTATACCCATAACTTGAGATTCTGTGGTCATTCCCAGCTATTACCTCTTAAAAATAACCAAGCAATATGTGGTTGTATGTGTGGTTAAAACTCTGCCTGGTGTAGCTGGATTCACAGCCAAAATAATGTATCCTCATCCATTCGTCCATCAACCAACATTTATTGAGGCCTTCTCAGTGCCTGTGGATGATCTAGACACTGAGGGAAAATACAACTGAGACAGAGTCCCTACCCTCAAGGAAACCATATCATAGGAGGGGAGACAAATACAATAAAAATATTATTACAACATATGTGCTAGAATACAGAGAAACACAGAGTCATGTGGGAGCACATAAAGGAAGCTACTTACACAGGCTGTGGAAAAATGCTGATCCATGATGGCTTCTGGAACAGATGTTGCCCATTGTCTTTCTATAGACCTCTGTTAGAGCCTATTATGGATTTCTAGCTCATCCATCTCCCTTTTCCAGGGAGTTCTTTACAAGAAAGACTGAGTCTTATTTATCACAAACCTTGCACAATAGATGCTCAATAAGATGGATGGATGGATGGATGGATGGATGGATGGATGGATGGATGGATGGATGGTAGATGATGAAATGAGTGAAGGGATAAATTGATGCTGACCTGACCTCAAAGGATTGAGGAAGAATGGCCATCAATTCCTGGAAATTACCAGGCAAATAGTGCTTTATGGTGAAAGGGGATTTATTGAGAAGGTACTGGATTAAATGGGCCATTGGTTCAATTTTGTTGTGTAGAGTTTGACCCTTAGCAGTTGATTTTTGTTTAGTATTTATTGAGCCAGATTTTCTCTGTACTTAAGCTACTCCTTGGGAGGTTAGACACTTCTGGAAACTGCATTAACTTCTTCAAGCCACTAGGGTACTGTTCAGTGAATTACTTTTCAGTAATTAAAGAGGCTGCAATGCAAAAACACAATGTGATGAGAAATGGAGAGCTAATCTCTCTGCCTGCCTTCTTCAGCTTCCTGTTCCTGATGACTGAAGAGATAGGGTGCAAATATGTGGGGATTATAACAATGACTGTCAGCCTTGGTTTCATCTAAGAACCTGCAATATTCTCTTCCTAAAGCCCATGAATTTTTCACATTAGAGAACAAAGATTAGCAGGATCAAGTGACTAAAGTACTTAATGGCTCTAATCCTCATTCCTGCACAAATTCACTCTGTGGTTTTGTACTTATCTCTTTCAAACTCTTTACCTTTTTTGCCCTTCTCTGTGCAGCTATAGGATGATAAGAGTAATTGTGGGCTCTAGACAACATATACCTCTCATCTTTTTTTATTCTAATATTTTAAAAAAATAGTGCTAGGTTTGAATAGCTGCCTATCTTTTTTCATGCCCAAATACGGTACATTTCTGAAATGTATTCATTAAAGAGAAATGATCTGCCCTTCCCCCCTGCCCCCCAGCTCTCCCCTTTGAAGCCAGTGATAGTCATTTTCCATTTTCAAACATCTTGTGCTTCTAGTTTGCATCTTTAATTACCTAGGGCACTGGTCTTGTTTTATATGACTTACAACATGTAGTTTTGCCCTTAGTTCATTTAAGCAAAATCATTCCTGGTTTGAGCCAAGACATATTCAATATATAATTACCTGGTGGGTCAGGGCTCTGCCGTTTTGTCATTTTTACTGGCATTTTCTCCATTATTGCTAAGTACCAAGCAGTATAAGCTGTCAGAGCCACATGGCTGGCCTGAAACTTAATTTTCCTAAATTGCACAATTCTTCAGAAGCAGCTTACCCCCCAAGCACGGTTTCCTTGACAAGGGGCAAACAGGGTTAAATTTCAAACTGAGTTATAGAGAGCTTACCGAGAGCAGTGGTGGGAGGAAGCAATTAAGCAGAAGTTGGGTGTGCAGGCTGCATGAGACTTTTAGAGACAATACAGAATTCTGTGTCAAAGCCTTTGAGTAGCAAGAGGTCTTAGAACACGACGTGCTGAAGTACAAGAAAGCAGGCAAGGCAAGAGGAAGAAATGCTTATGAAGAGCCACTGTGTCACAGACAGTGTGCTAGACATTTTATGTGCATTAATTCTGATAATAACCTATTAAGATAGATGTTTTCATTTCTATTTTACAGATGAAAAATGCGTAGAAAGGTTATTGGATTGACCAGGGATACACAACTAGTAAGTGAGGCTCGTCTCACTCAAACCTGACCGCATAGGCAATGTTTGTGGCATTAACTCATCTGGGAGATGGTGGAAAGCAGTTTCTTGTGACAGAAGACTGGTAAGCTAGGATAATTGCCTCTTGAACAACACAGGTTTGAACTACAGAGGTCCAGGTATACACAGATTTTTTTTCAATAAATACTATAAATGTGTTTTCTCTTTCTCATGATTTTCTTAACATTTTCTTTTTTCTAGCTACTTTATTGTAAGAATACAGTATCTAATACAAATAACATACAAAGTATGTATTAATCAACTGTTTATGTTATCAGTAAGGCTTCCGGTCAACAGTAGGTTATGAGTAGGTAAGTTTTATGGTAGTCAAAACTTAGATGTGGATTTTCAAATGTTTGAGGGGGTCGTTGCTCCTAAACCCTGAGTTGTTCAGGGTCAACTGTATTACAGTCTCTCTGACTACAAGTCCTGGGAAGTAACAGGGGGATACAAAATGCCTAGAGTTTATTGTTTCTTATCCTCACCCTACTATCCTCAGGGCTACACATCTGCTTCCTACGCACCCCCAGGTGATCTGAGAGAAGCATCGCCTTGATATTTTCTTATTCTGGGTAATTCTCAATTCTTTGCACTTACGTCTCACAAAGAGAAGCACGTTGATATTGAATAAGCTACCTGTTTCTTATCACCTGGAGAGTTTGAAAAACCATAATTCATCTTATCTTCTTGCTTTGCATCAGCCTCAAACATAAACTGCCTGTTCCAAGTTTTGGAAGACAGCAGACTAAGATTACTGACTGTTCCCTAAGTCAGAGGGTCATAGTGAGTAAATGCAAGCCTCAGAGCATACTAAAACATGGCTGCTAATTATTTGAAGACTAGAGGTCCAGTGTGCGAGATTCGTGCACTTGGGTGGGTCCCTCAGCCCGGCCTGCACCTTCTTGCAGTCCAGGAGCCCTCGGGGATGTCCAACTGATGGCTTAGGCCCGCTCCCCATGGGGAACGGGCCTAAGCCATCAGTCACACATCCTTAGAGCTGCAGCAGAGGTGGAAGCAGGAGAGGCTGCAACCACCACTGCTGCACTCGCCTGCCATGAGCCCAGCTTCTGCCTGAGCAGCATTCCCCCTGTGGGAGCACACTGACCACCCGGGGCCAGCTCCTGCATTGAGTGTCTGTCCCCTAGTGGTCAGTGCGCATCATAGCAACTGGTCATTCCACCATTCAGTCTATTTGCATATTAGCCTTTTATTATATAGGATAGCCTGACAATGTTTACAAACCCATCCTCTCTCAACCTTACTGAAAAGGATATGGAGTTTTGAGAGTTGGTTTTAACAAAGTTTATTACTCTGACACCATTGGGTATCTCTGTTTTCAGCAGGGTTGAAAAGTCAAAGTTAAAACCCTTTTATTTATGAACACTAAATCCTCTAATTAAAAGAAAATGGTTTCAATGACTCTTTGAGACTAACAGCTTTATTCACCTCATGCACATCAGGAAACAGCCGAAGACCAGGGAATGTGAGTGGAAGGGCAGCAGGATTGGAGTCTCCTAGGGTGAGGGGAAGGCAGGGGTACATGTCTTTGTGGTCTCACTCAGGCAGACGTTCTCATCTTTAACTGCTCTGAAACTCACAACTGGAATGTCCCTCAGGATTGTTGGTTCAATCCCATCCCAGTATTCTGTCTGAACAGTTCTCTCAGGAGATGTTTTTGCAAGCCTTGCAGTTTGTAAGTTAGCTAGGGTCTGGGGGTAGGAATGACAGCACAAAGGGGGAAAGGGAGAAAAGGAAAGGAAACAAGGGATGAAAGCAAGAGAAGCTGCAGCCCCTTTATCATGCCCGGGTTAGTCTTTTTAAACTTCCTACTCATAGTTTTAAACTTTCCCCAACATCTAGACACTTAGAAGTGAAGTCATCTTCCCAATATTCTTTACAACCCCTGCCTCCTCCATGGAGGCATAAACTCATTCATATTACTGTGCGGAGCTAGAAACTTCCCTCATAAGACAGAAGCCACATTCCCCGCGGATCTATGTGGAACATAAAGGGATGCATGGCTCCTCTTCTGGGATCTCTGATGTGACACGCAGTGTCTTGTTAACATTGCACTTGGCGCAGAGAAATGAGTCTTGTTGGCTGCCAGGCTCTCTGAGCTTCAGGGATGATGATTCTGCGTTTTTACACTTTCTGGAAAAATAGACATATCATGCTGCCAAGAAGACTGCACTCACTTGCTCACTCACTCCCTGAAACTCTGCTCCTCTGATGCCCAGTCCCTGAACACATCAAGCAGGCAAGTTTACTGAGCTGTTGGAAGCTTCGGCACTGAGGACCCTTGAATGTCCCTAAATACTTGTGCTATTTGCTTTCCACTGTTTGTTTTGTAGAAAACAGTTCATCAGTTCTCTGTGCAAGATGTCAGTTTAGCCTTCCATGTAAGAAAATGAGAGAACTGGGAAAGTTTAAAAAAAAAAAACACTTTGTAAAACAAGAGAGAAAAAAATGAAAGTCTTGCTATTGTAAACTGCTCTGTGGACTCTAATGCCTCTCCGGCCACTGCCCCTTTCCCAGCCTGGTGGGGGAGAAAAGGCTCTGGCATAAAAATCAAAAGTTCAGTTCCCACTCTTCCCTTACTAGCTGTTTGACCTCAAGAAATTTGAATGACCTCTCCAGGCCTCAGCTTCCTTGCCATCAACCTTACACATGATCTCTGAGGTTCCTTGCAACTTCAGGCTTTTGAAGAACAGGCAGGCGAACACAGCAGGAGTGAGACTGGAAGTGGGACCCGAGAGAAGAGGCAACAGAATGGAGGCCCTTTAGACAGAAGGCTGGCATGAAGAGACAGAGTGCCCACTTTTTCTACATAAGGGACTGTCTTTCCTAGAGTGACCCTGAACACCTCAGCTCCGAGGAATATACATACCTGAGAACTGCTACTATTCTAAATGATGAAATGAACCACTTAGACTAGAAGTAAAGATTCCACTGAAACCAACCAGACTGGTTATGGGGTCCTGGATAGTGGGCCTTTCACAACAGCTTGAGTAGGCCCAGTGTGTCTGAGAAAGAAGAGGTTATCTCTACTTAACAACAAAATAAACTACACAAAGGGGGAAAGGGAGAAGACATTTTAATAGTGGGAGAGAGGATAATTTGAAATGATTCTATTAAAAGTAATTATCTTTCATTTATATTTCAAAAGGCAGCCATAAGATATATACATGAAAGATGTAACCTGATATGCCAGTTGCAAATATCATTCAAGCATTGAAAAACCCAAAGCAATGATGGAAGGTTTCCCTTGCAGGTCCTGGCTATAGTTAAGGTCTATTGTTAGTTTCATGGCTGAAAAGCAAACAGAGCATCAAATCATCAAAATATAAAGAACAAGAAAAAATAAAAGCAATTAGTACCTTATGCCAAAGATGTTGAATTTTTAAGCTTGAAAGGATCCTTGAGACCCATCCAACTTCCTCATTTACAGATGGGAAATCCGTTGAGGGAAGGTATTTACACTGTGGAAGCATGAGGGCTTGAAGTAGTTTTGCTTTACTTTCCTAAGAAACTAAACATTATTACCTAAGTCCTTCCCACTGAGTATCATACAGACTCAGTTCTAAGCCCAAAATTCACATTAGCAAATATACTATATTTGAGATTTTGTCAGATTTTGCTAGATTTTAACCCTCAGTCCTGAGGTGGGGGGCCGGGGTAGACATTCAACAAACAAAACCACGTACTGTGTGCTAGACTCTATGCTATATACAAGGAGAGAAGCAGAGATGCCAGTGATTACTGCCCTAGTCAAGAACAAACAACAGAGGAATGTTGAAAGGGCAACAGGTGTACAGAGACAGAAATGACTAAATCTGCTTAAAGGCCCTGAGGCTTCTACAGAACTATTTTTATGTGTATAAAGCACTCCATGCATTTGGTTCCTAACCACTGCAGACGCGTAGCTATGGAAGGCCCCTTAAAAGATACTGTGCCTATATGTGCTGCACAAAGCCCTGAAGATCTCCTAGAATGGGTAAGCTAAAAATGTATGAAAATATCCCATTTACCTGAGGTGATCCACAGGTAAAAGGTGACAAGGGCCCATGATGTATCATAGGAGTTCGAGTAGGATGCATTACATACATTACAATCTTTCTGCCAATTAATCTCTCACACAAACGTAAAACACACCAAGAACCCCCATTTTGGAAATACCTTTCTCCCCACCTCCCAGTGGTGCAACCTGCCAGACATCAATCGCCCTGTCTGCCTCTTTGGTTGGGCTGCCCTGTCAATAACAGGCACAGAAGACCCAAAAGGAAGAAAACAAAGGTTAAAAATAAAACATTATGTTTCTGTCAGCTAGACAGCACAGCTTTCCCTGGAATCCACATGACTGCTGAGAGGTACTGGAGAACTTTAAAAATCAGGTTGTCACTTGCTATTTAGAATTGAAATAACAAGCCCATTATATTAGTTGTTAACATTCTGAATAATACTTAAAAACAGTAATCTGCTTATAATTTATCTTCTACTATAACGCCATTATTTCTGGAAAGCTTGCAATAAGACTAAAATGGCCTTATTCCAACCACCAAAATCAATTCCTTTGTACAAATTTGATGTAGGAAGCCTGTGTGCCATTTGCAAACACTCACTGACCTGTGAAGCCTGGCATTCGCACTATAAAATTTAGACCTTATTTGATGAAGTTATTGAACAATGAACTTACCTCATCTAAGGTTTGAAAGCAGCCATACATACTTTCACCTTTTCTCTTTAGGAGGAAGGTTTGGATTGGAGGAAAATCAAGTTATTGTTTGGATTTGGGAAAGACACATGCTGTCTAGACTGCACTTAATGAAAGCTCTAAGTTAATTTTGAGTGTGATGCTGAGGTTCATTGCCAAGTAGAAATGATGGAGATTTTTTTTCTCAAATCAAACAAATCTTTCTTGTGCTTTGTACAAAAAGGGGAGAGGGCAGGCCACGGGCCGTGGCCATACCCAGGGGTCTAGAAGTGGGCACTGACGTGGTCCATCTCTAACAGGTCATCCAGGATAAGGTCAGGCGTGGTGTGGATATTCTTGACCAACTCGCTGCACTCTATGGTGCTCAGGTACAGGTAGCCTTTGAGCAGCTCCCTGTGGAGGATGCTCCCCAAGGTCTTCTGCAGAGTGAGTGAGTCCACGTACAGCATCCAGAAAGTACAGGGGTTGAGGCCAGTGTAGTGGGGCAGCACAGTGGTCAGCACATTCTGCAATATCAGCAGCCACTGGTAGGTCTTCTCCTGCATGGGCAGCAGGAGCCCGATGCCACCACCCAGTGTGGCAAACCATGTGATGTGCTTGTTCTCCCGCACAACCGACTTCTTACTGGGCCCTTCAGCAGCCCGCCTGTTCCCCAGGCACAAGGTCCTCCAGAAGGTGGGGAACCTACGGGGAAGTCTGCCCCATGCAACAGGCGCATGCCACCAAAGTTCTCCTTGGCCTCAGGGAGGTACGTGTACACTATCGGGCTGAGGTCAAAGCCAGACACCAGGAAGCCCAGCTGGGTGCTGTCCACCGTGAACTCTGGGCTGTACACTTCCAGGGCCTTGGCATCTGGGACACAAGCCACAGCATCTTTTTTTAAAATTTTTCTATTGATTAAGGTATTACATATGTGTCCTTATCCCCTCCATTGCCCCCTCCACCCCTCCACTCACGCCCTCACTCCCCTGCTGTCTGTGTCCATTGGTTAGGCTTACTAGTATATGCATGCATACAAGTCCTTTGGTTGATCTCTCCCTCTTACCCCCAACCTCCCCTACCTTCCCTCTGAACTTTGACAGTCTGATTGATGCTTGCTCTCCTCCTGGTAGTGCAGCAGCGAGATGTTCTTCATGACATCTGAGGGACCAAGGTGAAGTTCTGGATGCTGATCATCTGGTGGATGTAAGCTGATGAAGATGACTTTTAAAAGGCAATAGAAGTGGGGTGAAAAAGATAATGTAATATCTGAATAGGAGTCTATTTCCTGCACTGCATTGCTACTTAAAAGTTTATTTTCATATATGCTAATCTTAGGATTCAGAGGAAATGAATGCTGCACCAAACTATCTGCCATGTTAAAGGAGATAATAAAGAATAGAACTATGCTTCCTTCTTAATATTGTCTCTACAATGATCCATACAGGAACAAATCTCCTGATTTCTCATTGCTAAAGTGCAACCATGGTGGAGAGTGACTTTTAATAGTAAACAGAGGCAGTCCAAGAACACTCAATCTACCTTTTCATAAAAAGAGCAAACTTAGTTGTAGCCATTCAACATTATTTAACAAGATGATGAAAATACAACTCTAATGTCTAGGTTCACATCACTTATGAGGGTCCTTCATAAAAAGATTATCTAATGTAAAAGCTAGGAAGGGCCTACACACATTGCCCCGAGTATGGCAAAAGAGTAGTTTTTCAGACTGTTCTGCAATTCCTTGTTGGGTGGCCATGATTTCCTTTAAGCTTTATCAATTCCTTTTTCTCTCTATTTTAAAAATAACTTTATTGAGGTGTGATTTATATACCATTACTTCGCCTGTTTTTTTGTTTTTTTTTTGTTTTGTTTTTTAAATATATATTTTATTGATTTTTTACAGAGAGGAAGGGAGAGGGATAGAGAGTTAGAAACATCGATGAGAGAGAAACATCGATCAGCTGCCTCCTGCACACTCCCCACTGGATATGTGCCTGCAACCAAGGTACATGCCCTTGATCGGAATCGAACCTGAGACCCTTGAGTCTGCAGGCCGATGCTCTATCCACTGAGCCAAACCAGTCAGGGCAACTTCGCCTGTTTTTAGTATACAATTCACTCCACCCATTCTTTAGAAATTTGACCAATTTGATAAAGCAGACACAATAATTTGGATAAATCTTAAGGCTGCAATTCAGCAGGCAACTGCATAAATTTAATTGCACTTAATAAACTTCAGAAGTCATTTCTGAAATTGTGACTTTGTTTCTACAAATCTTCAAAATTAGCAATTCTTTTTTTATTAAATGTATATCCATTGTTTATAGTATTACTGACGTCCCCCATTGGCCTCCTCCACTCTTCCTTGCCCACACCCAGGCCTTCACCACACTACTATTAATATGCATATTAATCCTTTGGTTAATCTCTTTCCACCCAGCTCACTCCCCTTCCCTCTCAGACTGGTTAGTTTGTTCCATGCTTCTATGTCTCTGGATCTATTTTGTTCATCAATTTATTTTGTTCATTAAATTCCACATAAGAGTGACATCATGTGATACTTGTCTTTCTCTGATTTGGCTTATTTTTCTTAGCATGATACTCTCCAGGTCCTTCCATGCTGTCTTAAAGGGTAAGAGATCCTTCTTTTTTACAGTTGCATAGTATTCCAAGCATGTGCAATTGTTTGAAGTATAGGTTATTTGCTAATAGAATTCTCAGTCTTCACTGTAAGATTCGCTTTGAGTCTGGATACATGCATAATTCATGTGAGGCAAGAACACAGTGGGGTAATAGGAAGATGACCTCTGTGATCATGGAAATAAAGGGCTTCACTTTAAAATTAGTAAATAGGGCGTCAAAACATAAGCTTACAGACTTACCACAAAAAAGCAGAATATCTCTCAGAAAAGTAACTCTCACCATAGCCTAGTAGAAGCTATTAGCCAGCTCTATCCATGAACCTGATTTGGAGGGTGCTGACATGAATGCACCATGTTCTCATAGACTAGTTAAATAGCTAAAAGCATTCAGACAGAAGTAACTCCTTACAGTGCCATGACCACCAAGCAGTTGTTGATAATTTGGCTTCCTATGTAGCTTGTCTACAATGTGAGATGAGCTCATCAAGCCAATTTGAATATACAGTCCACTTGACATTACGTTTATCAATGTAAATTATAATAGCTAACCATTAGTCATTGCTTGCTACACACCAAACAACATTCTAAGCAATTTACATCTATCTTATTCAGTCCTCTGGACTGAGAGCTAAGTAACTTATCTGGAGTCATGCAACTAGAAAGTAGAGATGCCAGGATATGAGCATAGGAAACATACATCTAGAACAGTGGCTCTCAACTTTCCTAATGCCGCGACCCTTTAATACTGTTCCTCATGTTGTGGTGACCCCCAATTTCATTGTTAGAAATTGAACATAATTAAAGCATAGTGATTAATCACAAAAACAATATATAATTATATATGTGTTTTCCTATGGTCTTAGGCGACCCCTGGGAAAGGGTCATTCGACCCCCAAAGGGGTCTCGACCCACAGGTTGAGAACCGCTGATCTAGAATGTGTATTCTTCACCACTGTTCTTCCAATTATCTGATTTTAATCTTCAGGGTTGTTGAGTTTTGATAACACTAATTAACATCCCAACACCTGTCATTTGTGAAGCACTAATAACTTCATATTTACAACACTGAAGGGCACAGCTAACCCCCAAACCACGGAGAATTCCCCAAGGACACACCACCTGTGGGTGAGCTGCCATCCCATGGTCTCCAGGAAACATCTCTACATAACTGCCAACCCTGTGCACCTTTACTTTTTTTTTTAATGGATTTAATTTAGTCTCCTTTTTCCCCTATTAACCCTACCCTGGCCACCCCCACCCAACAGTACATACGCCCACCCCCCAGTGTCCATGTCCATTGGTTATGCTTATATGCATGCATTCAAGTCCTTTGGTTGATCCCTTACCACCCCACCTGGACCCTCCCCTGCCTTCCCTCTGAGGTTTGATGGTCTGTTCAATGCTTCTTTGACTCTGGATCTATTTTTGTTCATCAGTTTATGTTGTTCATTATATTCCACAAATGAGTGAGATCATGTGATATTTATCTTTCTCTGATTGGCTTATTTTGCTTAGCATAATGCTCTCCAGTTCCATCCATGCTGTTGCAAATGGTAGGGATTCTTTCTTTTTACAGCAGCATAGTGTTCCATTGTGTAGATGTACCACAGTTTTTTAATCCACTCATCTGCTGATGGGCACTTAGACTGTTTTCAAATTTTAGCTATTATAAATTATGCTGCTATGAACATAGGGGTGCATATATCCTTTCTGATTGGTATTTCTGATTTCTTGGGATGTATTCCTGGAGTGGGATTACTGGGTCAAATGGAAGTTCCATTTTTAAATTTTTAAGGAAACTCCATACTGTCTTCCACAGTGGCTACACCAGTCTGCGTTCCCACCAGCAGTGCAAGAAAGTTCCTTTTTCTCCACATCCTCTCCAGCACTTGTCGTTTGTTGATTTGTTGATGGTAATCATTCTGACAGGTGTGAGATGGTACCTCATTGTCCTTTTGATTTGCATTTCTCAGATGATAAGTGACTTTGGGCATGTTTTCATATGTCCCTTGGCCTTCTGTATGTCCACTTTCAAAAAGTGTCTATTTACTGGTAGGTCTTTTGCCCATTTTTGATTGGATTGTTTACCTTCTCTTTGTTAAGATATATGAGTTCCCTATACATTTTGGAGATTAGATCCTTATCAGATATAACATTGGCAAATGTGTTCTCCCATGCGGTGTGCTTTCTTGTTGTTTGTTGATGGTTTCTTTTGCTGTACAGAAGCTTATTATTTTGATGTAGTCCCATTTGTTTATTTTCTCCTTAGTTTCCATTGCCTTAGGAGCTGTATCAGTAAAGATATTACTGTGACATATGTCTGATATTTTGCTGCCTATGGATTCTTCTAAGATTTTTATGGTGTCCTATCTTACATTTAAGTCCTTTATCCATTTTGAGTTTATTTTTGTGTATGTTGTAAGTTGGTGGTCTAGTTTCATTTTTTGTATGTATCTGTCCAATTTTCTCAACACCATTTATTGAAGAGACTCTCTTGACTCCATTGTATGCTCTTGCCTCCTTTGTCAAATATTAATTGAGCATAATGGGCTGGGCCGATTTCTGGGTTTTCTGTTCTGTTCCATTGGTCTATATGTCTGTTCTTGTGCCAGTACCAGGCAGTATTGAGAACAGTGAATTTGTAATATAGCTTGACATCTGGTATTGTGATCCCTC
This sequence comes from Myotis daubentonii, assembly GCF_963259705.1. NCBI lineage: Eukaryota > Metazoa > Chordata > Mammalia > Chiroptera > Vespertilionidae > Myotis > Myotis daubentonii. The sequence goes on along the minus strand of NC_081841.1, from coordinate 140,093,415 downwards.
AAACTTTGTTCTTCTTTCTCAGGATTGCTGTGGCTGTTTGTTTGTTTTTTATTCAAGATGAATTTTTGGAGAGTTTGTTCTAGGTCTGTGAAATATGCCATTGGTGTTTTAATGGGGATTGCATTGAATCTATAAATTGCTTTGGGTAGTATGAACATTTTAATGATGTTGATTCTACCAGTCCATGAACACGGTATATTCTTCCATTTGTTTATATCTTCCTCTATCTCTTTTTTCAATGTCATTTAGTTTTCCGGGTACAGTTCTTTTACCTCATTAGTTAAGTTTATTCCTAGGTATCTTAACTTTTTTTTTTTTTTGTGCAATGGTAAATGGAATTTTTTTTTTTTTTTTTTTTTTTTTTTTAGTTTCTCTTTCTGTGAGTTCATTATTGGTGTATAAAAAGGCCATAGATTTCTGGTTGTTAATTTTATATCCTGCTACATTGCCAAATTCATTTATTAAGTCTAGTAGTTTTTTATAGAGTCTTTAGGGTTTTCTATGTACAATATCATGTCATCTGTGAATAATAACAGTTTTACTTCTTCTTTTCCAATTTGGATGCCTTTTATTTCTTCTTCTTGTCTGATCGCTATGGCTAGCACTTCTAGTACTATATCAAACAGAAAGTGGGCATTCCTATCTTGTTCCTGTTCTTAGGGGAAATGGTTTTAGTTTTTGCCCATTGAGTATGATGCTGGCTGTAGGTTTGTCATATAAGGCTTTTATTATGTTGAATTATGATCCCTCTATTCCCATTTTGCTCAGACTTTTATCAAGAAAGGGTGTTGGATTTTGTCAAATGCTTTTTCTGCATCAATTGGTATGATTATGTGATTTTTGTCTCTCAATTTGTGTATGTTATGTATCATGTTTATTGATGTGCAGATATTGTACCATCCTTGCATCCCTGGAATAAATCCCACTTGGTCATGGTGTAAGATCTTTCTAATATAATGATGGATCTCATTTACTAGAATTTTGTTGAGGATTTTAGCATCTATGCTTGTAATTCTCTTTCTTTGTGTTGTCTTTATCTGATTTTAGAATTAGGATAATGCTGGCTTTATAGAAAGAGCTTGAAAGTGTTCCTCCCTCTTAAATTCTTTGGAGCAGCCTGAGTATTTGGTAAAATTCCCCTGTGAAGCTGTCTGACCCAGGACATTTGTTTGCTGGAAGTTTTTTTTTGTTTTGTTTTTTTATTTTATTTTTTTTTATCACTGCTTCAATTTCTTCCATAGTTATTGGCCTATTCAGATTTTTTTATTATTATTCTTCCTGATTGAGTTTTTAGAAGGTTGCATTTTTCTAGGAATATGTCCATTTCTTCTAGGTTGGCCAGTTGTTGGAATAGAGTTCTTCATAGTATTTTTTCTTTTACAGTCCTTTGTATTTCTGTGGGGTCTGTTGTTATTTCGCCTCTTTCATTTCTGATTTTATTTATTTGTGTCTCTCTTTTTGCTCCTTGGTGAGCCTGGTTAGTAGTTCATTAATCTTGTTTATCCTTTAAAGAACCAGCTCTTGGCTCACCTGTGGGTGAGCTGCCATCACATGATCTCCAGGAAACATCTCTACATACTGCCATCCCTCTACACCTTTACTTTTAAATTCCTCACTTGAAAAAATTAATGTTCTTGTTTTATTTTTTGCAGTTTTAATTTGACTGTGTCCACATTATGTGTCAGTTAAGATAATGCGATCCCTTATAACATTGGGAATGCAAGAAATTAGATTTATTGTTTGGATTAATTCAGAATGTCAGTGTTCAGCCTCCTGATTGTGCAAACCAAATCTCCAGACTCTGCTTTGAGGTCTTCCAAATATCGCTCAAATTTAGACAGTTAAAGACATGGACATGAACATGATGGGAATTAATGTGATTGCCGATTCCAACATGTCATGCTTGGAAATTGGGGTCAGTTAATAAACAATCCAAATCTTCCTCCTCCATTATTTTTATTTCTTAAAAGTAGGTGAATAGTTTTGACTTGTTTTCATGTCCTACTTAGTTAAATAGCTAAAACATACATTTCTGAATATGGCATCATGTTAGTGAGTGGTATTTGCCTACTGACTCCACTTTCAGTATGATTTTGACAATACATTACTATGCTTTTAAAAAGATAAAGTGTTTTTACAGACATCACTCATCAAAATTTAACACTTCCCAAAATGTGCTGTGTGGAACATTAATTACATAAAATATTAACAGAAGTAATCGCCCCAAAATTAAAAAATTATAAGGCTTCCCTGTTTTGTAGTCTGAGATTAACATGCACTTTATAAATCTTAACCTCAAAAAGTCTCAGAATTGGCGAGAGGACAGATTTTAGCTACTGTAATACATTTTAGTTTCTCAGAAACACTGAGTTAAATGAGTCTCTTTAATGAAAGACTTCTCAGAACCTTTCATTTACTACATATTGTATATTGTAAGTCTCTAAGGGAAGATGAAAGCATATAAAAGTGTTCCTCTATCTGTGGTGAAGAATGAGTTTGGGGTTCTTTTCCCAATTCATAGAAGAGCATTATTTTACTAAAATAAAATAAAAGGAATTTATTAACAAATTGAAGTAAAAAATTCAAAATATGATCAATTTTTATTATTAGATTTACTAGATGTGAAATTATACCAAATTTCTACTCGACTCTAAATGTATATTCTCTCTCAAGTTTTGTATGTGTCACATCACAGGCAGGAAACAAGCTGTAAACTGGCATCAGTCCATAGACCACACCTTGAGTAGCACTGGATATAGGACTTAACACACATATTTGATCACAAATCATAATTCAGATAATGTGTCTTGTGTTCTAAAAAAGAAAACAAAACAAAAACCTGGAAATGCTGCTTTATTTTCAAAATCTGTTTTATTACTCAATTGCCATAAGAGGAAAATCATCTAAATGAATTGTCAAACAGTGAGGTTGAATTGTGTTCTTTTAAAATTAAGTGTAGACATGGTCAAAGTGAATTGATGACTTAGTTTGACCTGCAAAGGTGGGGCAGAATAGGAAAGAATGAAAAAATGACTAATTGGGTATTATTCTCTACTAATATCTGCAAAGTCCAACCAAAGCAAAAGCTTGTAAGAAAAGAGGAGAAAATATATGCAACACCTACTTTCAGTAGAGTTTATTTAAATACATTGCCACAAGGAGATAGATTCTTCCATCCTAAAGGTAACAGCATGCTGTCAAACCACAGGAGTCCCTGGAATTTTACTAACCTGATTCTAGTTTCCCCTCTCATCATTTTGGATCAATCACATTTTGACTTGACAATTTTGTACCCAATAATGTGTCAGATTCTATATCTTTCAGATTTTGAACCTATTGTGTGATATACAAGTCCAAAGTTTTCTTAAGAGCTGTTGGTGTTTTGCCTAAGGTTTTGTTAAGTTATAAATGTTAAGTTATAAAATCAGAAGACACAGTTTTTAAAAAATTGTGCCCTTGTCTAGAAAAAAAGAAATTCAACTCAAAGTTTGAACCAATGGTAGTCCTGAAAAACAACCAAATGACTTATATGCAAGCATATTGGCCTAACCAATGGATACAGACAACGGGGGGGGGGGGGGGTGAGGGTATGAGTGGGGGGGGATGGGGGGTAATGTGGGGATAAGGACATATATGTAATAACTTAATCAATAAAAAAAAATTTTAAAAGCAAATAAATTATGTTGATGTTGTAATTTTGACACTGTTGTTCAAACTCAAACCCAATTGCACTTAAATATGGTTTCAGGTGATAAAACTGCACACTTTCTACAGCAAAATGTTTTAACCAGAACTTAAACATATAGGAAGGTGTTTGTGATTGTCTCTATATCTTCGCAATGGCTTTTTAAAAAGGTGGAAACTTGTGCTATACATACATGAAAAAAGCACTGAATAATGGTAATTATAATGGAAATGCATATTACAATAGAGGAAATGGATTTAGAATCCTTTAAAAAAAGAAATCATTTTTAAAAACTAAATGAATGAGTCTGAGACAGGGATAGCATTGTCAATATTTGAGGTCAAAATTATCATTCATTATTCTTTTACCAAAGACTGTCTCAGTTGCCTGGAAATTCAGAGCCAGTAGTAGAGTCAGAGAGAAAAAATAATACTATTATTAAGACTATCTCCACCTACCTAGGGAACTCATAAGTAAAATGTCATTGGTTTCAGGTTACCTTTTCTTTCCTGTACTGTTCTTACTTTTGCTAATGTCCCATGTTAACACATGGGAAGGTCATTATCTTACTGCAGGCAAACACATGAGAATTGAAAATGATGATGGAAATTTTGCCTTCTCATTGAGTCAAAGTATGCCACAAGTTGTTTGACATTATGCTATAAGCAGGGTAAGCCCTGCAGGAGGGTACTTATTATATGTGCTGACACATGAGAAGCAGCACAATCTTCACTTTGTCCTCCAGATTTCTTCTTGCCACCTCAGATTTCAGTGGCAGCTACAGTGGAGAGTTCTGTGAAAGTACAACTCACATTCCACTGATGTGCCTTCCTCATGCATCCCCTGGTACCTTTCTGCTTACTGCCCCAGGACCTTTTCTAATGCTGCTGAGTCTCCTCTTTCCACACAAACATGCAATCCAGATGTGCAGGGGAGTAAATGCTCCCTCACAGCCAGGAGAATGTGATCCTGCGGATAAATTCTCTAGTCTTTACTCCTTGAGAAGACAGTTTTAAGAGAAATTCTACTTGCTACCAGGAAAGAATTAAGCCTCATTGCTTATAGCAGTGACTTAGAAAACGTACCCTTAACACGGGCTTTTCTTCTTTCTCCTCTTCCTCTCCCAGCTCCTTCACTTCTTTTTCCTGGGATCAATTCCCAAAGAATCTATCTGCATCAATCCCTTGACTCTGGCTCTACTTTCAGGGAAACCAACATAAGACAATCATTAAAAGGGTATATTGATTAGAACTCAAAGTTTGGCAGGAAATATGTGCAAGAAAATAAATAATCAGAATTAGTACGGCAAGTGTGTTGATACAGAAACTATGATGGGCCATAGTCAAAACTGATCTCCAGCTATTAAGAACTGCCGTGGAGCCCTAGTTGCTTTACCTCTGGTTAGAATGTTGGCCCATGGGCAAAGGGTCACTAGTCCAATTCCCAATCAAGGGCACATAACCTAGTTGCAAGCTCAATCCCCGGCCTGGATCAGGGTGTGTATGGGAGGCAACCAGTCAATGTGTGTCTCTCACAATGATGTTTCTCTCTCTCTCCCTCCCCTCCTTCCCTTCCACTCTTTCTAAAAATCAATGGAAAAATATCCTCAGGTAAGGATTAAAAAAATAAATAACTGCCTTGGTGCCCAGCTTTTAACACAGTTCACTACTTCTATACCACTTAGTATATAGTGGTACACTGGGTCCCAGAGGGCCTATCTACATTAACCTGGCTCCCCCAGTCTCTCTCTTAGTTGCCCACGAATGCCTCACACTCTGGCAACTGAAAGAATAAAACCCGGGGCTCCTAAGACCTCACTCCAGAGCCATGACTATTGAATGGTCTTTTTGACCATGTTGATGCTACACTAAATATTAAATATTTAATACCATCTTGGTTATCACAATTCATAGGAAATATACCTAATTTTAGGTATGGGGGAAGGGTTATCAAGAAAGTTATTACTAAAGAACTGACACTAAAGTTGGAAAGGTGTTCCTCACACACAAAAAACAGCTTATACAAAAGCACAAAGATGAGAGAAATTATAGTACTTTAGAGGAAGCAAACGAAATCCAGCATGGCTAGACAGAAATATAAATAGACCACATCACATAGGTTCTCCTAGGTCAGGGTAAGAGTGGAAGTTTTTCCTAAAGCCATTGTAGGGAGAAAGGCTCTAATCAGAGAGGTAACACCCCACCCCCAATCTAACTCAGGGGTTTGATATCCATGCCCAGGACTGGATATGCTCCTTAAATGAGATTTTTTTCAATGGCTTTCCCTTTTAAAAAGTGAACTTTTATTGTCTGCTTGCTTCCAGCATGACAGGCACAATTAATTTCTTTGTATTAAGTCATTAAATCCTCACAACAGATTTGTAAATGAGGCCCTATTATTATCCCCACTTCACAGGTGAAAAAGTTGAGTCAGAGCGAGGGGAAGAACTTTGGCCAAAGTTATAGTGCTAGCGAGTAGCTGTGCTGGCTCCTGAATTCCCGTGTTTTACACCTTAGAGTCTAATGCAATTTCAAATTAAGCACAGGAAATTCAGAAGCTGTTCTATAGAGTGTTTTTCTCAGAGACAGTGCTCAGTTTCAGTAGCATGAATCTATCCAGATTAATAATGAGTGAACAGAAACCCAAGAGTCAATTATAGAAGTTTGAGTCTAAAAACACATCGTGTTGGGTCAGCAAATCCCCATGCCAGTGATGAATTTCACCACATCATAAATATATAATGTACAGAAAATAGATGAAAACTCAATGGTCAGTCAATGATTGACATTATAAAGAACATAGTTGGGATTTGGAGAGTAAGTGGAGAAGAAAAGGGTGAAATATTTATAGGTTTCAACTTCTCATTTATGAGTGAATGCAAGTGTGAGTGATTCAAACATCCTTAGTGGGTTCCACAGTGGTGGAAGACATGCAAAAATAGGAATCATGCTTCCAAAACATGGAGACATGCTTCCCAATCACTAGTTTACACTTCTTAACAGAAAACCAAGATACATGCATAAACAAGTACAGCGTAAGGTAGGATGCTATAAATGCTCTGAGACTGTCCAAATAAAGTACCAGGGCTTTTGGAGGGCAGATCAGGGAAGGAAGTATGCAGAATATAGACTTTGAGGTGGGTATTGAAGGTAGAGATGAGGAAGGTGGAAACATTCCAAAGAGAAAGAAGAGCAGAAGCCAAAATAAGAAGTAGTAAATAACATTTTGTAATTGTGGACATAGTAAGTAATTGAGATTAGTTCTGTGTAGAATTACAGAGAGGAGTGGAAAACATTCATTCATTTAATATATTTGTATCCAACATTGTGTTTGGCAATGTGAATGGATGGATATGTTGGGGGGGAGGGGATTATTTCCAGTTGGAGTGGCAGACAATAAAGAAGAAAAACAAATAAACAAAGTGATTAAGTTGAGATAAGTGACCTGAAAACTGCAAAGGTACATTGGTTTTGCAAGTGTGGAGAGCCTGCAGTGTCAGACAAAGGCCTTGGATGCCCTTTCACAGGCAATGAGGAATCACTGAGGGTTTCTGGTCAGAAGTGTGAACAGGTATAGCAACCAAAGTGGATTTTTCAGATCTCTAGATAGGATGTAAGAAGAAGGACTGGATCCAGGGGACTAGTCAGGAGGCTACTGCTCTAGTCCAGGCAAGAGTTAACGAGGAGCTGAATTAAGGTAGTGAATATGGAAATTGAAAAGTGTATATGGGAAAAAATGCTGAGGAAGGAAACACAGGCCTTGGTAGGTAATTGTATGTGGTAAACGAGCACCTCCTCAACCAACAATTATAGTTGTGCTGCTAGCAACTTGTGGAACTAGAAATGTCTTTGAGGTTTAAAAAAAATTTTAAATTCTGATATAATATCTATTTGTAAATGTCTAATAGTCCATCAAATCCAATATTTGAGTCCCTATTGAATACTAGGTACTGCCATGGTGTTTCCAATAAGTAGATAAAAAGCCTGTAATTTGAGTAACAAATCTGAGCTGAAAAGGAGACATGTATGGGAATTATTCATATAGACATGATCACTGAAACTTTTAAAAAATGTGATAATACTGAGACACATCTGACATTACATGTCATTGAGAATTCTTTTTATTTTTAGGTAGAATTATTTTTCTAGGGCATAGACAAAAGATGATGCTAAGTACCTTCAGAAATATTTTCTATCATGGCCACACTTGGCTTTTAGGTGAATCTCTAATGCAATTTGCCTTAGGAGACTTCAACTAGCACTGGCTCGAATACTCCTGGCTCTTTCTATTCCCTCCAAGAAGATGGCTTTGGGGTTAAAACATATTTGCAATTCTGAAATGATATCTATTTGGAAATGTCTAATAGTCCATCAAGATCAATAGCTGAGTTCCCATTTTGTACTAGGTACTGCCATGGTGCTGCCAATGAGTAGACAAAAAGCCCATGTGGTGCCAGAAGCCCAGAAAACAACAGTTCTCCTGCCAGAGTATGAGAAGCAGCTCTACATATCATTTTAAAGTTAATATGCTCTACTTCACTGCTTTCAGTATTTCTAACTATGAATTGAATAACTCACCATTTCATTAAAAAAATAAATTAGAATTAGGAAAAAAACATTCTCAGCTACCCAAGCTATTGCTCATGTCTATGTAGGTCAAGGGGAGCAGCCCAGACATCAGTGACCATATGAGGTCACTCACCTGATAGCAGGCAGGACACGGGGGGCAGACAAAAGTAGCCTCTGAAGTCTGAAGTCTAGCTTGAAAATCTATCCCCATATTGCTAGCTTTTGTTCTGGTGCGATGCCTAAGATTTCCTTGAAAGTAATTTCATGTGGGGACTATAATGGATAGAGGTGAAGAGGAAACAAGATTGCTCATGAGATATTTGTTGAAGATGGGTAATAATGACCAAGTGGCAGTTCATCTTACTATTCTCTCTACTTTTGTATGTGTTCACATTTTCCATAACAAAAGAGTACAATTGTCATTTGAAATATTTTCCTAGAATAGATCTGGGCTTTGATGCTTCCCTCTGAAAGAAACAGGAAGATGCTGTAGAAAAGCCAGTGTTCCCAAGAGCTGTTTGCTGAGAAAGTCATAAATAGTATCTACCTCACAGGGGACTTATCAAGGTAGATTGAGCATACACCTTTATCCCACATTCTCAGAAAGAAGCATAAGGAAATAGAAAAAAATGTTACACAAAGGAAAATTGATTCAAAAGAGCATTGTGAATAAGAGGTCGATTTTCATTAGGGGACACTGCTGAAGTTTGGAAAGATAGAAATAAACAGAATCATATTGAAGTTTAACCTGGAAAGAGGAAAGGGCTGCAGTTGAAGTAGAAGCCACTCTTCATCACAGAATCTTGGAGAGGCCTGAACTCAAAATATGAGGAGTAGAACATCGATCAGGGTAACCACCAGTTGGTAACTCTGTGCAGAGATGCTAACAGTACTGGTGTTGCCTCCCAGAGGGAAGCAGGAAACCAGCTCTCTGAAGAACCTGAATTAGCTATGTGGGGAGGACTGAGGCTAACATGCCTGGCTCACAGACACTAGTTTGCAACCACTCCTTTGTAAGAACAGTGCTCTTGGGAAAGCAAGCCACACAATGCCAGAAGAAGCCTTGCCAGCAACCTAGTATTGAAGACATCAATGTGAACAGTCCAGGAACTCAAGACAGTGGAGGAAAGAATAAAGGTAAACAAGCTGTAAAAGTAATCCCAAATGAAATAGAGATAAATTAGGAATAAAAGATAACTTTTATACATAATTAGTAAACTCAGAGAGATTTCAAAAGATAATTCAGCCATTAGAAGAGGATTCTATGAATAATAGAAATCCTAGTGAATTCAAAATGAAAATTTTGATCACAGTATGAAAAATTTAATAGAAGACATAAACGATAAAGGTGAGTCAATCTCCCAAAACACAGACCAAACTTACAAAGATGAAAACATTACTCCAAGATATCCAATATATTAATCTAATTAAAGTTCCAGAAGGAGAAACCAGAAAAAATGACAGATAATAATTTTTAAAAAATAAAAATAAAATTTCCCAGTGCCAAGAAAAAGAAAGTCTAGTTTGAAAGAACACACTGTCTGAAAGGAAAACAAAACAAAAATCTACACCTAATTACAGCCTCACAAAGTTGAAATGTTATCCTATCTAATAAAAGAGTAATATGCAAATTAACTGTCACTCTGTGTCAACAATGGCAGCATCGCCCTGGCAACGTGAGCCCAGCAGGCAAGCTTGGCCTGCAGGCAACAACTAGCAACCCGGGGGCAGGCAAGTGCAGACCGCAAGCAGCAGCCAGCAGGGCCTGCTTGCCCATCACCATGGTGTGGAGCAGACAGGCCCCGCAGGGAGCAGAGAACCACAAGGAGCAGGCCTAGGCCACCAGTAGGACATCCCCTGAGGGTTCTCGGATTGGAGAGGATGCAGGTCGGGCTGAGGGACCCCCCCACCCCTGCATGAGCTTCATGCACCAGGCCTCTAGTCACTATATAATGTAAAAATAATTGTCTGGCTGACAGAATTTGGTAAAAGAAAAACATACTTTTCATCTTATGTAATAAGGAGTCAAGAGACATTGCTTACATTTGATATATCAAAGAGTAGAGGTTTACACTTGAAATCATAAAGGTAACCAGTAGAGGATCTGAAAATAATTAGTAACAAACTGATAGAAGTAAAAGGAGAGAAAGACACAAGTTGGTGTAAATATGCTATATTCCTCATCTTTCACAAGACAGTGGCAATAGATACTTCCTGAAATCAGTAAATTGTGGTATAAAAGCACAGTATTCAGAATTATACAAATAACTACTTGAATAACTCAAAATAGCAAAAAGAATTATTAATAGAAACAAACAAACAAAAAAAAAACACAAAGCAAAACAGTCAGCATGTCAGCCTCAGTCCTCCCCAGTGGTTTGTTAATCTGCCTCAGAGAGCTGGGCTCCAACACACCACAACTCTTAGTAGCTCTGCTCAGAGTTGTGGGGAAGTGGTTGGAGATGGTTACCTGGGGGGGCATTAACATAGAAGGTCTGGAGCCTGGGAAGGGGTGGTGGAGTAATTTCTAGCCAGACTTTATGTACCTGAAATAGAATACATATGTTTAATTTAAATTGAAAAACTCTCATCACTGAATCAAAAAAATCTGAGCTTATGACTATTTTCAAATAAATCACTGATACAGACTGTGCCAAGTATGGGCAGAAGGATATGTGGCAATATTGCCATCCTATATAATAAAGAGGTAATATGCAAATTTACCATCACTCCAACACACAAGATGGCCGCCCCATGTGGACACAAGATAGCCAGCAGGGGAGAGCAGTTGGAGACGATCAGGCCTTCAGGGGAGGACAGTTAGGGGTGACTAGGACAGCAGAGGTAGGAAGTTGGGGGAACTAAGCCTGCAGGGGAGGGCAGTTGGAGGCAACCAGGCCTGCAGGGGAGGGCAGTTGGGGGGTACCAGGCCTGCAGGGGAAGGCATTTGGGGGCAACCAGGCGAGCAGGAGAGGGCAGTTGGGGGGAACCAGGCCTGCAGGAGAGGGCAGTTGGGGAGGACCAGGACTGCAGGGGAGGGCAGTTGGGGGTGAGCAGGCCTGCAGGGGAGGGCAGTTAGGGACAATCAGGCTGGCAGGCAGAAGCAGTTAGAGGCAATCAGGCAGGCAGGCAAGGCATGCAGTTGGGAGCCAGCAGTCCTGTATTGTGAGAGGGATATCTGACTGCCCATTTAGGCCCGATCCCACCTGGATCAGGCCTAAAAGGGCAGTCGGACAGCTTCGAGGGGTCCCAGATTGGAGAGGGTGCAGGCTGGGCTGAGGGACACCCCCCCTCCCCCCATGCACAACTTTCATTCACTGGGCCTCTAGTGATTAAATAAAATGTTAAGTTTATGGCAGAAATGACTATGAGTCATTGTGAAGAGAATTTTCATAATAGAGATCAGTATTGCCATAGGTAGTTCAGTTGGATATTTGCTAATGCTTTTAGTTGTTTTTTCCATGAATTATTTTAATATATTAAATGCATAAAAATAAACTATGCTTGGAAAATAAAATGTGTACATTTTAACTAATAGCAAACATCACCATAAAATATATACATTACAAACATAGTGACAGCCTATTAGTGAGCACAGAAAAATATACATATGCAAACGGAAACAGATTAATACATTAAAATACACTGACCTACTATTACTGAAAAGAAATAGCATATGCATATGCAAACAAACACAAATTCTAATGAAATTATATAATGTACGCAGGAGACAATTAACAGCTTATACTAGATGAGGGCTGAATTACTAAAACACAAGGGAAATAAAATTGCTGACCTTGAACAATAAATGCTGTACAGGTACAATCTAAAATGTTAGTGGAAAGAGAAAAACAGTAGTAATAGTAATGACAACATATTTGATTTTCCAACAGTGGAGCTATTGATTATGTCCTGCGGCACATTGGTTGGAAACAACCATTTGTCTAATATAATTTTATTTTAGTTATTATTCCAAACAGCTACTTTTTTAAATAGCAAGTGCAAAATAAAACCAGATTTGAAAATTGCAAAGCTTTTTCTCAGTGAGTTGAAGTAGACAAAACCTCAAAATAGAAACACATTTTAAAGAAAGATCAATTTGGCCAAGCAAGGCCACTGATTTCAGAAAATCATACTTTAAATTTGGGTCAACATTTATTTAAGTATCTCTGAGTCTGCCTCAAATCGGCAACCCAGAGTCCATAAAAACAGCTCCTGCCAACCATAAAAGGGCTACACACAGAGAACTGCGACAAGCCCCTGAGCAGGCATTCCATTTGTCTGGGTCCACTAAGTTTCACTGGAATGCAAGCAGCCTTTCGGAAGATAAATGCCTTAGAAGAGATAGGGATACTGGCTGATGGGGGATGATAGAGATGACATATCTGGACCAGCTATCATTCCAAAGTTAGGAAAACATCAAAACCCCCCTAATCCCACCAGCTTTGAGCAACCCTGAGTCTGCTTCTCTCCCTCTCTCAATAGAGTGCAGTTTCTAGCAGCCGGTAGCTTGCCATATTTTTTCATGAGATCAGTCTTCTCAGTGGTTACCTTTCATCTTTAACGAGTTGTGGAGCACAACGTACCATTCCATATTCTTGAGAACATGTTATTTGCGAGCGATCTGAAGGTTAATATTATTTCACCTATTAAAAAGAACGCTAGTCTCAGTAATGCAGGCTTGCAGCCAGGGAGACTACTACACTGCTGATTTGCTGCCTACTTCAATAATAGAATCACGCCATAATGAAACATTTTTAACCTATGGTAATTTAATTGCAGAAACCCTGTCTGTTTCAACAAAAGCCTTCCATAAGTAGCTTTAAAGATTAAGTTAGGGGAGGCGACTGTCGTGCCCTCTCCCAGTGGAAGTGTGTTACATTGCACTGCATCCCTGCCTTTCTACACAGCACAATGGCAGGCGTGGATCTTCTTAACTCAGCTCTGAAATTAAAACTCGGGCTTCTAAACCAATGAATCATTCTGCACAGTTGAGGGAGTTAGCTTTCAACCAACATCAGAACTTAATATTCCAACTGTGTTGAGAATTACAGAAGGGGGAATAGGGAGAATCTTCAGACAGATATAATGATAGTATAATAATTAGGTAATGACAATAGCCAAAATGTATTCAGCTTTGAATGTGTGTCATGAACTGTACTAAGTATTTGACTGTATCCCTCAAAACAACTCTGGAGTAGGGTCTTCACTGCCTCCGTTTCACAGAAGGTTTGGCATGAGCACCTGTGTTACTCTGCTAGGGCTGTGGAAACAAGGTACCACAAGTTGGGTGGCTTAAACAATAGAAATTTAATGTCTCACAGTCCTGGAATCTAGAAGTCTGAGATAAGGGTTAGCTCCTTCTGAGGCCTGTGAGGAGGAATCTGTTCCATACTTCTCCCCCATTGATGACTTCAACAGATGTATTTATAGGGGATAAAACTCAATCCTTAGGCAAACTGTAGTCTAGGCAATGGGGTGACCTTTCCCTGTCCCCTTCTCTGCCTTAAATTGCTTTCCCTAGGACCTGGCCATGCTTACATTTTAAGGTTTACTCTAGAAGTACACTGTTTTCTACCTACACCTTAGACCTACCAATGCCAAGTGAAGGGAATCCTTGTGGCTCTGAGGGATCCAGCCTAACTCACCAGGAGACTGTGATTTTCTCAGAGTAGCCATGAACTGTGCGTCCTTGGCACTCTGGTAGAAGTATAACGCTGGTCAAAGATGCTGGGAGTCCCAGCTCAGTTCCAGCAGATACAACTTCCTCATGTGATATCCCTAGTATGGGCATGACCTGACATTCTAGATCATAAAATGTGTCTGATTGTGAATAGAGTGTGTCCTGGGGGTTTCTTTGTGATGACAGCATGCCTTGAGAGTTCCTGAAGATCCCACATAAACTACTGAGTGTTATACACAGGGAACCACAGAAAAGAGACTGAGGGTTGGAGAGCAACTGTGTGCCAGCCAGGGAAGTTAAAGAAAACATGTAGAGAAGGAAGTAACCTACAAGGAATGAGAAACACAACATATTTATTGCCTCTCCCCCTTCAGGTAATCATTTAACATCCATATTCTTACCAATAGTGACACCTCACTTTCCCTTCATTTGCAGAGATCTAAAATGGAACCAGGCTTCTGAATGCATGAAATTTGGACAGGTGCCTTCCAGGGCAAGCAGCCTCCGGCACACATTTTGTGGTTTATTAACATCATTACTGAGTCTCCACACAGAAATGTTAAAATCAAATAGCAATCTTCACAGCCTTTTTTCCTAGACTGAAGGACAGCCACTGGGTGTTTTAAGGAAACAGAAAGCTCTAACCTTGCTGTGATCACGATGCATCCGTGGGAGGGCCTCACAACAAAACAAGATTCACACTGGGTTGCCTCATGCTGCCTTCCAAACCACCAGGACTTGTTAGGGAAAACAGTATGGAAATAGATCCATTTCCCCAGAATTACTATCCTGCTTCATGTATCATGGTATGTCATGTGTCTTTCCCAGAAACACCAAAAGGAAAAGTATCAGCATTTTTAATAGGACGGTATCAAAAACGATGAGATTGATTCTCCCTGACTTAACATCTCTAAATGATTTGCCTGAGATTGTCCAAAACACCATGATCCTTGGAATGCTCAAAGTCATTAATTCCCAGGCCACTGCTGCAAACAATCAAACAATAGCCCATGCACTTCATCACCCTGTCAGGACTCAGCAAACCTGACTTTGGTCCTGTGATATGCCCCTTATTGCACTCCCTGAGTTCCAGTTGCTATTCTTCAAGAGTAGATTGTGTACATGGTTGATACCTTATGATTATAATTCGGCAGGACCCTGTTACCTTATTAATTGGGTGAGCACTGTCTAATTTATTAGTGCAGGAGCACTGGGTGTTTTCTTTACTTATAATTGTTCTGGGCACAGCCAGGGAATCTAAAATTGGAGGGGCTGGGAATGATTAGCCCTGCCTGAGGGAAGAGAATATAATAATCCCTTCTTGCAAATTCAAACTGATCCTCCAGGTAGAACAGGTGACTAAAGAAGAACAGAAACTGTCACAGCATCCACTCCTACCTGGCTGCCCACACTCCTCCCCCCACCCTGCCCCCACAGACCCCAGGAACGCAAGGAAGCTGTGCCGTTTAAGAAGTACTTGCCTTTGATGACTCTAATTGACTTTTTTTTCTGTGTGAACAACATGTGTATTTATTCATTTCCATTATTTATACATATTTTCCTTTCAAATATCTTTATTGACACACCGAGAAAAGTAGTTTTTCAGAAGATATGCAAAGAAGAAAATAAATGTGATGTGGTCAGTCATGCAAGCCCTTGTGATCCATCCACAAAGCAGGTGCCTATGCAACTCTGACTCATAACATTTACATAGCTCAAGTTGGAGAAAGGGATCTAGCTCATTCTACATTCACATATCTTCCCACCACCTTTCTTACAGATGAATAATCAGAGAAGCAGGGCAGCACTGTGCTAGAGATCACTGACTTTTGTCTCAATACCATAAGATTCCAGAAGTATCTTTTGGATATAGAAATAAAAATAAAAATCTCTTATAATGTCTAAAGGTATTAAGGGACCTTGTGACAGCTTCAAAATGCCTATTGTATTTTTAACTCTCATTTGGAAAGAACAAAAATATTTCAAAATTAAGTCCTGAACTCAAATCTATAATGTTTTTTCTCATTTAATTCAGTTCTTATTATCATAATATTATTTGCAGAAGTAGTTTTATTTTCATATGCTACCTCTTTTTTATAGTTTACTTTTTATTTTTTAATTACAGATTACATTCAGTATTTTTTGTATTAGTTTCAGTTGTACAGCATAGTGGTCAGACAATCATATGCTTTACATTGTTTCCCCCAATATTTCCACTTGGCACCACACATAGTACAATACTAGAGGCCCAGTGCATGAAATATGTGCACGGGTAGGGTCCCTGGCAGCTGCTGGCTGCTGGCTGGGGCCTTCCTTTCCCTGCCATGTTCCGTGCCATCCCCTGGTGGTCAGCACACATATAACTCCCAGTCCGTTGAACTCCTGCCTGTGGGGACAATTTGCATATTAGCCTCTTATTATATAGGGTTATTGACTTCTAATTGACTTTTGAGCAGCTCTGAGAGGTTGAGGAAAAATGACCTGCCTTACAACCTTTACAACTTATCTCACTCAGGAAGAAGGGCTAAGTGGATTCAGCTTCTGAACATCAAGCAAGTCTTACATAAACTTTGACCTTTTATATCGAAGAGGAGACAGCTGATAGCAAGACGTCTTCTTCCCAAAGGACTTGAGTAGCAGAGAGAGTGCTTGCCTTCCCTCTCCGGCCTTAGGCTTGTGGTCAAAGAGATAATAAGATGACTTGCAGGGATAAATGCAGGAAGACGAGAGAAGCCAGGGATCCTGAAGGACTTATGGGTGGGTATGGAAGGAATGTGACATTTGGTCAGTACCCAAGGAAATCCTGAATGGCTTAAGGCTAGCTTACTTTGGGATTTTTTTTTTACCTGACAGAATTCAACTTTATTTCTCACACTGACACTTTGACAATAGCTCTAGTGTCTAGACTTACATTTAACTCTAGGAAATAAATTCAGGCCACATCAATATCCGCTTGACCCAAAACATTTTCTTAGCTTCCATATTTGTAGCTGTTCTCTAGAAGGCTGCTGAAAACCTACTTTTAAGGCTCTAGATGTGGAGGCCAGTATTATGTGCATAATAAAATATTCCTCTTAATATTTGGGTACCTGCAGTGGACCTAACTCTGTACTAAATGCTCTTATCTATAGCCACCCTAAAAATGTGCACTGGATATAGCTTAAATGCTTGGATTTTGTAATCAAAAAGACCAGAACATATCCTAGATCTGCCTCTTACTGTCTGTGTAAACTTGAACAATTAGAATTGGGGACCATAATGATTTCTAGTTCCTGGAATTTGGAAATGATCAAGTAGATTAGGAAAGCAGATAGCACAATGTTTGAAACATAGTAACAAGTCTTTAAAAAGTGCCCACAGATGGCTCTTTGTCTGAGCAAAAGGGCAGATGGACAAAGTACAGGAGAGACTAAAGGTATGGAAATGGGACATGTATGCCTAGAAATCTGAGCTTGTCTGTAAACCCACCTCTCTGCCCAATGCTTATTTCCCCAACACAAACCTGGAAATATAAATGGACCCCAGGAATAAAAATGAAGCAATAAATCTACTCCTATCACAGAGTCAATGTTAAGGCGTGGTAAGGGGGATCCACTCCTGTAAACCTTTCCCAGATAGTTCCTGAAGATCTTTTCTACCCCTCTCAGCATAACTGCATGACTGCCAGGTCCCAGCAGTAACATTTCCAGATGTTTCCAGTATTGGCCTTATCCTAAGTACTCTCACACCGTGTACTGCATTCAAATGTAAAATAGCCTTCCTGCCTATCACATCACTCCATGCCCCCCGAATAGAGCTATCTTCTAATGCAAAGCCCTAGGACCATAGGGAACTGTATCCTTGGTTCTTCTAGTCACTCCTCACTAACTCACTTCTGATTACTGCCTCTCTCCTTATGAGCCTGCCATATGTTTCTCAAGAGCCAGGATTGGAGACATACCTTGTTATTTTCAAAATCAGCCACTCCTAGTCCACAGATCAATCTCATGATCCTGATTCTCTCTCTACTTAATGTACGCTCCTTCTCCCTTAGATACTCCACCCAAGAGGTTAGATTGTGGCACTTGTTTTCCAAATGCTTAGAAAACCATAGCCCTGAGATGATAGATAGCAACCTTAATATGTTTTTCTTGCAAGATCCCCCTAAAGACCTCAATTGGTTTATCCACACACCCTCCAGAGCTGTCCTAATTCATTTGTTTCTTTTATTTTGTTCATTTATTGTCATTGCAAAATTCTTTGTTTTCCAGCGTTTCCATTAAGGTATCCTTTAGTTGTCTTTTTTATTATTATTATCTTCATTGTTTTTTTTTTTTTTTTTTAAATATATTTTATTGATTTTTTTACAGAGAGAAAGGGAGAGAGATAGAGAGTTAGAAACATCGATGAGAGAGAAACATCGATCAGCTGCCTCCTGCACATCTCCCACTGGGGATGTGCCCGCAACCCAGGTACATGCCCTTGACCGGAATCGAACCTGGGACCCTTCAGTCTGCAGGCCGACGCTCTATCCACTGAGCCAAACCGGTTTCGGCATTATTATCTTCATTGTTGAAAGTATTATAGATGTCCCCTTTATTTCCCTCGTTGACCCCCCCACTCCACTTTGCTCCTGCCCCCTCTCCAGGCTTTCCCCACACTATTGTCTGTTCATGGGTTATGCATATATGTATATACATTTTTTGGTTAATCTCTTCCTTCGCACTTCCTCCCAAATTCCCTCTGAAATTCATCACTCTGTAGCATGCTTCAATGTCTCTGGGTCTATATTTCTCATCCTTTTATTTTATTCATTAGATTCCACAAATAAGTGGGATCATGTAACATGTGTCTTTTTCTGACTGGCTTATTTGGCTTAGCATAATACTCTCCAGGTCCCTCCATGCTGTCTCAAATGGTAAGAGATCCTTCTTTTTATAGCTGAATAGTATTCCATTATGTAAATGTACCACTGCTTTTTTATCCATTAATCTACTGATAGGCACTTGGGCTGTTTTCAGATGTTAGCTATTGTAAATAGCACTGCTATTCCAATTCTTTCTGATTGGCATTTCAGGGTTCTTAGGATATATTCCTGGAAGTGGAATCACTGGCTCAAATGGCAGTTTAATTTTTAATTTTTTAAGGAAACTCCACACTGTTGTCTATAGTGGATACACCAGTCTGCATTCCTACCAGCAGTGTACTAGGGTTCCCTTTTCTCCACATCCTCACTTATTATGTGTTGATAATAGCCATTCTGTCAGGTGTGAGACTGTTCTAATTTAAAACCAAAAGAATTCAAGTTAGGAGATCAGTGTGGTCACTGTGGCCAAAGTCTGGGTGATGGACCCTATCTTTGCTCTAAATTCTGTAACAACCAAAGGCAGATGAGAGAGGGGGAAGAGAACCAGGAATCAAGGAAAAATAGAGACTATGGATCTCTTCCCACAAGGCTTTCCCTCCCAACCTTGTCCTGACATATTTGTCAGATTTGGAAGAACTATCTAAAGGGAGCAAGTGCCCCATTTCAAATTATGTACCGTATTTTCTGGTGTTCACCAGAGAATCCCCTCTACAAGTCCACTAAAAAATTCAAGCAGTTTGAGCTCATTTGATAGTTTCTATAGTAATAATAGCTCACAAGATGCTATGACTTTTAAGATATTTTATCCATTACTTAATTGTGTCACTGTCTCATACTTCCAGAACAGCTCTGCTGTCTGATGTATCGATGTGATAGCGTTATAGAGTACCCAGTGGGGTCAGAGATTAAGAAGCAAGAGAGAAGGAATGAGATTTCAGAGGAGATTGGAAATTAGATGGAAAGCTGGTGAGAGAAAGTTGATGAAAGGAAGCCAGGGGCCAATGAAGGAGGTCCAGCAAGAATGAGGTCGATCGGGAGAGATAAAAGGGATATTTTAACAGTGGCAGGGGCAAGAAATAGAAAAGCAAAAGTTATTGAGCCTCATCTCTTAAATTGCCTCCCAACTTTGTGAATTTTTAAAGCAAGTTAATATGCAAACCCTCATGTCCTTTCATTTATTTGACAACTTTATATTGAATGCCTGTCGTGTGCCAATTATAGTTCTCAGTGCCGGGAACACAGCAGTGAATAAAATAGACAAAAATCTTATCCTAGAGGTGCTTACATTCTAGAGGGAAGGCAGACAGCAATAAACTTTTCATCACAGTAATGACAAGCACTGTGATGAAAAACAAAGCAGGATACCAGATTACAAAATGGTAAACAGTGACAACTTAAATAGGATGGTCATGAAAGCCCTTTCATGACAGCTAAGAAAACGCCCTAAAGAAGAACACATTTGGGGGAAGAGACTTCCAGGCAGAAGAAACAGCAAGTGCAAAAGCCCTGAGGCTGAAATGCAATTGTATGTTCCAATTGTGCCCTAGAGGCACTGTGATAAGAATCAAGCAAGGAGAAGAGGGGAAGACACTAACAGAGGTAGCCACATAGAACCTGCACGCTGTGGAGAGAGGGAATGAGATTTCAGAGACTGGAAATTAGATGGAAAGCTGGTGAGAGAAAGTTGATGAAAGGAAGCTAGGGGCCAATGAAGGAGGTCCAGGAAAACTGGATTTTAGTTATATTTGATGTTGAAAACAAACACTTGAATGAGATAGGCAGAGCAGCTTTATCCCTATTTTATATCTGAGGAACAGAAGTTCACCTTGAATACAAGGCTCTTTTACTACAAGTTGATGAGAGTAGTAGGCAGAACAAAAAGAATAAAGGTGGTGGTTGGGAATGCTACCAAATGAACTTTAAGGGAAATGCAAACTTTAGGAAAAAACGGTAATTTAGGAGGAAAACAATGGAATCGTTTCTATCTTCCTCACTTCTACCATTATGCATGAAATTCCACCATTACTAATTTATTCCTTTGAATACTGAAAGTTTTTCCATAACTGGGGCATCCAGTATTGGTTATCAACAAATTAAGACAGACCCTGTTGAAATGGGACACACATTAGTAACATGTCAGCAAGGGGTAGGACAGTGCTAAAAACAAAATAGATGAGATAACTGGTAGCAGAATATTCTGAGCATTCATTGTCCCTGGTCACAGGGTTGCTTAGGCAATAATTACCAACTTGGTTCTTTATCCCCCTTCATAAAAGAGAGATTCTGTCTGTAGTAATGATATACTGCTATTAATAATAATAATGGCTAATACATATACGATGCTAACTATGTGCTAATGTTTTCAGTGTTTAGATTTGCTGACTAATTTAATCCCCTTAAGGACCCATTGGTTTATCTCTGTTTTACAGGTGAGGAAATTGAGGCACAGAAAAGTTACTAACAAGTTTATTGTCATCCAGGTATTAAATGGCAAAGTCACATTTCAAAGCCAAACTGAATCTCTGGTTCCATAACCCATACTATTAATAACCATGCTGTGCTGTTGCATATTTATTTAAATGTATTGGTTGATAAGTAAGTAAAGGTACTTTCTTCCCCTTTGCTGGGAAAACAAAACAAACATTGTCTTAATGCAGTTTGAATAACTGGTGATACAAACCAGTGGTTGGCACACTTTTCTATAAAGGGTCATATAATAATTGTTTTAAGCTTTGAGGGCTATATCATCACTGTTGCAACTACTCAACTTTGCCACAGCCATAGACATGCAAATAGCCATAGACAGTACAAAAAGGAATAAACATGGCTGATGCCCAGTAAAACTTTATTTACAAAAAAGCAGGGGCCAATTTGGCCCATGGGTCTTTTTTAAAAGTATTTTTTTATTGATTTCAGAGAGGAAGGGAGAGGGAGAGAGAGATAGAAACATCAATGATGAGAGAGAATCATTGATTGGCTGCTTCCTGCACGGTCCCTACTGGGGACCAAGCCCACAACCCTGGCATGTACCCTGACAGGAATCCAACGGTGACCTCCTGGTTCATAGGTTGACTCTCAAATACTGAACCATACCCGCTGGGCGGCCCTTGGGTCTTTCTTTGCCAACCAGTTGACATAAACAATTTCAAAGGAAGATACACACCTCCCAACCATATTACAGTGATGAATATGTCATCTAAGTAAGAAAGTTATATGCTTACCATATATATATATATATGTTAAAAGTATATGCCTTAAGAAAAGGGAGGTCAGGGGCATAGAGTGCAGAAAATATCTATCTAAAGTTAGTCAAGCAAGCTGAGGGGGATGTTGAGACTATTTGATCAAACAAGACATCCAGAAAATTGCAGGGAGCCTCAGAACCTACCCCCAAAACAATACACGCTGAAGAGTCCTTTCATTATTGTTATTTCAGATTTGCTTTGTTTTGTTTTCTTAATCTAAAGTCCTCTCCTGTTTTAGGATCCCATCTGAGATACCTCATTACATTTTTCAACATTTCTCCTTTTCTTTTGCAAATAGAAGGAACAAAACAAAAAAATGTAAGCCCTTGGGATATGTCTACTTTTTAGTGACCAGACTGGGTGGAATTTAGGATTGATATGGTAACTACTGAGAAATTAAGTCTCTAATAAAAACTTGAAATACCTTCCAATGCCAGACCAAAGAGTTTGAAACTTTATTCTGTAGAAAATTGGAAACCATTGAAGATTTTAAAGCAGAAGAATGACATAAAGTGCCCTTTAATAAAATTAATCTGTCTACGATGCGCAAAATAAATTAAATGAGAAAAATTCTGGAGGCAGAAAGATGACTTCATAGGCCAGGGCCATGGTTTATGTGTAAAGGTATAGAGAGAACAGATCATTTAAAAAGATAAAAGTGCTAGGAATTATCAAATGATCAAAGGCGAAGAGTAAAGAAAAAAAGAGGAGATGTTAAATATCAACTCAATGTTTAATGCCTCAAGAGTTGGGAAGAAAGTTTTACTAGCTTCAGAAATAGTGAAGTCAAGAGGAATAACTGAATTCTGGGGAACAATAGTAGATGTATATTTTCTTAAGTCTGAGATACGGATGAGACTAATTTGACATTCTAATAATAAAACCTTCTCTGCCTCTCTCCTTCCCACAATTTCATGGCAGGGTAATGAATATATTATATAAGCAACGAAATTCTATATAATGTTACTATCTTAACTTTGAATTATTGCCCTGCTATAAAACTCTCTAAAAATTGCCATATAAAACCAACAGCAAAAGGGGCAACCCTCTTTTTATAGGGAAAACTGAAGAGCTATTCATGAACATGTCAAATTGCTTATGTTTTAACTAGAGGCTCAGTGCATGAAATTAATGCACTCAGGGAGGGGGCGTTTCCCTCAGCCCAGCCTGTGCTGTCTCCCAGTCCAGGAGTCCTTGGGGGATGTCCGACTGACAGCTCCCTCTGTGGGAGTACACTGACCACCAGGGGGAAGCTCCTGTATTGAGCATCTGCCCCCTGGTGGTCAGTCCATGTCATAGCAACCGGTTGTTCCACTGTTCTGTCAATTTGCATATTTGCCTTTTATTATAAAGGATGACTTTGGATGTTCAGAATAATCATCAAGACTTCATAGTAAAAACAAAGACAAAAAAACACCTGTGTCACTTTTGGCTCTTTCACATAAAGCTGCAATACTATTAAAAATTTTTGACTGATGCCAAATAGTGCGCATTTCTCAATGCCAATCTTTCTGAGGCACAGACACACCATCCATGAACCAGAATATAGTTCTCTGGTAAGAATCCCAAAGATTCTGGGGGTAAGCTGTCTATATGTATTATTTTGTAAAGTAAATATAACCACCTTTCTTCACACTAGAAGAAATTCCAAATCTAAGGAACATTAGCACCTCTGAGGTTAATGAATTTGGAAATCAAGAACCAAAGGCCAAGTGATTATAATTCTCTTGGCAGTGGCCCATTGTGCACAAGTAATGCTGAATTGCTCTTTCCTGAGTATTCAAGCATTTCCTACAATCTTGAAAAAAAGATGCTACATCTAAAACTGCATTTGCCTAGAACAACAGCCGGGCAAACTTTTACCTAGTGCCTTGCCTATATGTCTTTCCCATCATTGCTGATTACCTAGACACATGTGTGTGTAGATAAGATCATTCTCATTTGTAATTATCATGCACCTTCTGCTTGATTCAGTTAGATGCATCAATTCAAATTTTGTGACATCACAATTTCACCAGAATGAAAGGAAATGTCATATCTCAAGCTGTGGGTTGTAATACAAATGAATAAATCAGACAGCAGGAGAAGGTTTAATTTAAAAAAAACAATTTTTTATTTACACCAAAAAATCCTGTGTAGTCAAATGGAAAAGAAATGGCACCGGCCATCCTGAAAGGATTTTGGATTGGCACAAAGCCCACCCACGGTAGCTTATGTGAACAATCTGGAAATTCAAACAGTTTTGCCAGGAACCATTTTATATTTCCATTTTGAAAATTACAAACTAATACAATCAGAAAGCCAGAACAAATTTTAGAGGTCAACCAATCTAACTTTGATTTCATGTCTGAGGAAGTGGAGATTTAGAGAAGTGAAGTGACGACCCCAAAGGCCCAGCGTGAAGCCAGACCAAAACCCAGGGCTTCTACCTCCTCAATCCTGTAGTATTTGCAAACTTCCACTTCACCTGGGTGTACAAGTTTCTCGAGCAAGAATTCAGAACCCCAGAGATTCTGGGCCATCTTGGTAGTTTAATGGAGGGGTTAATAAAATCCCACTAAATAAATCATTGTTGTTGTTGTGTTTTCTAAAGTAAAGATGGTTTTATACATATTTTCTCCGCATGTTCTAATGTCAATAGTTATAGATTTGCATATTAGTATGAAACCATTCATATAAAAACTTAACATGTCTGAGATGATATTGGTTATTTTCTCAAAAGGATAGTTTGCCTAACTCAACACACATTTCCTGGAATTACTACTCCACAATTGAGCTGAATTTTGATGAGCATACTCTAATGCTTAACCCATCACTTCCAATGATCATAATGGTGTTCTCTGCAAAATATGGAGGTCTTCAACTGGAAAGGGAGTTCTCACAATAGTTCCTTAATGCTTAGGGTATTTCTTGGGAGAAAGGAGAGGACTACAAAATTGGATAATACTATATATACACTCTAGTAGATTTCCTTTTTCCTGTCTCCTAAGGAGATTCTCTTGGCTCCATTATCATTATGCTCCTGATGTGCAAAAGTGTCAGCAGCTCTGATTTGAACACAGAAACCAAAGATGAATTTTCAGCTCTCGTCTTGCCTTTACTTTTACAATGAATTAGTAGCCAAATTCTGCTTTATCTCAAAGTAAAGCATCCCTCCCCTAGAGCTCTTTCTACAGCTTCTTACAACAGAGTAGACAATCAGTCTCCTAAGTGCAATGTGCAGAATCCAAGAAGGCCACTATGATCCCAGCATCCTCTCCCACGCATATGCCACAGTCTAAAGTTAACCTATACAGATACATAAGCCCCAAGGGGCCAAAGTCCAAATGTTTGCCTTCACAGAACTTCTAATTTGAGGCATATACCATGCATATTTCCAACTTCAGTTGTCTTCTTCAAACATACCTTTGAAAAATGCTCAGGTCAAGGCTTTTAACCTAGGCTCCAAACCTTTTATTCATTCCTCCTTTCCTTCTAGAACCTAGCTTGGACCATTCAGTCATGTCTCATCCAAACCAGTTTTATGAAATAGTAATTCATTTTCATGCCTCAGCCCAACAATCTACTTTCTACTTGCATAACTAGTAAAACTTTACCTCCACTCTTATCCCTCATTGGTCCATTTAATATTTCAGCTCCTTCTGTATATGCTTAGATAGGTGATCCATGATTCAGTTTGGTGTTGGGATCTCTCAGTGCAGAAGCTCTCAAATACTAGATCATTAAAGTTATCAAGAAGGTACAGAAAAAATAAGGGCAATATTAAGTGTTATCATAAAGCTAGATGTATCTGAGGAGCTAAACTTTAGTTTGAGATCATATGCTTCCTACATTTTATGAGTTCTCACAATTTTACAATTCCTGAATTTTCTTTTATAAAACGATGGTGATGACAGATGGTTAACGAAATAGAAGATAGGCAACCCTCTGTAAAGCAGACTCCCCCCCTCCCCCCGCCCATCCCCTAATTGAAAGATTTGTCTGTGAAGTCTAACAGTTCAGAAACTATTGTGTTGGAGGAACTAGTATAAATCTACAATTCCTTTTTGGCTATGACCAGAACAGAGCTACTATAAATATTCAGAAATAAAATTAGATAATTTATGAAAGCTTTGGTAATCATTATTGTTGCTCAATGTATGTTGCCTGTTCTTCTCCTGGGCATATGGTAGGATTGTACCTTCTTACTCTTTAAAATTACATGTGGTCATGGGGCTTTTTTGGCTAATAACATATTAGCAGAAGGGTTGTGTATCCCTTCTGAATGGAAGCTCTATGAGCTAGGCGTAATTTCACCACATCCCCTTTCCCTCTGCCACAAGGGCTGGCCACATTCTGGAAGGTGACTAGGAGTGAGGATGACAGAGATCAGATAGCCAGTTAATCTATGTAATGTCAACAAGAAGTAAACCCTGCTGGTTTATGTTACTTAGATTCTGATAAAAGGAATTTTAGAGACAGGAAAGGCAGTTTTAGGGAAAGGGGGTCTATGGGAAAGGAATGCGTACGGGATGAGTGGAGACAGCTCCAAGCCTCCAGACTGCTTATCTCACTGTCACAGAGGAATGTTACAAGATTAGGGGAAGAAGAAGAGGGGGGCACCAGGTGAGCTTTGAACTGTGAAACTGATACCCTGCAGGAAAGTAGCCAATTAGAAGATCATAGGGGACATAAATTAAGGAAGGGTCTAATTAGAAAGTGAGATGGACAAAGAGCTACCAACATATATAAATCAGTAGACAAAGATACTCAGATGAGAGGACAGTTTTTTTTTTTTCTTCCCATTTTAGAGAGAGAAAGCAGGTTTTTCCCATGTGGAGACCCCTCTCCAGGGGAAGTTTGTAAATTTCCATACTTTTACTAGAAAAGGCTTTTAATTCACAAATTTTATTCTTCAAACTTCGTAGGGCAAGAACCCACAATGAGAGAGTCCGAGAGCTTGCCATTCCACATAACACTGACAAGTACAAATGCACTTGGACCGAGTTAGAAAAAGCATATCAAAGCAAGTATTGTTTTGTTTTCCTTAAAATTGAAGGAAATAAACCCAAAAGAAAATTAGAAAGAAGTAAAGTGTTTACCTTTAAGTGAGAGACTTTATTTCACATATTTTCCCACGTGGGAGATCTGACTGACTATTGGCAGATCAATTACCACTACAACAGGGATGAACATCTTAGAGGGTCAGGACAAAATTACACCATACAGATCAGAGCTGTTTGGTCTATTCAAAAAGAGATGGTATCTGGACCTCCCTCCTGTGAGTCTCAGAAAACTAAATCAAGAGAAAAATAGCTGATTAGCACTAATGGCAAAGGCTTAAGTGGCACATAACAGCATTGTTGGCACAAAGATTTGCATTGCCCTCAGTTTCTATCTAAATAGAAAAATTCTGAATTCATCCCCCTATCTGCTGGCTATGGTGACAAAACATATTCCCCTAACTTGATGGCAGAATAAAAACATTTTCATGGAGTTTCAGTTCGCTTTATACCCCACACTCAAGGTAAAGGCAGAAACAGGAATTGGAGGGCAGTACAGGGCTAAAGAAGACCAAAATAAAATTATTCCAGGTGCTACATTCCCATAGTTATGTGGTCAGAAATACTGCCTGCATCCCATATCTCACAATGGCACTTTGCCAAGTGAAAAGATGTTTATCTTTTAAACCCAGGCAGTTTCAGAGACCTCTCTCACCAAGCTACTGTGCACACTTCTCCCAAAATGATAAGAGTGTAAACGCAGGAGGCCAGGACCACTGCATCCATTTCTGTTCTGACATCTCAGATGCTGGTATTTTTAAGTATTCATGAATATGTAATACTGATTTTGTTGAATCTCTAACAATGACTTCCTCGTTATGAACTGCTCAGAAATCCTCATGCACTTTTCACCAGAATGAGCTTCGCACAATTATGAGATGAGTGGATTGCCAAAGCCCAGCAACACAGAGTTAATGAAATTGTCATCAGCGTGAGTCCTGAGTGGCAGCTCCATCTCATACTTCGTGGTTAACATGTGAAGAGCAAAAGCAAAGGGAGACTGCTGTATTTTAAGTGCTGAGCAATGGTGTGCCCAGCCAGAGCAGACACATCAATCCAGACTCCCAGGGAGATAAATGGAATTCAGGCAAATACAAATCATTAGGAGAAAGCACAGCCTACTTAATACGAGTGGCGTGGGTGGCCTGAATTCCGGGCGCAGCTCTGTTACTGAGCAGCAGTGTGACCTTGAGAAGGTCATGTAATTTCTCTGAGTCTGCTTTCTTATCAGGAAAATAAGGAGATAGAACTAGATGATTCCCAAGGACCCTTCCCTTTCTAACATTCTGTGATTCTCTGTGAAATATTTATTGATTCGGGCTAATGCTCTGGACTGAGAGCCCACGACTAATGGAGATAAACAGAGTCCTCGCTCCCCATCCCCTATGATGGGGTTTGGAGGGAGTAAAGAGTTTGAATCAAGGACTAGTGTGATAACCCAAAAGTCATTTGGCTTGGCTGGATCTCCTGGCTTGAGGCATTTTTCTCGGTCTAAGAGAATTACCCACAGTCCCCTCAAACCTTCTCAGGGTCAAGAACTCACATCCTACATCTCTGGCACAATGGCATCACCAGCCCCTCACTATGCCTGAATTTCTACCTGTCCTAAGACGATCTAGAGTTATTAGCATGGCGCTCAATTGTCAATTGTTCTGCAAAGCTCAAAGTTCCCTCTTCCAGGGCCTTGTCACAGTCAGCTCTATCTGTATCTCCTAATGACCCAAGTTATAACCCCCCCCCCCGGGGGGTAGGACAGCTTGTTTTAGGTAACAAGCTGTTACCAGCAAAACCTTCTGTCTAGCACCAGCAAAACTGCAGAGTAGATATACATCTAGAACAGGGACTGGGCTGAAATGCCCCAAGGAAATGGTCCTCTAAACTGTATTATTATTATAGTTTTTTAATAGGTCTGTTGTAATGTATCCCGCGAATCACACAAGGACGCCTCAAGAAGTCGAATTAAGGAGTCATATTTATTGCAAATCCGGGACTATGAAGGGGCATTTTGCTCTCCCAAATCTCGCAGTCCCCTCCCCAGCCCCAACATCGGATTTATATAGGTAAAGATCACAAAGGTATTGATTACATCCCAGGGTTTGGAATGAGGACCCTGGTTTGCACAAAGCAGTTACAGAAGCGAGATTGAGCCGACTAATTATAGTTTTGGGTCTTCGAACCACTGAGTTGACAGGGACACATTATCTGGAACCCTCGGGTCTTGGGATAATTGTGCTGTCCTAGTTCCCAGGTACAGAGGAATGTGCTTTCTAAAACCAGTAAGATCACAATCAATGGGATATTCACATTACAATCAAGGCATTCAATCGAATGGGATGATTTATATAATTCAGAAAATCAACATAACTTTTCTATTGTTAAGCCAAACAGCAGGGTTAGAGTTAAACTACAGTTTCTACCTGAGATAATTGCTACCATACTTCAGGTCCTTAGACCTAATTATGCCTTGAAGTGAAGTTCAGGTCCTTAGTTGTCCCCTACATTCACTTTTACCCAGGGTTCATTCTTGATCTTTCCAGGGATCTTCTCCAGAAATTTGAAGGCACCATTTCTCTTCTATCTTTGGTGTAAGACTCTTTAACCCCAAATCCAGATCCTGTCTTTAGACTTCATGCAATTATCATTTCTGGTGGCCTGAAGTGACATCTCAGAGTTACTGGACTTGGTGAGCCAATTACACATCACCTGAGACTTCAGTTAAAAAACAAACAAACAACCCTAGCTGGTTTGGCTCAGTGGATAGAGTGTCGGCCTGAGGACTGAAGGGTCCCACGTTCAATTCCTTGTCAGGGCACATGCCCAGGTTGTGAACTCAGTCCCCAGTGTGGGGCATGCAGGAGGCAGCCAATCAATGATTCTCTCTCGTCATTGATGTTTCTATCTCTCTCTCCATCTCTCTGAAATCAATAAAAATATATATTTTTTAAAAAAACAGACAAATAACAGTGCAATTAGACAATACATGGAGTCATGTGTGTGCCATAGATTATAAAAATCATTATCATTTTTGTAAATAAGAAATAACTTGAAAGCTAAAGTAGCCTGTGTTATTTTCCCAACTAAATTGCGGAGGAGGAGTATATGAAAATGTGTTTATTGTACCTCTAGAATGTTCCAGGCACTGTACTGAGTTTTGTCTCATTTAATTATGACAATGCCATAAGATAGGCATCACTGTTGTAATTTTACAGATGAGAAAATAAAGGTTGATAAATGTCAATATCTTTCTCTAAGTCACTTGGCTGATAAATAGCAGGATTGGTTTTCAGAACAGAATTCTAACTAATGAAGATGTTAAGCAAACTACTTTTTGTGTCTTTCAAAGCCTGAGTCATGGACTTCCTGGCTCAGATTCATCTGGTTTACTTCTTAAACTGTACATTCAAGCACCTCTTCCTAGATCTAGAGAATCAGAATCTCCAGGCAGGGTTCCTGTTTGACAATCTCTGCAGGAGACTCATAGACACTGTAGTTTATTTACCTGCATTCTATAGCATGCTGGCACCGTCTGAAGTCAAAGGCTGTGCCTCATAAATCTTCCATAACCCTGGCAGCATCAAGCACAGATTTGGGCACCTGGTAGGTGCCTAATTAAATCCATGTAGCAACAAATTTGTTCAGATGCAGCTTTTTTCTTCAACTGAGCAACAGTGTCTGTGTAGAGGTTAAGGTGACAAGAGCTGTCCTTATATAACACAATGCTACAAAACCAAATACGAAATGAGATGCCTGGAAGAGAAACCGTCAAGGAAAGCCCCAGGGCTTTCTCACTTTGATTCCTTCCACTGCTCCCATGCTGGTCCCTGGGATGGGGCCACAGGGAGGAGAGCTGCTTCCTGAGGCCCAGTTTGGTTCAAAGCTGCTCTCCTTAGCTCCTCTGCACTCCTGAAATTCACTCAAAATTCCAGAAATAACTTGGCCAAATGCTACACAGGAGTACAAAAAAATTACAGAAAATACAAAGAAAGTGAAAACAGATGCTTATCTAGGATACATATGTTATTACCCCGTTGGAATTGGTATTTCACAAAATAGAGTGGCTGTGACTAGCTTACTGAGCCCAAACTCCCTTCTGGGAAGTAATTACATCTCCACCACAATGGAATTGTGTAACATCAAAATAGCCCCCCTTCTCTCCCTGTTCTTTGTTTCTACATGAATTTAAGGTTAACTAATTTTTTCCAAAGTAAATACTTATTTCCTTATGCAGTTAAGAAAAAGGTAGAAAAGTGGTTTGTTTAACATGGGCCTCATATTCAAACAGGAACACAGAGATCTGCTTAAGGAAGGAATGCAAAAGCCTGTCTTTGCCCTTCTAAAACCATGGTACCCACAAAAGGGAAAGCACTGATTTTCTCTAGTGAGTAGTTTTTTAAATTTACATGTCAGCATGGTCTTAGTAATACATTCAATTAAAATTCAGCCTGATTATTTATTGATTTTACATTTTCCTGCCCTGCTATTGTCCAGACAATTTTCTAACCACTCTCAAAATACCTCTCATGCTTCCTGGGAAAAGGCTATTGCAAACCAAGAATTCCCAAACAAGAGCTGAAATATAAAGCTAATTATTTGAGGCATGCCTCTGCTACTACCACAGGTCTTTATGGGTTCAAGAGAAGTCTTAGGTCTGCTGCAAAGGCCAGGTTTCAATTTGGGTAATTAGACTTTGCCCTACCCTTGAGAGTTAGCCTGACATACTTCCCTCCCTTTTCATCTTGAGTCTCTACACATCTGGGGTGTGTGTGTGTGTGTGTGTGTGTGTGTGTGTGTGTGTCTTTAATAATCTTGGTTCCTCCACATTCTTCCAGTCTTTTTCAAATAGATGACTCTGACTGCATATTCCTGGGTATTTCTCATCAGCAGAATCAGAAACAACAGTTTCAAATCCTTCAGGACCTGTGTTAATATTGCCTGCCCCCAAAGCCTGCCAAGCCCACTTCCCAGCAGAATTAATCATACTTTTTATTCTATATTCTTTCATATCTCTCTTATTAACACACTTATCTCTTTCAGTCCTACATATAGTCAGTGGTGTGTATGTGTATGTCTTTCTTGCCCCATTTTCATGTGCTTGGCAACATAAAGACATAATATCACTAAGTTCTCAAAACAATTGATCTTAATTTTATAGGTTAAAAAAAAAAAATGGGCTCTGACCTCTGGTAAAGAAGAGGTCTTAGCCTACTCAAGGCAGCAGTGCTTGAAAGTGCTAGAGCACAGCTTAGTTTCCAGGACTATTGGACCCCAGGGCTCATGTAACAGACCAGCATCATTTCCCTAACCTTACCCAGGGCGGACCCCCCATGGGCACTCAAGGTGGATGAGTATGTGAGCAGGAGTTGTTATCCAGTATCTTTCTGCATCTATTCCCTTTCTGTACCTATTTCTGTGCTGATGACCAGTTACTGGTCATTTGTGAACCTTGAGGGTCCCTCCTTCTAGGCTTCCTCTCTCCAGCCCCTCATGGCTATTAAGGCTTTGGTAGAATCCTGTCTATCTCTACCTGCAGTCATGTGAAGGATTGCCTCTATAACGCTCCTCTTTTAATTCCCTCCTTACTGCTACATGATTGATTCTGATATAAGGTATCAGACCAATATCCCACATTTCTGAATTATGTAGGTAAATTTTCCCCCTATTTGGGAGGTTTCCAAAGCAAAAATTTATAATTTCTGAATAAATAACAGGGAATTAATTATATGTAAAACAATGGTTATTTTTCAACAAGAATGGTATACATACTACCCTACCATAAATATGAATGAACCTGCCAAATGCCTTTTCTCATCACCTCAGACCTCCCAAATGCAGCCAAAGTGCAAATCAGAAGCCAAAGTTCTACTGATCAGAAACTTCTCTCTCAAACCTGGTGGCTCTGAACACTGCCTCTGCTCCAGCAAAGCTTCCTGCTCCTACCAGATTGGTAAATGTCAACCATTTAGGAGTTGACGGACGGACTAAAAGCCACATTAAAAAGCACAAAATGCAAGCGATGTTTTCCTTGTGTCTTGTCCACACCATAAGCAAGATATAGGAAATACCAAAGTGGCAGAAGCATAGCCCTCTTTGGGCCTGATTTCCCCAAAGCCATTAATTCATTTAGTTCATGATAAATTAATCAAAAGTTTTCATTTCAAGTTACACAGAGACATTATTAAAATTCCTTATTTCTTTTTAATTCAAGTCCCTTATTATCAGAATTCTATATTGAATATTATCTATGTTGATAATATTATCAAATATTATCCTGGAATCATTTTTCTACTAACCATTGACTTTATTCCCTTCCTGGGGGGAAAGTGAAAGGGTCTCCATGTAGGAGAGGTAAAAATAGGGAAGATTCTCTTAACCTATCCCAGGTGTTTACTTAAGATTTCCCTCCAGAATTACATGGGAGAGCTTCCCCTGGTGGCCAAAATATTAGACTAACAATTACAACCCACCTTTAGGAGAAAAAAAATCATGATTTAAAAAATAAATTAACAGAGTTATTCAGTACTAAGTAGTACCCATGTCAGAGATTCCAGCAAAAGTCCTAGGTGGGTTGCCATAGTTCTCTTCAGATGTTATTTTGATCAAAATTGTTTTTGCCACCTACACTTCAGCACTTACGTTTCCAGAAACGTGGTCATACACAATGTTAGTCTGTATTAATTTGGAAATATTTAAATCAATTACCCAATCTGAGTGGTTCTGAAATGTCTTTCCATGATTCTTTTTATTTTTATTTTTTTATTCCTGTGAGGTATGAGACTTCTTTTGTTGGACATCATCACCAGTGGAAGGGAAATAGGTTGGAGAAATGAAGTGGAGGTAGAAATTATAGAATAATACCCCTACCCACTGAGAGAAGTGGGCAAAAGATATAGGAAGCAACAAGAAGCAAGATTACAGGACAAAAAACAGAAGAAAGGTCCCAGGATAGAGGGCAATCCTTTTCTCCTCAGCCTACTTTCCCCTGCCATTGCTGTTGGTGGATGGGTAGAATTCTCTGGTTGAAGGGGCTTGGTAATTCCCTGGGAAAAAGAGTGGTTTTTATCCCCTGGTAAACATCAGAAGGGGAGAAAGAGCTTCACTTGATCAATTATGGCTGTCTCTAAGAAAAGCAAATTAAGAGATTTAGACTTTTCACTTATAAGAAAAGATTGTCATTGGTGATCAGTATATTAATAATGGCACAAATGTTCAGTTATAAATATATGCCAGAGACCATAATAATGGCCGGGATAAAGTGAGGACTATGTTTCAAATTAATTTTTCTATAAATTGGATATGTCTATGTGTTTATTTCATAATAAATCTCAAATGAGTTGACTAATTTTGACCAAATTTGGTTCATTTATCAAGGAAATAAATTTACATCACATGAAGCCTATGAGTCAATGCATCAAATGACAGCCAATAAAGCTTTCAACGAGCTTTGTTTCTTATCATTTGTAATGACTTTCAGAGCCTTCATTTCTTACCCTCTTTAACCACACTGCAGAACACCACAAGATAAATATCCCAATTTCAGCCTATTTCACCCTGTTCTGTATGTCACTCTCCTGCTTAAAAACATAGCCCATGAACTCCAAATTCCTTTACCTGTCTTTTGATGGACTGATTGATAGGTACTTATATAGGAAAGAGCTACAATTCACAGAATCACAAATATCCAAGCATTTTTCATGGTGCAGAGGGCAGGAAAGTTTATAAAACATGTACTTGGGGGTCAGAAAAGGGATCACCTCTCTCCAGTTAAACAAGGAAACTTCACAGAGGTGTTAAAGATTCTGAGAAGTGTTTGAAAGGTGCAGAGTTAAAGGTGTCCTGGGCATATATTTTTGTTTGGGACAAAAGTTCTAATGCAGCCAGGAGCGGTTTTTAGAGAGCCACCATGGAAAGGAGGAATATGACCAGTTCTGTGTGCTCTGGATCATTATCTTCAGACTTTCATGTGCATGTGTTTACCTGGGATCTTGCTGAAATGCAGATTTTTATTCAGTAGGCCTGGGTTAGAGCCAAATTTTTACATATCAACCAAGCTACTGATGAGGTCCATGATGTTGGTCCATGGACCATCCTCTAAGTAGCCAGATGAGCTATAAGCTATAAGGGTTTTATTATTGTTATTGTTGCTTTTTAGCAGAGCTGTCGATCTATCCATGGAAATTTTTTCTCAGAAAAATGCTATATATGGCATGTGGATAGAGTAGAATCTTTAACTTTATCCCAACTCTACTATTTAGTTTCCTCATTTAGTTAACCTCTTTAAACTCAATTCCTCATCTTTAAAATGGGCATGGTAAAAATCAACCTGTAGAGATGGTGATAAAAGTTAAATGAGCTAAGGGGCATAAAGCACAAGCAGATTGTTCAATATTGTGAGACTCCTTCCCCTCACCTCAATTACCCCCTCTGTCACTGCAGATGTTCCAGCGGAGCTGCAATTGACCCCACTAAGGAAGTTACAAAGAAGCACGCTCACCTCAGGGCGAGGTATCAATGGCCCTGAGATTCTACAATACCTGTGCTGATCAATAGAACTTGAAGGCAGTGATTTGGGGGACCTATTATTCAGGCCCGTTATTGTTGTGAACACCTCTATTATGTTCATCTGATAGAGCAATAGCCTGGAATCAGAAGCAAATGACAGCTAATAACTGAATAAACAATTCATTAATGAAGCACATGTGCGCATGAAGATGTTCCAGTCAGTATTCTTTAGAAAAGGCCTTTTTATACGAATACTTCCCACTCACACGGTCTTTTGTGAGCTTTCAGCTTTGTTATCCCACTTGAGCCTTAAAGGATCCTTAGGAGTGAGGATGTGACTCCCCACTTTACAACCAGGAAAGCTGTCTTCCGCTTCGCCCGAGGCCCCCACGGCAGTGAGGCCCAGGCCCAGGCCCAGAAACTGGTGCCAAGTTCTGTCGTCCGTCCGCGCTCACTCCACTGCCCCATTGAACAAGTCGTTAACTCTGTTGAATCCGTAAATACTTAAGTGCCCTTTGTGAACAAAACCCTGTAAAGGAAACAAAAAAGGCACAATTAGTGACTTTAGAATATCCGGAGCATTTGCTTGCATCCTATTGCAGCTCCTTCATTTTAAGATCAGGTCACTAAAGTGCAAAGAAATGCAGCGACTTGCCGAAGGTCACCTGTTAGTTCTTGCCCAGGGAGACAGAGCACATGTAAACATTGCATTCATCCTGAGTAGCAGCTTTTAATATTCCACACTCTGCAACACTCAGGGTTGTCATGTCTGTTCCCGATTTTTTTTTTGACCTGCTATAATTATCAATTAGTCTGGGGCTATCATGTACTTATTTTAACAAACAAGTAAAATGTTGGGATTAAGGTCAGGGGAGAGAGCAATCCTCCAGTTATCTTTGCCCTCTTTAAGTCAAATATTCTTATGTGTGTCTGTGTTCACAGTTAAGGGTAAGATGTATGGCTAAAATGCTAAAGCAAATCATGGCAGGTGTTGAAAATTTTCAACTCTGAACTGGTGGGAAGGGGCATATCCACCATATTCGTAATGAATTAGCCAATGGCTGCCCATTCACCATTCCATTCCTGTTACTTCTTTAATCAAAGGCAAACAGAATGAATTTCAAATAAGAAGGGAAAAAAAGCAAACACTAAATATGAAAGACCAACTTGCTTGCCTATATTTTTAGTTCAAGTGACAGTTTTAAAATTACAAAGGTAAAAACCCTTTGCTAAATCGGGTTTTAAATGTGCCATTTGTCAAGCTAGCACATATTTATGATTTTTAAAACTGCTGTTTTATCATGAAAAGTAAGAATACAAAGCTGTGATATTATTCTTCATTTTTAGCACCATCACCCCATTTGCATTTGGGGGTTGTTTGTCTGTGGAAGACACTAGGCCTTTCTCGGGAAAACTCTTAGACACATTTTCGCTTATGTCACAATGCTGTTAGATCATTTTCCAACCCCGGGCCCCTATTGTTTCCCAGACGTAGGGAAAATAATCCTTGCAACAATCAGAGAATCGAGGGACCTGAGCAGTCATCTTGAACAGCACCCTCTTCACAGATGAGAAGACTGAGTCCAGAAACATGAACTGAACTGCCTGCGACGCTCCAGCTCGTTGGTGGCAGAGCCTGGCTTGGATTCTGTCTTCACACTTGATGAATGATTTTTGTATCATGTCACAGTGTTCTTCCTGTCACCGTCCCCCACAACGGCCAGTGCTTTCTGGTCCCCACCCCAACCCCTGCCGTCTCTTCTCCTTTCCAGCCAGAGTTAGTAGCTTGACTGGCAGAATAGCCCCAACCTGAAGACCCATAGTGTCTTTGTAGAGACAGACAAGAGGAAAACATATTTTCTCCATGGTCACAATAAGGATGATAAAAGGGATGTGGGTATCCGGAAGGAGAGGTGAAAAAGTAATATTTCAAAGAGAAAAGAGGAAGCTATGAAGAGCGGAATAGACTCTCTCCTTTACCCCTAGACAAGTCTGCCTTTCCTCCACTATTACTTTCAACAACAACTTTGTAAATTTTCCCTAAGAGCAGAGAAGAAACTTTGATTTCCGAGTCACTCACTATGCAGCTGTGGAATCTGTGCCTCTGAATATAAATAGCTATGGCTGGTAGGAAATAGTCTGACATTACCACCAAGCCAACAAAACAGGATCTAAGAGGTTCTCCTACCGGGTTCTGCCCGGTCTTAGATGGGTCTCTAGGAAAAGCCCCTAGCTCTCTGCGATCCTCCACGCTTACTTCTGAAATGGAAGCTTTCATATATTTGTAGTCTTATTTAATCCCATCCACAGAGCCCCATGATTGTCCGTTTCTACCATGTCTTGTAATGACAGCCATCCTGAGAGTCAGACCAGCCTCAGTCTGAGAGCAAGGAAACTCCAACAGCTGAACAAGCACTTGCTAAGTATAAAGTCCCACATCATGGAATTGCAGCTCTCAGTTCAAAATTGACGTTATTTGCTAAAAATGGGTTATCACCATACGATTCTTAATTAATGAAAGAAAAAGTATGTATTCACATTTGCTAATTATTTTTACCCACTTATGGCCCCCCAAAAAGTGCTTTAAAACCTATAATTTGGTCACCAATTAGTCTTTGATTTACCCTGATGTACTTGGGCTTTAAAAAAGAAAGGCTTTGCAGCTGAAAATTTACATTTGAAAAGTAATTAATGCCAATTCAATGAAGAAATCCTCAGTTTCCTATGGAATTATACTGAACCTCAAGCCCTTTTTAAGGAAAGACTTGCTCATCAGTAAGAGGTGCTTCATTGGTGGTGGGCTGGACAAAATGTGCACAGCGCCTTTCTCCAGGTAAACAGATATCAGACCCCTCCTCACTCTCCACTGACCTTCTCCTTCACTCTCCATACCTGTGTGTGTTGTGACTTAGAAGAGAGCCTTTGACTAAGTTCCTGTCAAGTTCCATTTCTTCTTGTTCCTGCTGCTTGACCAGTTCTGCGGCGCAGAACCCAGGACAATGATGTAGGCAGTCGCTCATCTCTCCTGTCGCCTGGATGGCCCCCCCAGGTGTCCTGAGACCTCAAGACATATCTGTCTCTCCAGTGTGAACTCACCTTCTCATCTTCATTTTCCTCTCTCACCCGCAAAACAAAAGCCTCCTTGGAGTAGGAGGTGTAGTGACCAGAACAGCTGCTATCCAGGGAGCAGGGCTCTCGCTTGCAATGATCACTCTGCTGCTATAAGGACGGCCCGTTCTTAGAAAATTAATCTCTGCAAGGATTTCTGAGCTAGATAAAAGAGGATATTTGATCAGACCATCAAACCTCAGAGGGAAGGTAGGGGAGGGTGGGCATAAGGGGGAGAGATCAACCAAAGGACTTGTATGCATGCATGTACTAGTAAGCCTACCCAATGGACACAGACACCAGGGGAGTGAGGGCATGAGTGGGAGTGTTTTTGTTTTGTTTTTTTTTGGGGGGGGCGCGATGGGGGCATAAGGACACATGTAATACCTTAATCCATAAAGAAAAGGGAAAAAAAAGAAAAAGAAAAAGAGGATATTTGGCAGGTTGTTTTTGGAGTTTTATTTGTTTGTTATTTTACTGTTGGACTAAGTAGAAGTTCCACCTTCTCTTTGAAATGACTCCTTGTGGCTTTTATATTGGCATAAAATTGAGCAAAAGGCAGTTTATGAATTTTTCCCTTAAAAAGAAAGTAAATGGGGATGTAGCATCTCTGGGTGTTCCAAGCATGTGCGATGCAGACCAGTGATTCTCACCCAGTCATTCTATCACTGTACCATTCAGATGAAAACACTGCCACCATCATTTACCGGTCTCCTCACACCCATGATCCCAACTGGAGGGGAGGAAACAGGATGGGTGGCAGAAACCACAGTGCATACAGCCACTAATATATTCAAAAATAAATGCCAGGCCCTATGGAAAGTTTCCTTGTGGGCAGGGGAGGGTGGGTGGGAAGAGATCAACCACTTGTATGCATATATGCATAACCCATAGCCATAGACAATAGGGAGTGAAGGCCTGGGCTAGGGGGCAGGGGCAGGGGCAGGCTACAAGAGGTCAATGGGGGAAAGGGGGGCTATATGTAATATTTTCAACAATAAAGATTAAAACAAAACAAACAAAAAAGAAAGTTTCCGTGTGTATTTTGAACAGGAAAAGGCCAAAGTGAATAGAATCATTTGATCATTGTTTCTAACATTCTCAGTTCATCGCAAGTTCAGTGCAGAGCTCTAAGACCTGGCTTTCTGAGGTGTGCAAGTACTTGCAGCCCTCCCAGTTACTCAGCAGTAACTCAGTCAGACTTTCTGTTACATTATCTCCAGCAATCTGCAAGAACAATCTTATCATTCCCGTTGTACAGATGAGAAATCTGAGCTTTCTCAAAGAAATCATTTGTCCAATGTCATTAGCTGAGGAGTGGCCAAGCTAAAATTCAAATCGGTTCTGTCCAGCTCCTGATGCTACACTATACAGAGACCTAAACACAGGCTTTATTCCGAGTTAGAAAGTTTACATCTGGAATTGGAACATATGGCCAGTAACCCCTGTATGAATTCTTTATATTTTAAAAACCTGAATACTTCAGCTGTGACACATCATCTAAAGACATTGGCGATGCAAAGGATTCAGATACTGTTCTGGGCATCTTCATTTGGCAGCTGTTTACTGGGTGCCTTGATGGATGGCAAGGTGCTGGCCAGTGGAAGGGGTGGGGTTTAGGGACATGTTCCTGGTAACTGGGAAGCAGATCTCTCTCTCTCTGTCCATCTTTATCTCCAATTCACAGCAGCGGGAGTTTCCAGAAAGGCCAGCATCCTGGCCCAGTTACAACTATACTGGCCCGGAGGGAACAGATTTGCAGAGGGATTCAAATCAAAGCATGAGCTCCAGACATGATATCTGAGGAGTCTTCACGGCCACTGATATATTGCCGGTTCCCCATACTACCCTCCCAACAAATTTCTTTCAAATTCAGCATTCTCAGGATGTGGAGTGTCCACAATGAGCCCTGGGTTTCTAGGTAACTCCATCTTAATCCTATCAGCCGCTCCCATGTTGATCCCATCATAACAAAGACCTTCCTCTTCATTCTCTCTGTCAGTACAGGTCACACTAACCTTCAGGCCTTGGTCTGGTGATCTGCTCTGAACCCTGGCACGATAGGGGCCCAATGGTCCCCTTGATCCACCAGCACTCCTCCCCACAAGCTGGAGCCTTTTTCTAGTACACAGGGAAGCTGGGGCTTTGCGGCATGTGAAAAGACCTTCTGGCCCCTGCTGCCTCCCACTTGGCTCATCCACATCCAACCACTGCATCTCCGGGTCTTGCCTCTGTGAATGGACCGACTCAGACCCACCAATTATTGTGTGACATCCGACTCTATCCTTGGACAGTTACTACATGGCTCCTGGCTAATCCCTCATTCCCAGACCTAATGAAATGTTCTCTCTCAGAGCTAATGACACCTCAAGACTTGAGTTGTTGCCCAAATTACCCCAAACACTTGGCTTCAGAACTTCCTCAATTTTTTTACAGTTTCCATCTAGATAGACTTTGGAGCCCCCACCAACTTAAGTTGCCATTCCCCTCACTGCCGCTATGATCCTGACGGGATATAACTGCTTGCCCTCTCTTCAGGCAGCCTGTCAGAAATCAAATAGCCCATTATTGATTAGAGCCATTCAAAGTGACCCTCCAGTAGCCGGGCCAGTTTCAGCCAGTCATTCTGATTAAACATTGAATAAGGGGCCCTAATCCATGTGTTTGGGGACATATTTGGGAAAATTCCAAGTAGTGACCAATTTTTCAGTGGTTCTGTTGGACTGATTGCCTCTACCTGAACCAGCGAGAAGCCCAGCTAGGAGCACTCGGGAGCAGAGGCCCCTCTGTGGTCTCCTCAAGCCACAGAACCCTGGGCCCAGGTGACAAGGTGGAGGGGCTGGAGGGCCTGCACCCGGCCTCAGCCAGGACACACAGAGATGCAGCACCGGCAGCAGCACAGCTTTTGACTCTAAAGAAAACACGAACTGTTGAAATGACATTATTTCTCTAGCAATTTCACCCTCTGCTAGAATAAAAACCAGCACCACACATCACCAAAAAGTAGATTTTGTCCACCCCTGTAAGCCTCAAAGACAGAAACCTGATTGCTTACAAGACTCACTTGGGCTGCCTTGCAGATGCGTGATGGCACTTGATTCTAATAGCTTCGTTCCCAAGTAGAAGGCTGCCTCCCACGCAGCCAACCTAATGAGTGATACTAAGAGTACCGTTGACTATATCATTTCATTAATTGCTCAATATAAATTAATCAGCTATTCAGAAATTTCTCTTGTTTTTCCAAATACTCTTGTTAGAGCAGACTTAAAAGAATCAGGGTCTCTCTTAATGAGTGC
The DNA here is from genome assembly GCF_963259705.1 of Myotis daubentonii. Taxonomy (NCBI): domain Eukaryota; kingdom Metazoa; phylum Chordata; class Mammalia; order Chiroptera; family Vespertilionidae; genus Myotis; species Myotis daubentonii. The sequence goes on along the minus strand of NC_081841.1, from coordinate 140,051,443 downwards.
AATAACAATATTCTGTTTTTATGTACTGCCCTACTGCCTACTAACTCAAACGCTTAGTGCGCTTGAACAGGCAAAGGGAAGTACAGGGCCAAGAAAATGCCCGTAAATATAATTGCAATAGAGATCTAACCTGGTTCAACCAGGCCAAAGGAATATTTTTCCACAAATAGCAACTTAAATTCTGAATTATATTCATAATGACCTTGGCTCGATGCTTTTCTTGCTTCATTATACCTCAGCACCCCAGAATGATAATGCCAAAAAACCATAATGCTTCTTTTTAAAAGTCCCTTTGCTGCCTCTGTGCCAGCCAATACCATACCTCCAGGAAAATGTCTTCTCCCAGAGGAGGTGCCAAAAGGAACAGTCTGAAGTCAGGGATAGTCTTCCAGATTTAGGCAATGCCTGAGACTGCCTTTCAGAGCAAGTCCAAGGGAGGACCCTGCATTCAATGTGATGTGGAGGAGGCCAAACAAGAGCCCCCAACAAAAATCACTTTCCTTAATATAATTTGATTCTCAAGTTAAATGATGACTTGAAGGGGTTTTAATCTCCTGGACTTGGAACATAGGGGGGAAAAGTCTGGGGTGAGGAATCAAAAACCTTGGCTCAAGACTCATCTCTGCTACTTATTAGCTATGAGACATTGCCAAGCTGCTTCATCATGCTGAGCCTTAATTTGTCACAATAATATCAACTCCATGTTAACACTGTAGAAAGCGTTAAATCAAATTGTGCTTATAAAGCCCTTAACTAAGTTCATGGAAACATTCAGGAGTAACCCATAGTGTTAACTCTTTTGTTTCTGATGGTGATGGCATCAGTATTATTAACAAGGCAGGGTAAGATTTTAATCCTTGACTGCTAACTCATGGGTGAGTAGATCAAGAATAAGGAACAAAACCAAGAGGAAGAAGAAGAATAAAAAGATGAAAAAAATTATGAACAATAAAATGGCAATGAATACATACCTATCAACAATTGAATCTAAAAATCAAAATAAATGAACAAGGAATCTAATGAACAAAATAAATTGATGAATGAAATAGAACCAGAGGCATGGAAACATGGAACAGACTGATGAATCTTAGAGCGAAGGGGGATGGGGGGTGGGGGAAGAGAGAGATTAACCAAAAAATTTATATGTATATATGCATTACCTGTGTATATAAACAATAGGGTGGTGAGGCCTGAGGCCTGGGGTGGGGCAGGAACCGGGTGGAGGGAGGCAATGGGGCAATGTGGGGAGGGGGGACATTTGTAATACTCTCAACAATAAAGATTTAAAGTAAAAATAAAAATAAAAAAGAATAAGGAACAAGACCAATGAGGTATTTCAGAGGGACAGCTGCCTTGGTAGGTCCAGAGAATGAACAGTAAGATCTCCAAATACCTCCCACCCTTAAGGTTTTGCCTAAAGCCTGAACTTTCAGCACTGTTTCAGGGATAGAGATGAGCTATTTTTACCTAAGGTCACTTTTACTGCCCCGTCTTCCCTTGCCTTCTCTACAACAAACAACAACAACAGCACAATCAACAGAGTGAAGGCCCTGGTGGACAGAGAAACAGATTATCAGGGATGGTGGAGAAGCAGTCGCCTAGAGGGTTGATGGGCCAGACACAACAGAGGGAGGCACTACGGCTTCTGAGCAGTATCTAGTGGCTCCAGAGCAGAGAGCTGAAGGTGGGAAGTCGAATGACTCTTTTTCAGTATTTGGACCTATTGCCCCACAGAACTGCCCCTCCCCCGCCACCCGCCTCTGAATCAATGATCATATCTTGGCTGCTGACCTCCTCTACCAATATGTTCTCATTTGGGCCAATCTAGACAAAAGAAACACAGGAAAAAATAGGCAGAACATATGAGGGGGAAATCTAGATTCCTTTACCTTAATTACTTTGTGCTCTATCATTCATGTTATTTTTTAAATATGGCATTTGTTATTAATTGTGTACTAGGATCAAATGGTAAAAAAAAAAAAGAAAAAGAAAATGTCACATAGACATACTAGGAGAGGTAGTTACAATACAATGTTTAAATATTCTGATAAAGACGGCAAAAGGTGCTTGGGACTATAAAGAAGGGGCATCAGAAAAGTCAAGGAAGGTGTCCCTGTAAAAGTGACATCTCAGCCGGCACCTGACTAATAGTTAGGAGACTGCAGGAGAAGCTGAAAGATAACAGTGTGCCAGGAGGGCAGATCACATATGTGAGGTGCCAATAAAGTTCTCCCTGTCAGAAAAACGAAGATAATTTCATCATTTAAAGACAAAGAAGTAAGTCTGAAGAAATAAAGACCATGAGATGTAGAACCTTATAAAGTAGGAGCACATCATTGCCTTCTGAGCCTACAGAAATCAAATCAGAAGGCGCTTCCCATGAATCAGTCACAAGAGTTTGGGTTTCGCAGCGGTAACAGTAGCTTAGCACACAAAAGTTCACCCCTTTCTAAATGCCCAGCTTGGAGTTACATACACAGCATGGGTTGGGCAGGGGGCTTTCTCATCATGATCACTTCAGAGACTCAGGCTGCCAAAAGCTCCATCTCCAAAAATTCTTCAGAGTAAGTTAGGTAAGGGAAACAGAATTTAGCCACTTAAACTGCGTTCTTAAGTCTTCAGTCTAAAAGTGACATTTATGTTTCTTTGGCCAAAGAAAACCACGTGGCCACACCTAACTAACTTCAAGTGGGAGGGAAGAGCACCCTCTCAGAGGCTGAAAGAGAAAAGAGCCAGAAACATATGGTGGACTACACTAACGGCATCTCCGCCTCCTCCCTCCTTCCTTGAGGTTAATTATAAACTAATCCGCCCTTAGTTCTTGTCAACATGCTCTCATAGATTTACTTGAGCCACACCAATATGAGTCCCTAAAGAAGCACTTTCGTAGTGCATGTCATAGGCTAACTAACCCAGCTGATTGGAGGATTGGAATATTTTTCAGTCAATTCAAGGAAACTCACAGAACATCAATTCCAGTGGATTGGTTTGGCTATGATGGGACTTAGAGGATAAGGACCAATGAAGATAATGGACTTCACGCTTCACAAGTTAGTGGCTACCAAAGCCACTCAGTCCTTTCTCACTTCTTCAATCATAGAGCCTTTCTGTGGGGTAGCAGGTCCAAATACTGAAAAAGATAAACATGCAATAACTGAACACAGGATATGTTATAGAATGAGCCACTTTCTTTTGAGCACCAAAGTTATTCTCATCACTCTAACAATTATTATTCCAAACTATTAAAAGCCTGCCACAGTGATGACTAGATTTTTAAACCACTCCTGTTATTTTTAAATATGGCATGCACACATATATGAGTGGACACTTGAAATGTTACAAAAAGAAATAAACGTTCTAACATGTTCTCCCAGGAACACATCAGGCTGTGGCAAATGTGAACTCCCCCTCCCCCCCCACCCCCACCCCCCCACACACACCCTGTTTTGCCTCTTGCAAAGATTTCAGATGGTAAATCCAAGTAGAAGTCCAGCAAGTCTTCCTGAATAAAACTGAAATCCAGACTCCTAGCCTAGACCCCAGCATTTTACTGAGGCTTCCATATACCAATTGGTTCTGAACTCAGGGTGTGACTCAGGGCGGGAGGGCTGGCGGGAGTGCTCAGCCAGAGGCCTGCGCTCTGAAATCTCCTGGGTGACTGAGAGTGGTGTTCATCTCCTGCTCTCCTCTCAGGGTTATTTAGCCCCAGGTATTTCTAAAGGCTTGGAACGGAGATAAAGGTTATCTCTCTTCCTGCCCATTTCTCCATCAGTTCTGAGCTATATATCTGGAGTCCAAGACACATGTGTCCTTGTCCTGGACGTTGAATTCTGTGTTCACTGTATATATCACTCACTGGCTGCATTTCCTCACCATTTCTCTCCTCTCTCTCTTCCTTTCTGCTCCCACCCCCATTTGAGAGAACTGCCAGGCCCTTTTAGAGCATAAGGTAAAAATGAGTCTAACGAGTATGGAGGCTACTCTCTCTGGAATATTTAAATGAGATAAATGATGCCATCGGAACACCAGTTCCCTGACATATTGAAATGCCAAGAGCCATGTAGAGCTGTCACTCAGAAGAATGACTTCCCAGCCACCGTCCTGCTGAGCTGACATCCCACCGCCCCCCAGCACCTCCTCATGAACGTGTACTTCCTGCAGGAGGTGAGAAGGCAAGCCCATCCACACTGCTTGAGGCCAAAATCAACAAGGAACAGGTATTCCCTTAGAATCAGCTGGCACACACCAGCCCAAGGTTTCAGGCGATGGAGTGAAACGGCAGCAGCTTCTCCCACAAAATGGACGTGGTTCTGTATTCACTGCAGATGCCCCTGATAGTCAGCAAAGCCGCCGAGGGTGCATGATCCCTCTAAATTGGACTATTGTATTCAAGCTGTCATTTTTCATTTTTAAAACCAGGATCCCTTCAGGTAATCAGTAACCTTGAAAAGAACTGAACTCTAAAGTGCAGGTCTGCCCAAATTCCTCCGGGAGCCTGGAAAAGTTGGTGAAAAATATAAACATCATTGCCCACACTGCACTCCTCTGCCTCCTCCTGTGTCCCTCATTATCTCCTTCTATCTTCTCCTTGAATGTTCACAAAGTTTAGACAGGTTTGGGTTATCACTCAAACACTATGACTCAAACTCGGGAAATTGTTCCTGTAATGGAGTTCTCAATTTATTGGTCAATTTCACCTTGATTTTGTGTCACTGTTAGTTTGGCTAGTCCTTCAGCTTGTAGTACATACTCTCAAAATGTGAAACATTTTCAAATATTTTAAATATTACATACAGATCATTTTATTAAGCTTATAATCTCCTTCTGAAAAGATAAATAAAAATAATTTTTCTAAAAGGCAGCATTGTTCTCTGCATTTGTCTTTTCATAAATAGCTAAAATGTGCCACCTTCTGGATTTTGCAAGCTGGCTATGACATAAAGGATCCATATTTTCCTTATCCTCTGCAAGGATATTCTCAGCTATGCAGTGACACTGCCATCTAGTGGGCATTTCCTAGACTACTCATTCAGCAGAAACATAAAAGACCATGGTTTTGCAGGGGAAAGCAAATATTCATTTACAGTAATTTTCTCAAATTATAATTACTAAAAATAAAAAACCTATAGAGTATTGATATTTAACCTAAAATCCATCATTTATTAACTTAATTTGCAAAATTAAAAGAATATGAATGCTCAAATTAATAGAGCTTCATGTGAAAAATATATATATTTTTTTTACTTCAAATGGCAGTACACATTGAACAGTATCCACATTAGCACAGTGATTTCATTCGTCTTCCACAGCAACCTAAAAGAAGATGGTAAAATTGAACTATTTCTTGGTCTTTCTTTATCTCCTTTTTGTGAGGAAGATGAAAACATATTAGTTGCCTGATACTCAGCCCTAAGATTGCAATGAAAATGAGATGGATACTTTTGCATTTTTAACAATTCTAGGCTGTGCACTTCAAACTCTTCCTGGAATTTCTTGCATGCCTGCGGAGAACCCATTCTGACGAGCACAAGAGACCTCGGCTGACAGCTTGTTCGTTACCCGGCTCATCCCTAGGAATCAGCCACAGTGACAGCAGAGTGTGGGATCTGGTGGGCTCCTATTTGTGATCTTTTAAGGATGCAATTTCATTGCCTTCTCCTCACAGATGCTTTGAAATCTCCCCAGAGTTCTCCTATGTTAAGATGCAGGGGTCAGAAAAATGCCCCCCCACCCCCCACCCCCAATATCAGAAACAGTCACTGCAGCTGTGAGCTCCATTCAGGGGGTTGTCAGAAATCTGACAGACTATCTCAGCTGCTGTAAATCCATTTTCTGCTGAAGCACAGTGAAGGGTGTACTGTATAATCGCAATGTGGTACCAAATTTAGTTTCAGAAAAATCACAATCAGTTTAAAGCTTTACTGACTGAGGAGAATGGAAACACATCACACCATCCTTCAATTCTTCCTTTCCACCCATTTGAGGCATCTCCTTCACCTCATCGTTGCACAGGACGTGGCCTGAAAGCATGGTCCTTCCCTGGGACCATTTGATGCTGGAGGTGAGCGCTTACCGGCTCACCCTTTCATACGGGTAACCTCGGGCCGTTAGTCAGCCTCATAATGGCGGCCACAGAGGAGGCTTTCCCTGGTGACAAGGCTCTCATCTACCATTGTTTATTGTTTATTTTTTGTTTATTTGGGGGGCAGTAGAAAAAGACTGGGATTGAATATAGAAAATAAGTTAAAGAAATGCTGCATCTAAAGCCAGCCTCCAACCTCACAGCACTTTAAAATTTGGCAATAAGCAGCAGAGGCCTGGTCTGGCCCAATTCCCAAGCTGTTTGGGAACCAGAGCAAAGGATTTCAGTAATGCTCTGGCCAGGATACTATTAGCAAGGCCATCTCCAGGCAGATATTGATCACAGAGGAACTAATACCCTGTTCATTCCTCTTGTCCTTTCTGTCTCCCTGCTGCAGGCGACCTGCCCCGAAGGCATCTCTGGTCAGACCTGAAGGGGGAGAAAACTGTCAGTAGAGGGGGCATGGCAAGGGGCCCTGCAGCTAGACACGAGGCCCTGGGGCTTCAGTAACCTTTTGATTGCACAGAGATGAGGGGTAGGTGTTTAACTCCTACCTGCTGATGTCCTCCCAATGAGGGCTCTAGCTTTCCAGTCTGGGGGGCCATAAACAGTGTCCTTACAAACCTGCATATAATAAGTTAAATAAATAAATACATAAATCATACATAGGATAAAGACAGTAAAACAGAACTCAGAAGTTAGTTCAGTTTGCTAAATCATAGGTGCTACTTGATCCCATATCACCTATCAGATAAATTAGCTATTAGGGACACAAGCTAGAGGCATGAGTAGATTCTGTGGAGAAGATACCATGACAGCAGCTGCCCACAGTGGGCTGGGCTGGTGGCAAGAGGAGGACTTAAGGAAGTCATTTTGCTGGAAGGTGGTATGATAGTGGTGGGTATCCATGTCTAATGCATGTGCCCTAATAATTCTTCTACATCAAACTTTGCCCTAAACAAGGATGCCAAAAATTTCCTGGGGTCACAGGGCTCTGAGGCTAGAAGACTTAGCACTTACATAACTAACTGTGGAGCAGCCTGGTAAGTGGAAAGAATAAAGACTATGGGAGTAAAAAAGATAAAATAATTAATCTTTAATTAGGAGAGGTGACATCAGTAGGAGGTAAGAAAAGGGGTAAGGGAGGTGACAGCAAACCAGGAAAAAGGCCCGAGTAAAGGTGAGGAGGCCAGGGTGGTCATGCAGGTCCAGGGAGCTGAGCAGAAGGGTGCTCACATGTGGCTGTTAGGGCTGCAGTAGTTCAGTGACCCATGTCAGTCTTGCCAAGAAATGTGGCAATGGGAGCTGGCAGAACTCTTCAAGCAAAGAAGTATTTTAGTAGAAATTAAATTTGGCAATAATGATGAGAAAGGAACAGAGTGAAGAGGAAAGAGGCCAGAGACAGACTGGCCAGATGAGAGGCCTTTGCACTGGTTTGGGTGAGAGATGGTGAGCTACCTGTGGACAGAGAATTAGAAATGCAGAGTAAGAGAGACATGCGGAAGAAAGTCTGAAGCAGAATTGACAGAAGATGAAGGGAAAAGACAAGATGATTAAGTTGGGTAAAACTGTGGTGGGGGAATGAAGCCATCTGGAGAAGGAGAGAGTTTTTGGTTCCGTTCATAATAAATTCGAGTTCTGATGTGTTGAGGTTGTGAGGATTGTGGGACCTCCAGGGAGAAACTGGAAAAACAACTCCACTGGTCAGGCAAGGGGCTGTAGCACAGATGTGATCCCAAAAAACATGAGCTCCATAAGGGCATGAATCTTTGACTGTGTTGTTCAATAGGACAACAGAAGTCACCACAGTGCTTAGCACATATTAAGTCCTCAATAAATATCTGCTGAACAAGTGAATGAACTTGAAGATGATCAGTCCGTGGGGGATAGCTGAGTGTGCTGGAGGTGTGTGAGATTTCTCAGTGGAGAGCAAGGTTCTGGTAGAATCAAGAAGGACATCCTGTTCGGCAGGTGTGGCTCAGTGGTTGAGTGTTGACTGAGGAACCAGGAGGTCATGGTTTGATCCCCGGTCAGGGCACATGCCCAGGTTGCAAGTTTGATCCCCAGTGTGGGAAGTGCAGGAGGCAGCCAATTAATGATTCTTTCTCATCATTGATGTTTCTATCTCTCTCTCCCTCTCCCTTCCTGTCTCTGAAATCAATAATTTTTTTTTTTTAAAGAAGGACATTCTAAGTATGTAGAAGACACTTTCAGGAATTTTGCTGTGAAGGAAAGGAGAGAAAATTTCTATAAGTATTGTCACCATGGTGGATCCATCACTCAATGTCCTAGCAGGCAACAGAATTCCATTCAGAGACTTCAAATGAAGAGACTGAATAAAGGGACTGTTTATAGAGGTGTGGGCACAATTAAGGGACCCATGAAGATTGGCATGGCACCAAGAGACTGAGGACAGGAGGGCGCCATCACCATCCCAGGTCTAATGAGCAGTGGGAGGAAACAGTGTTGCCAGAGCTGGAAGATTGCTGGAATCTTGAATCCTGGGCTTCAGGCAGGAGCTGTAGTTGTGGAGAGATAAAGCCATCACAGACCATGGTGCCAAAGCGAGAGTCAGTGGAGAAGAAAAAGCCTGTCATCTACCTTTACTCCCACCCTCTGCTATCCTGTCCACCCCTCCCATTGACCGAATCAAGTCAGAAACCACAGGGGGTAGGGAGATACTGTGTGGAGGCCAGTGTCCCAGGGTGCAGAGAAGGGCAAGGAAAGGAACAAATGGGATCTGATGGGGTGGGAAAATGGAGAACTACCAACACATAGACTGTATATGGATGGCAGGAAAGCTCTCAGGGGTAGGAATGTATGGAGATAATTGCTGGAGCCAGGGGATCTAAGTATAAGATGACAGAATGAGGCTCATAGGACATGGATTTCTAGATATGAAAGATATCGATGACACCAAGCACCTGACCACCCTGAATGCACCTCCAGATTCCAGAAGTAACTGTTCCATTGCTCTCCCTCCCTGTCATCTCCCAGGATGACATGGATGCTGTGAGTTTCAGGGATTTGGTTCAACTGGCTCATTCCAGGGCCCACTCAGGGCATATTCTAAGTGTCCTTCCCACTGATACTCTCACTGCCTGCTATCTCCCTGTAGGCCATACACACTGAATCTTCAGAGTGAGCCTGGGAGAAGCAGAGACCACCAAAAACATTTCCACTATCCCAGATCTTAAAGCTGCACTTCTAACTTGCATGTCCACTCCAAACAGCTGTCTGTGGAGCCCAGCATGCCAGATAGGAAAACCGGGCCCATGCTGGAACAGTTTTAGAAATCATTGTCTTGTCAACAGTGCTAGAAATCATTTTCTTGTCATCTCTATTTGGGGAATAAGAAAACTGATGATTAATACTATTAGGAAACTTGCCCAAGGTTTAACAACCTGACTGCACAGCCTATGAAGCCCTTCCTTTCAGATAACTCATGTTCACTGAGCATCTATTCTGTGCCAGGTGTAGCTCTGGACACTGGGAACTGAGAAGTGACTAAGGTAGAGAGCTTTCCCTCCCTCCTGGCTGACAGTATAGGTGGGGCAGACAGCCAGCCAGCACATGAGCGAGCACTAATCAACAAGATCACCTCTGTAGGGATGAGGCCCTTCCTCCCTGGGCCTTGCTGCTCAGCTTCCGACGACACCCTCCAATGCTGAGCTCCAAAAATCCACGATCTAGACACAAAGCCCTGCTTGTTGATAGGCCCGCACAGTAGGCCAGTCTCCGAGATTATGCTGCACCTCCCCACTGAGCACTTGAAAGGTCTTAGTCACCGCCATTCCAGTGCAAGGGCATTTCTCTCTTATTTTAATCCTATTATGGAGTCTTTTATGGCAACCTGCTGTTAGAGCACATCTAACTATGTTAAAGCTCCCTGGACCCTGAGCATGAAAGAACCTCTTCAGAACACAGGCCAGGACAGGGTTACCATGTTAGTATGAAAATTAAAATAAAAAGGCCTGCTTTGGGGCAAGAAGGAGGAGGAGGAGTTTTCCATACCAAGGCTTTGGAGACATCTCTCCTTGTTCCCTCCTTCATGCTTCAGGCCGCAGTGGCTTGATGGTGAGGAATCTTTCTGCATTCTGCCCCTGCCTGGTGCGCGGTGTTTGAGCAATGATGACTAGTAATATAACTGGCAACCCTGTAGCGAAAGGTCATCCCTATTGCTCTTACGCTCCAGTTGCTTTTTGGTGCAAGTGAATCAGTAGTCAGGATAACCTACAGGTTCACTCATGAACTTCGGTGATGTTTCTTTAACTAAATGGAAACTTATATAATTTAAATATGCAGGTGAACATCTCCCTCCACCTGCAATTATGCACATGAAGAGCAGCCCTAGTGTGGCCCGAATAACAGCCTCCCAGAGAATTTGAGTTCATATTCCTTGAACAAAGTTACATTTATGGGTCTCCAGAAGAATGTGTATTTTGATTAATTATTTCACTTTAGAGAATAGAAACACACAGGTAATACGTTATTGCATTAAAAACTAGAAAATCTCCAAGGCACCTGAGTTCTCTGGGCTTCCTGTATGCCCAGAAGAATATGCAATGGGTGCTGTAAATAAAATTAATAATTGAAATCCACTTGAATAAAAGATGGAGAGTCATGTTTGCTCTCATTTGTGGTGGTGGTGGTGGTGATAATCATTAGTCATCCTTCACATGCTCCAAAAGGCCAGTTCCTAGGAAAACTATATACAGTAATCAAGCTCTCCTGTAAGGACGATGCCCTGTTATAATCTTTTGGGCCCAAAGTACAATGATAGGTCTCAATGTATGTTTAGGAGTCAATATAAAGAGTTAGAATTATTAATATCTTAATGTTGTTTATGGATGTTTTTATACTAACCATAAAAAATGCACCAAGGTGGTAGCAGATTGTTTTAGAGAGTTTAGCCAAATTACTTTCATATAAGTGTGAATGTATGTCCATGTATGTATGCAACAAGATTCCTCACCGATACGGGAAAAATGATATATAATTCATCCCCTTATGGGAAAGTCTAAAAAAACATGATGAGTCAATCAATTCAGGGGTGATATTTAAATATTTAACAGCTGGCTGGGCATGAGGCAATCAGAATGAACCTGGCTTTACCAACGCATTTGTCCTGCATGTAAGTCCTGCATCAGCTGACTCAAGGTTCTCCTGCAGAGGGGAGCATCCGTTTATGAATAACAAGCTCTTCCTAAGTGCACTCTGTGCATGTCAGTGACCCTGGGCTGAGTGATAATGAATCTTAGAATAAAAACATGTGGCCCCTGCCCTAAAGGAACTCAGAGTCTTGTAGAGACAGTAAAACACATACAAGAACACAATACACGGCAAACAGCATCAATATCCTAAGAGGAGTATGCAAAAGAGCTATGAAAATTGAGAAGAAGAAAAATTATTTATAGTTGAGAAAACAAGGAGCTCTTTGATGCTTGAAGCATTGATGGGTTTTAGACATTGTTGTGGACTGAATGCCTGCCCCCCACCCCCACCCCCAACATTCAGCTGTTGAAGCCTAAACACCAACATAATGGTATCTGGAGGCCTCTGATAGTAACTGGGTTCAGTAGATTAGGTGAGGAGGGTGAGGCTGTCTTAAAGGAATTAGCGCCCTTAGAGAAAGAGGAAGAGCCCTGAGCTCTCTCCACCTTGGAGCAGGCAGCCGGAAGACAGCCGTCGCAAGGCAGGAAGAGGACTCTCAGTGCGGAACTGAATCCAGTGGCACCTCGACCTCGGACTCCCCAGACTCCAGAACTGCAAGAAGTAAGTGTTTATTGTTAAAGCCATCCAGTCTTTACTTTTTTTGTTTCCGCTGCCCAATCTAAGACAGACATGGACAGTCAGGAAAATGAGCATCCCAGGGAAAGACGCAGGAAGTGGCAGGCAGAGGTGAGAAAGCAAGGGGCAGACTGGGGGAGCAGTTCAGCTTGTCTGCATCATGGGGCTCCTGAAGCCCAGTCACGAGAGAGACAACTGGGAAGGTGGATTGGGGTCGGATCATGACAAGCCACGGATGCCACAATAAGGCATTTGGACCTGATCCTGCAGGACTGGGAGCTCGGTCAAAAATTATTTCAGCAGGAGAGTAACAGATCAGAGCTTCATCATCAATCACCTCAGCAATATTTTAACCTTAACGGGCGACGGTGGCAGCGAGCTGGCCCCAGAACGCCAAGCTCAGCTGCAGAAGGTCAGGCAGTGGGTTGCATGTGCCTCTTGTGCCTGAGCCCGGAGAAATAACTGCTTATTCAGGCTGTCAGTCACCGAGTTGCTGGAAGCACCCTCTGTGCGGGGATGACAACGAACACTTCCACTTAGTACTTAGCGGCAGGATTCCGCCCTGCCCCACAGCTGTCATCTGGGACCAGGACAAAGAAAAGGCTTAAGAGGATCTGAGAGCGGAGTCGTGGGTGCTCCCATTTTCACTCTATGTTTCTGTGAGCCTGGCTGACGATGCTGGTCAATGTGGATTTTTCTTCATGAAATAGAAAAGCAGAACTCTGTCGATTTTATGTGTCATGGTTGATCAATGGGGGTCAGAGTGAGAGCTTTGAGCCGTGCTGAGGGGGAGGGACTATGCTGCTTTGATGGCTTCATTGGTGTTGTGTCTTCTTCTGGGAAAAAAGGTCAAGGTGAGTCCCTCTTTCAGACTCAGACGGCTCAGGTGACGTCACCCCTGGGCTGAAGAGGCAATGATGGGGGCGTTGCCAGCCAGGCTGAGCAAGGAGAGGTGACATTTAAAGGCTTTGAAGAAACGCTGCACTTTTGGCAAAGGGACCCCACACTGCACCTGTGTTTCCTCAGGCTCTTCACTTGCTTTTTATATCCTCACAGGCTGCCTCTGGAATTGCTGAACAGTGGAAAATGTGAGTGCGCCTTAGACATTCAGAAAGACAGCAGGGGTAGGGAGACCTGGTTCTCCCGTAACCAGCAATGTGAAATTCTAGCCCTAACCCCGGTGCCCTCACCCAAGCTCTGTAACCTTTATTTCTGTAATGCCACCACTAATAGTCATAGCTCCCAATTGTCAAAGACCCTCTATATGAAATGCTTTCCCTATATATCATTGCATTTGATCCTTGCAATATCCTCTAAGGCAGGGGTGGGGAATGTCTGGCCCTCGAGCCTTACGGCCAGCAAAATCATTTAGTCTGTCCCTGCCAAGGCAACTGCAGGTGGGACTCAAAATTCAATAAATCTAGGAGCTTTTTTCATAGCAACATAAATTCATATTAAATGAATCATATTAAGCGAATGATGTTATAAATTTCCAAATGGCCCTTGGCAGAATAAAAGGTTCCCCACCCCTGCTCTAAGGGCATGATTACTGTCCTTACTTTACCGAAGACATTGAAGCTCTGACAGGTTAGGCAGCTGGTCACACAGAAATAAGCAATCGAACAGACTTGCGCCCAAAGCCCATGCTCTTGGTTAACTGCCCAGGCTGTCTCAGCTTCCTCTTCTCACTGTGTTATGGGCATACCCAGCCCAAGAATCAAAGCCAAACTGAGCCACAGCTCCTGTAGACAGGTCTTGCAAACCATGAATGGCTGAGCGAGTATAAAATACCATTGCTTTCTTGTCCATTCTGCCTCTCTTTTTCAGGGACACATGGACCTTAGAGGTGAATGTGCTTTCCAAAGCCAAACATGGGCTTCAAGCCGAAGTGTTACCGCCATGAGCACTTCCAGGAGTCAATGAGCCCATTGCTATATTATATGCAGGAGTCGAAGAAGTAGGGAAACAGGAGGGGCTACCCTGGGATCCACAGGAAACATTTGACTGCACAAGGAGGCTAAATGGCCTCTTGAGCAAAAAAGCAATAGGAAAGAGATACACACCAGGATACATCTGCTCCGTTTGGCAGAGCAGAGATGGATGTCTCCCTAATCTAGCAGCACCCTTTTCTCTTCCTCCACTTTAAGCTTCTGCCCAGCCATGGTTTGCATGTAAAAGCAACACAGTGTGGACATCATTAAAAGAATCGTGACTAGAGGCTGAAATGAGACACTGATTGTCCTATTAAGCAACAGATTTCATAACAAGTGCACTTCATTCTGCTGCAGCCCGACATGGCCGTCAGAGGAGCAGTGCTGAGAATAACGGATATGCTAGTTCTGCTCTGAGTCTGGACGCCACAGTCCCACTGAGTCACAAAGAAAGAGACCTGCAGGTGGCTCGCTGCAGCCACACGTGGTTAATGAGCCCCCACCCCACATATCACCCCGCCCACCCTCCTGCCCGCAGAGAACTATGAGTGTCCCAGTTGCTGTTAAACTGCTGCGGCTTCAAAGCCACCAGTGCAGCCAACCGGAGCAACGGCCTCCCGAGAAATGACAGATTTAAAGGAAGAAATACTGTGCACTTGCTTGAGGCGTGTTATTTTAATATGATGCCGAGATGACAGCTCTCCGCCTCTAATCATCTGACTCCTGAGTTTTCGCCACGGCATTAGAATTTCTCACAATTTGGGAAAAATGTTTCTTTTTCACTCATGCCTGACAGCTGCATGTTTGCAAGAAATATACGTAAACCTCACCAATTATTTTAAATAAAATGTAAATGATTATATCCATCAGCCTTCTCTTTCCCCAAAGCCCCGCCCACAGCCTGCGGTGCCTGGCAGGTGGCCAAGCCTTCCAGGCACGTCCTCTGTGGCTTTGTCCGTGTCCGTGCTGACTTACCACTCAGAAGGTTTTCCTCTCCCTTTGTCACCTGCATTATGGTGACTTCTTTTTTAATGGTGTCTGTGATCAGCAGCTGTCAGGGAGGCTGTGTATTTGATTACCTACGCCCAGGTGGGCCGAAGCAGCCGGGCTGGTTTCTGATCATAAGTTCCGCCCCATCTTAAGGTCTGGCAGTTATTAAAGTGGGCATTTGCGTGTCTCTAGTTAGCTGATTCAGACAAGGTCCCCTAAGGTAGGTCTGTGCTATTCTCACACCTGTTTCTTTTTAGCAGATGAAAAGCTGAAACAGAGACATAGTACATTGTAACTAAAGCTACACAGCATGAGACTACAGCCAGGACCCACACCCAGTGGACAAGCAACTCTGTTCGTTTCTCCTTTCATAAAACTTTCAATAGGTCTGGAGGATGGAAAAATAAATAAGATATGGGTCCTTCCCTAGAAGCGTTCACAAGGTAATGGAGCAGATAGACAGGTGAATGGTTTGAGCACAATGTGCAAGGCAGCACCGTCCAGGTGAGCTCTGGAGCCATGGAAACGTGTCCACACTGCCTGCGCCTGTGGGGCGGGGGAGGAGCTCAGAGATGACCGGGTGCTGGGCGCTGTGGGTGGTCAGGGAGGGGGGGCGGGAGGGAGGAGGGGCTCTGCCTGCGCACAGACAGGACCACCACGCAAGCAAAGACAGGAGCCGTGAAACTTCGGGGAGTGTTTCCAGAGCACAGCATCTTCAGGGAATGGAAAGAGGACAGGCCCCCGGATGGAGGGAATGTCTGAAATTCAGCTGAAGAGGAAGCGGATGGAAGGCGCTGGTGGTTTTTTAGCTATTGAGAGTCTAATGCCTGTCCCAGAGCAGGTGGGAGTAAGTTTGTGTATGTCAGCAATCCTTGGCTCCCTGCCCCCAAGTAAAAGCAGCTCCAATATATACCCACCAATGTGTGCCGTTGCCACTGCCCGCTGTGATAAACCAGCTAGGATGCCTTCCAAAGGACGGAACAGCCCCTGAGACGAAGAAACCCACTCCTGGCACCTGCATCAAGAGCAGGGAACTGTGCTTTCCTAAGAGGAACCCCCGGGAATGCAGCCTGCTCCTGTGCTCCTGTTAAATAATCCCCGCCTGCCCATCCGTGCTCTGCCCACCTCCATCCCAGCCTCCTCTATGGGGCTTTAATAGCTGTGCCCAATTAAGTGGAGTGTGGGTCTCTGGGAGAGAGTGGGCCATCATTAATACTACTTCTCTGTCACCTGGAGGAGCGGTGCTGCTATGCACTCCCCTGGAAGAGGAATGAATCTCAGCCAGGAACCCGCGCCACCCTCCTCCGATCTCATTTTCACCTATGTCTGAAGTGCAAAGCTGGGACTTAGGAAGTGGTGTTCTTGATAATAGCGTGAGGCGTTTTACATATCTGGGTGAGATTCTGGACTGTATTCTGGGTAAATAATTAGTTCTTCTTTCCAGGACCTGGGCTCCACAGCCGGGCTCACCAGAGACCAGTGGGGGATGCTGGTGTCCTACTGAGAATGACCTGGAGATGAGTGGTGTTCCAGCCAGTCACCTCGCCCAGCACCGCAGGCTGTGCTCATGGGATGATCCGTGTGCAGGATCCTCGGCGGGTCACTGCTTTGTAAATGCAAAGTACCGCTCCGCAAGGCAGGTGCCTGCCTCTCAGCAGCGGAGGGGGTGGGTGCTGCAGCCACGCGGCACCTGGGCTGTCTTCACAGCCTCTCTTCCTGCTCCTTCAGTGGGCTCAGCTGAGGTACAAATGGAGCTGTACAAGCCCAAACTCCTTTACATGCTCCACACTTCCAAGGAAAAATAAAATATCTTGAGGTGACTGTATTTATTCTGCCACAGTTCAGTATAATCACAAGTATAACACTTCACCACAGGTTCCAAATGCAACATATTGAGGGCAATTGGACACTGCAAGTTTCAGACCAGATCCGTGGAAAGTTACTTAGCACAGTTGTCTCCGTAATTGTGATACATTGGAGAAGTGTGTGGCTCCTCTGTTCCGCCTCGCACTTGCCTGGGCTGTGGGACAGCCAGGGGTTAGGATGCTGCATGACAGTCCATTAACACCAGCGGGAGACGGCCGCCTGACAGCAGATCTGGAGCCAGGCTTTGCAGCTTAATCCTATTTGGTTTAATGGATTTGTTTCCGGAATTAGAGGGTCAGGCACAGAAAGTTGATACAACCAGCACATGGAGATGCCTTTGAACTGGCCTGGTGTGCCTGTCAAGTGGGCTGCCTTCCTCTCTTACATCCACATGTCCAAGCGCTGGCCTGCAGGGCATGCGCATCCTCCAGGGTCCACCCTGGCCTGGAAGCAGCTAGCTTTTCCCGTAGACCACCTCCTCTGCCTCCTTCCCCTGTGCCTTTGCCCATGCTTGGGCTCTGGCTTCATAATCCAGTTTATCAGCAAAGCTCCTAGGCGTGAAAGAAATTCAAGGCATCTTAACATACACACTTTTTCTTTAGTTCTTCATTCCGCCAGGCATGTGTGAATGCTCTTGTGCTCCCTAATTTACTCAGGGAAGAACATGGCATGAAATAGTAATACAGTCCAATGTTAGCACATATCCCACGCCAGCTATGTGCCAGTCAGACATTAAGTGTGTAATTTATAATTGCTTCTTTATTCTTCATAACAACCTTGTGAGGGAACTATGGTTATCATCCCCATTTTGCAGATAAGCAAACTGAGGCCAGAATAGGAAATTATTAAGGAGAGATTATTGTCTGTAGTTCTATGTATATTATTATAACAATATTATAATAAATGGTGGTAGTGGCCAGCATTCAAGGCCTGGGACTTATCTACTAGAGCAGAGGAAATAACTCATTTCAGAATCAGACAGACCCGGATTAAAGTCTCAACTGCACTACTTACCAGCTGTGAAATTTTATACTATTTTCTTAATGAATCAGGGCTTCAAGATAATTGTACCTAAGATTGATTTTAGTGAGAATTATGAAAAAATATATATAACAGGCTTAGCCCAAAGTAGGTTCTTCACTTATGCATCTGTCTCTATCTCAGTTCCACAACTCATTAACCCAATACTGTCTGTTGAGCTGCTTGTGGTAAGCCAGTGTCAGATCATGGTTATTTTAGATCTCATTATTAAGATGTCTAAATGAAAGTGGTAGGACAATATGCCTACTCTCATCTCTACTCAGAAAGGGAATAAAATAAGGGCATGAATCACCAAAATGCCTAGAATGATTATCTGTGCACAAAACATATTTACAGAGTAAAGCCTCAATTAACCAGAATCCAACGGTGGAATCAGCTAGAATATCTTCTCTTTTGACCAAAAGAATTATGAAATAAGAATAACAAAACAGCCAAAACCGGTTTGGCTCAGTGGATAGAGCGTCGGCCTGCGGACTGAAAGGTCCCAGGTTCGATTCCGGTCAAGGGCTTGTACCTGGGTTGCAGGCACATCCCCAGTGGGAGATGTGCAGGAGGCAGCCGATCGATGTTTCTCTCTCATTGATGTTTCTAACTCTCTATCTCTCTCCCTTCCTCTCTGTGAAAAATCAATAAAATATAAAAAAAAAGAATAACAAAACAAACTGTTCTAAAACCGAGCAGGGACCTTGTAAAGTAATAAGCTCCACATCGCATCGCTGGATATATTTGAGCAAAGGCTGAAACACCAACTGTGAGAGATGTTGTAAAGGGGATTAACACATAAGCAAGGTTTGAGAAGGTCAGTAATTTTCAAACATTTTAGCAGCAGAACATAAAAGAAATAAAAGTAGAGCTGCAGAGGGTGAGGACAGGTGGGAAGCTCTGACCCCTTCATGAAGGCCCTGAGGAATCCTGTGAAGGCTTAGTAACTAGGAGTGAAGCCAGTAAAAAAAAAACCCATCATTTGCATAATACATTGCAGTTTACGAAGACTTTCTGTGCATGCAAGTTATGTTGTAGGATGTTGTGTGACAGTGTGAGTTCACACTAATATACACTGTGCTCTACAAAACTATACACTTGGTAACCCAAATAAGGTGAGCCTGAAATGATGCAATTGTAACTAGAGTGGTATCACAGGGCCAAGGGAGAAAGATGCTAGGGGGGCTGGGGACAGGGATTGACAAAGGGACACAAAAAATATCGGCATTCTGTAACTTCTGCCCAAGAAGAGGGGTATGTTTCCAGGAACAACTCTTTAAGTTACAGCAAATGTAGCCTTTAAATTCTCTACTGAGCTACTTTGGGCCACACAACTTTTGTGCAGCTGTCATTTTGGAATTTTTTTAGTTAATGAATAAAAACAAGAATGGAGGAAAACACTACACATTTATTGATAATCTGCTCTGTGCGAGGCTTTTCAAAAACTGTTGACCAGATAGATCTCACTCAGTTATCATAACAACTTTCAAGGTGGGTAACAACATCTTGATTTTTATAGAAAAGGAAATAGAATTTTCCATAGATTTAGTGACAAACTGTATTTTGGTTATATAAGTGCTGATGTTAGAACTCAGACTGTGGATTTTCTTACTCCAAAGCCCTTATCTTTTTAAACTTACCCCGCTGCCCCATCTGGGAGGGCTCTTTCAATTCAGGATCTAATAATGGCAGCAACGGGATCAGATGAAAACTGGTAAACCTACATTGTACAGTGAAATATTTACAGCCTATAGTCAAAATCTGAGCAAGCACATGAAGGATCCAACATACAAGGCACTAGTTGGAACAACCCTTTCCTCATAGACAGGAGAAGAGATGCAGCAAAACCAGCATCTATAGCACGTGCTGGTCTCCCTCAGCCAGAGGTCCCCTCCTGATGGCTAACACAGGGCAAACGACTGCACACACACCCCTCTCATGCTACAGGCAAAGACCCCATTCCCTTCCCCAAGGATAGGGGCAGATGTACTGGTAGACAGGTGTACCAGGTGCCAGGTGACATGTATGCTAGATCAATGCAAGGAAATGAATTGCAGACCCAGAACTGGGGAAAGGTTTGTCCTAATAATGAAAAATGATCTGAAGCTCAGTGACAGCTCAACACCCAACTTCCAGGAGGAGGATGTTTCAGACCCAGGGCACTGATGGAGCAATCCTGGACCAGGGTGGCAAGTTGCATGGTGGCAGATGAGAATAAGGTGAGAATAAACAAAGATAAGTAATTCTAAAGATTCCTGGTCCAAAGGGGCAGGAGGATTGAAGTTATTAAAACTAAAGATAACATCTAGATTTTTGGCTTCAGTAACAAAGAAGATGGTAGTTCCATTATTGAGATGGGGACAACTAATGGGTTCAATGGAGGGAGAATCAAGAATTCTATTTTGCAAATATATAGATCAGATATCTATTAGAATCTCAAAAGCACAAATAATAGAAAGTTTTGGAAGAGTAAGAAAGGAAGTTGAGCATGAAATTAAGACTTATGGTGACCAGATTTCTTTCTCTCTTTCTTCCTTTTTACCATATTTAGAGGAATGATCTTTGAGCGGGGGATGAAACTAAGAATCTACACACCAAGTGACTCTAGAGCATCCTCTGGCACTGCAGCCAAAACTATCCCTGACAGACTCGGGCACTCACAGGACATGGGCTGGATGCTAAGTTGAAGACTTAAGTTTCTAGGTCTTCCTACAGCTTTTCCACTTTTCTGAGGTTCAGGTTCAGCAGTAAAATGTCAATTTCAGGGCTGCTAACCCTCAAGCAGCCATCTATTGCAGCAGTCACTCATCCCATGAAGCCGTGAGGCAAAGTTGGTAGCAGGCTCAAATATCAGCCTCAGCTCTGTTCTTCACAGAAAGGGTAGCAAGCTCAGCTCAAAGGACTCATCAGCCATATCTCTTCCCACTGCTTACCCACATGCAAAATCAAGCCATGTGCCAGGGACGGTCTGCCTAACACCTGACAGTATGATGCAGAGATGCACACACATCCCATTAACAGGTAACCCTGAACTCATTACTTGAAACATGAAAATCTGTCTGCAAATTGGCCAAGACATATGATTTCTAACTAAGAAAAAAATATGTTATTTTAGGTATTTGGAGAAAGAGAGATTCAGAGTTTCCCGCACCTCCACTTCTCTTTATGCTCATTTTCATGATGTGAGTCCATATGAATGAAGAATCCATAACAGAAGGCACTGATGAATCAAGACTGGTACTCCTGAGCTGCATCACCTCCAAGAAACTCTGAATTAAATACATGGGGGAAATGCTGTACTTACTCCACTCTAAGGGGATGATTTGACCAGGCTGTTGAAATACATAAACTCATAAATTCCGCTAACCTGAAAGTCACAGAAACATATCTTCATGGTTATCTGTGGCTGACTTGAAGTTATTTATAAAATCAAATCAATCCAACTAATGACCAGACTGCTCCTTTCAACAGCAATATTTCAGGTTTCTTTTCCACCCTTTCTCAAGATGTGAATTTCTTAAACTCCTGTGTGCTCAGGTTACCATGACAGAGGCTTATTAATTCTGATGCCTTTACAATTTGGAACTTCAATGGAATCTTCCCATTTGTCACCTCTTTAACCCAGCACAGATTTGACGCCTCTCAGATTAATTTTTGTGATGAATCCGATTTCAAAGAACATTTATCCAAAGTTGAACCCATGCACCTGCTAATGTATTTCAGTACTATTACTAATAACTATAGAGAGCTTTTTAATTTATATTTCACTGTATATTAAGATATCCTCCTCCAGCATGCCTGCCTCTCCATGAGAACATTTTTCATATTTCAGATTAGAGCACCCAAAACTAGAACTAAATGGATGAGATCATTTTAAATATTATGCAGATACCCACACAGGTCAGGTATTTTAATATTTTCTCATCTCTAATTTATTTCTGTACTTGTTGAATGTGGCTTCTCATATGTCCTTTTAAGGATCTTCTTAATTTTAATGACATTTTACAAAATTATTTGAGTATGTTCTGTGTGTAGAAGTTTTTATGTAATAGAAAAAGGCCATGGGAGTAATGAATTAGAAACTATTCTGGTTTGGAGTTTTTAGCACAATAAGGACATGGAATGCTGCCATCAGAATGTTCACTGATCTTGGGCACATCACTTAACCTCCTTGAAAAATGGATCACTGATGCTCATCTCATCACCATCTACTCAATTCTCCCAAGACAAACTTAGGAGAAATCATCTGTTCCATGTTCTCCCACATTTAACTGCATTTCAACTGTCTCATCTTCTTTTGCCCCCTTTATTTTTCAGTTCTGTCCCCATCACTTCATCCCTAGAGTCCTTTTATCTGATTTAGGCACCTATCACCCTTCACCCTGATGGCTGTTACAGCTTCCTACTTGGTATTCCTGCCACAACTCTTCTTCTAAAATCCATGGTTTCCTCTAAGGCTCAGACATGATCATACTATTCACCCACCAACCAAACAACAAACCCACCTTTAGCCTCCTTCCCTACAAGAGGTTCAATTCAATTCAATAATCATATCTTGAATATCTCTCAAACGCCAAAAACTCCTCACTCAGACAATGAAAGACTTTAAAACCTACTGGCTGGACCAAGTTGAGAATCAGATGCAAAGGGGCAGAGCAGATACCCTCTGATCAAGAATATATTTGTATTAGTTTATATGTCTTCAGGGATTTTTTTAACTGACAAAATAAAATGGAAGAAAATGGTGCATTAATAATGGTGCCTGTATAATAATGGAAACGATAAAATAGAGGAAAGAATGGTATGGCAAATGCTTCCTCTTTGTGCTTTGGGGATGACTATGAGCCTTAATGAGGGAAGAGTTTAGGATATAAGCTGAAGAGTATTCAGGGGAGTCTGCAAGAAATGCAGCCTCATGCACAGAAAACCCTCTCTCTCTCTCTCTCTCTCTCTCTCTCTCTCTCTCTCTCTCTCTCTCTCTCGTCTCCTCTCTCCTCTCTTTCTTCTCTCTCTGACACACAGACACACACAGACACGCACACACACGTAAAATGGAATAAAGATGAGAGCCTGATTGATCTCATTACCCAGTTGCAGATCAGAAGACGGATTCGGCATACTGGCATATTGAGAACTGAGGTGGCCACCCGCCGAGGTGTCTGGCAAACAGAGAATGTTTGGGTGGAGAGCACAGTTGGCAGTGACAAGCTCAAGCATAAAGACACCAGAGCAGAAGATCTTCAGTCCAGGTGAGGCAAATGCCTGGTGAAGATGGGTTCCCAGAAATACCTGGGAGAGACTTGAGGCATGGGGTACCCGAAAAGATTAGATAGCTGTAAAAAGTCATCAGAATCAAGATGTTAAATGTTAATGTAACCCCATTATACTCAGCAGTGGGTAAGGCCTAGGACATCCCCATGGCAGGCTCATCTCCCCAACTCCTCCTCAGCCTCTTGTGAATAACCAGTGTCCCAGGTGCCTGAAGTCCTGTGTTCATATGCCTCAAGGTCTTTTTACTAGAGTAACTTTCCCTTTTTCTCTCACACATGCTCAAGGATTTCCTCATTTGACAGTTTCTCCATTAACCCTTCACTCCACCTTTATATTATCAACCCTCCCCAAAACCCACCAGACAGAATCAATCACTCTCCTTATTCTGTCCCCTTGCACTTGGTGCATACATTGAACTTTCCAATTTATCCTAAGCTGCTGTTTATGTAGCTATTCTCCCACTAGGTTCAAAGCCAGAAGTCAGACTTATTTAGTTTCCAAACGCATTTTATGAGGTCATCTTTATCCTGATACCAAAACCAGGTAAGATTGCCACAAGAAAAGGAAATCACAAGACAATATCCCTGATGAACATAAGTGCAAAAGTCCTCAACAAAATATTAACAACTTAATTCAACATATATTAAAAGGATCATGCACCATGATCAATTGGGATTTATTTCAGAGATGCATGGATGCTTCACCATGTTAACAAAATGAAATATAAAAATCATATTATCATCTCAAAAGATGCTAAAAACAACATTTGACAAAATTCAACATCCAATTGTGATAAAAATTCTCAATAAAGTGGGTATAGAGGGAACATATTTCAACATAAAAAAGGTCATATATGACAAGCCCTCAGTTAACACCATATTCAGCAGTGAAAAGCTGAAAGCCTTTCCCCTAAGATCTAGAACAAGGCAAGGATGCCCTCACTCATCACTTTTATTTAACACTAGAGGCCCATGCACATTGAAAGTAAATTAATTAGAAAGTAGCCAGAAGGGTGGGACTGGGCCAGATGGGCCAGACCACACTGGAGCCAACCTCCCATAGTCCCTCCTCAGGTGGCCGCACCTGGGGTAGCGCTGGTGCTCAAAGGGCAACTGTGAAGTAAGTGGAGTCCCTCGGCCTGGCCTGTTAGGATTGGGCCGAAACTGGCAGTCTGACATCCCCCGAGGGGTCCCGGAATTCGAGAGGGCACTCTGCAAAGTTGCTATCACTTGTCAGCTCCTGCATTGAGCATCTGTCCCCTGGTGGTCATTGCACATCATAGCTACTGGCTGGTTGGCTGGTCAGCCAGTCAGCTGGTCGCTTAGGCTTTTATATATATAATAGAGGCCCGGTGCACAAAAATTTGTGCACTCGGAGGGGAGGGGGGTCCCTCAGCCCGGCCTGTGCCCTCTTGCAGTCTGGGACCCCTCGGGAGATAACGACCTGCTGGCTTAGGCCTGCTCCCAGGCGGCAGAGGGCAGGCCCAATCCCTAGGTGTAACCCCTGGTCGGGCTCAGAGCAGGGCTGATTGGGGAGTTGGGGCGCCGCCCCCTGTCATGCACAGAGCAGGGCTATCGGGAGGTTGTGATGCCACCCTCAGTCATGCTCAGGGTAGGGCCGATTGGGGGGTTGGGGCACCGTCCCCTGTCACACTCAAGGCAGGGTTGATGGGGAGGTTGTGGCGCCACCCCCTGTCACGCACAGAGCAGGGCCAATCAGGGGGTTGGGGCACTGCCCCCTGTCACTCACAGAGCAGGGCCCATCAGGGGGGTTGGGGCTCTGTACCCTGTCACGCACAGAGCAGGGCTAATCAGGGGGTTGGGGCGCTGCCCCCCATCACACACAGAGCAGGGCCCGTGGGAGGGCGGGGGGGTTGGGGCGCCGCACCCTGTCACACAAATAGAAGGGCTGATCAGGGGGTTGGGGAGCTCCCCCCCTATCAGGCAAAGAGCAGGGCTGATCAGGGGGTTGGGGTGCCTTCCCCTATCACGAACAGAGCAGGGTGGATAGGGAGGTTGTGGCCCCGCTCCCTGTCACACACAGAGCTGCAGGGTGATCAGGGGGTTTGGGCGCTGCCCCCTGTCATGCTGATCCCGGTGCCTGGAGGCCTCTCGGCTCTGCTGATCCCGGTGCCGGGAGGCCTCTCGGCTCCGCTGATCCCGGTGCTGGGAGGCATATTACCCTTTTACTATATAGGATAGAGGCCTAGTGCACGGGTGGGTGCCGGCTGGTTTGCCCTTAAGGGTGTCCTGGATCAGGGTGGGTGTCCCCACTGGGGTGCCTGGCCAGCCTGGGTGAGAGGATGATGGCTGTTTGCATCTGGTCACACATCCTTCAGGGTGGGGGTCCCCACTGGGGTGCCTGGCCAGCCTGGGTGAGGGGATGATGGCTGTTTGCAGCTGGTCACACACCCTTCAGGGTGGGGGTCCCTACTGCGGTGCCTGGCCAGTCTGGGTGAGGGGCTGAGGGCTGTTTTCAGGCTGGGGGTGACTGAAGCTCCCAACCACTCCTTTTGTTCTTTTTTTTCTTTTTATTCTGGGCCAGCTTTAGCTTTGAGGCTTGGCTCCAGCTCTTAGGCCTCCGCTGCTGAAAGTAGATTTCTGGCCTTTGCTTACAATGTTGCGATCCTGCTGGCTGAAGCCCGGCAGACTAAAGCAGGTTTCTGGGATTTTGTTTAGCTTCTATATTTGTTACATAGTTGCTTAGAGTTGCAGCTCAGAGGCCTGCAGCGGCAGGCGGGGAACATTGGAGTCCTCCGTCACTGAAGCAAGCAAGCCTCATGTTAGTTTCAAGCTGCCTGGCTGCCAGCCGCCATCTTGGTTGGCAGTTAATTTGCATATTGCCCTGATTAGCCAATGGGAAGGGTAGCGGTCATACGCTAATTACCATGTTTCTCCACACAAGCCCAGAGAGTCCCAAACAAGGTGAACCCGAAAAGACCCACACCAAGACACATCATAATCACCATGGCAAATGTTCAGGACAAAGAGAGAATCTTACAGGCTGCAAGAGAGAGACGGAAAGTTACATACAAGGGATCTCCCATTAGACTGTCAAATGATTTCTCAACAGAAACACATCAGGCCAGAAAAGAATGGACTGAAATTTACAAAGTGATGCAAAGCAAAGGACTGAATCCAAGAATACTCTATCCAGCAAGGCTATCATTCAAACTTGAAGGGGAAATAAGAAGCTTCACAGACAAAAAAAGGCTAAGGGAGTTTGTCACCACCAAGCCAGCAATGCAAGGAATGCTAAAGGGACTGGTATAAAAAGAAGAAATAAAAAGCTCAGAAAGAAAACAGCCACACAAAAAAAGAAATGGCTACAAACAAGTACCTTTCAATAATAACTTTAAACGTAAACGGACTAAATGCTCCAACCAAAAGACATCGAGTGGCTGAATGGATAAAAAAACATGACCCATACATCTGCTGTCTACAAGAAACCCACCTCATTAGAAGGGACTCACACAGACTGAAAGTGAAAGGATGGAAAAATACAATTTCAGGCAAATGGAAAGGAAAAGAAAGCTGGGGTAGCAATACTTATATCGGACAAAATAGACCTCAAAGTGAAGGCCTTAACAAGAGATAAGGAAGGCCACTTCATAATACTAAAGGGATCAATACAACAAGAAGATATAACCCTGGTAAACATATATGCACCCAATGTAGGAGCACCCAAATTCATAAAAAAAACTCCTGGAAGATATCAAAGGAGAGATCGACAACAATACAATCATAGTAGGGGACTTTAATACACCATTGACAGCACTGGATAAGTCCTATAGACAAACAATCAGCAAAGATACAGCAATCCTAAATGACTCACTAGATCAGATGGACTTAATAGACATCTTCAGAACACTTCACCCCAAAGCCAGGGAATATACGTTCTTCTCAGGTGCTCATGGTACATCTTCAAAAATAGACCACATATTGGGTCACAAGCAAAGTATCCCCAAATTCAAGAAGATTGAAATCATAAAAAGCATCTTCGCAGACCACGATGGCATAATACTAGAAATAAACTACAATAAAAACAACCCAAAATACTCAAACACCTGGAAGCTGAATAGCATGCTATTAAATATTGATTGGGTTACCAATGAGATCAAAGAAGAAATTAAAAACATCCTGGAAACTAATGACAATGAAAACACAACAATCCAAAACCTATGGGACACAATGAAAGCAGTCCTGAGAGGGAAGTTTATAGCTCTACAGGCCTATCTCAAAAAACAAGAAAAAATGGTAGTAAATCATCTAACTCTACAACTCAAAGAATTAGAAAGAGAGCAACAAGAAAACCCCAGAGTGAGCAGAAGGAAGGAGATAATAAAGCTTAGAGCAGAAATAAATGACATAGAGACCAAAAAAACAATACAGAAAATCAACGAAACCAAGAGCTGGTTCTTTGAAAGGATAAACAAGATTGACAAACCTCTAGCCAGACTCACCAAGAAGCAGAGAGAGAGGACCCAAATAAATAAAATCAGAAACGATAGAGGTGAAATAACAACAGACCCCACAGAAATACAAATGATTGTTAAAAAATACTATGGACAGCTCTACTCCAACAAACTAGACAACATGGAGGAAATGGACAAATTCCTAGAAAAATACAACATTCCAAAACTCAATCAGGAAGAATCTAAAAATCTCAACAGGCCAATAACTATGGAAGAAATTGAAGCAGTCATCAAAAAGCTTCCAGCAAACAAAAGCCCAGGACCAGACGGCTTCACAGGGGCGTTTTACCAAACATTCAAGGAAGAACTAAAACCTATCCTCCTCAGACTACTACAAAAAATTCAAGAGGAAGGAACACTTCCAAGCTCATTCTATGAAGCCAGCATCACCCTAATACCAAAACCAGGTAAAGACAACACAATGAAAGAGAATTACAGGCCAATATCCCTCATGAACATAGATGCCAAAATCCTCAACAAAATCTTAGCAAATCGGATCCAGCAGTACATCAGAAAGATCATACACCATGACCAAGTAGGATTTATCCCAGGGATGCAAGGATGGTACAATATCCGCAAATCAATAAACGTGATACATCACATAAACAAATTGAAAGAAAAAAACCACATGGTCATATCAATTGATGCAGAAAAAGCATTTGACAAAATTCAACACCCATTTTTGATAAAAACTCTCAGCAAGGTGGGAGTAGAAGGATCATAGCTCAACATAATAAAAGCCATATATGACAGTCCCACAGCCAACATCATACTCAATGGACAAAAACTAACACCATTTCCCCTAAGAACAGGAACAAGACAGGGATGCGCCCTCTCACCACTCCTGTTCAACATAGCACTGGAATTGTTAGCCATTGCAATTCGGCAAGAAGAAGAAATACAAGGCATCCAAATTGGAAAAGAGGAAGTAAAACTGTCCTTATTTGCAGACGACATGATATTATACATACAAAACCCTAGAGATTCCATCAAAAAGCTACTAAACTTAATACATGAATTTGGCAATGTAGCAGGATACAAAATTAACCCCAAGAAATCTGAGGCATTTCTATACACCAATAGTGAACTTTCAGAAAGAGAGATTATAAAAACAATCCCGTTTACCATTGCACCAAAAAAATTAAGCTACCTAGGAATAAACTTAACTAAAGAGGTAAAAGACCTCTACTCAGAAAACTATAGGACGTTGAAAAAAGATATAGAGGAAGACATAAACAGATGGAAGAACATACCGTGTTCATGGATTGGTAGAATCAACATCATTAAAATGTCCATACTACCCAAAGCAATCTATAAATTCAACGCACTTCCCATTAAAATACCAATGGCATATTTCAGAGATCTAGAACGAACTCTCCAAAAATTCATCTGGAATAAAAAAAGACCCCGAATAGCTGCAGCAATCCTGAAAAAGAACAAAGTAGGTGGGATCTCAATACCAGATATCAAGTTGTATTACAAAGCCACTGTTCTCAAAACTGCCTGGTACTGGCACAAGAATAGGCATATAGATCAATGGAATAGAATAGAGACCCCAGAAATCGGCCCGAACCAATATGCTCAATTAATATTTGACAAAGGAGGCAAGAACATACAATGGAGCCAAGATAGTCTCTTCAATAAATGGTGCTGGGAAAATTGGACAGATATATGCAAGAAAATGAAACTAGACCACCAACTTACACCATACACAAAAATAAACTCAAAATGGATAAAGGACTTAAATGTACGAAGGGAAACCATAAAAATTCTAGAAGAATCCAAAGGCAACAAAATCTCAGACATATGCCGAAGCAATTTCTTCACTGATACAGCTCCTAGGGCACTTGAAACTAAAGAAAAAATGAACAAATGGGACTACATCAAAATAAAAAGCTTCTGCACAGCAAAAGAAACCATCAACAAAACAACGAGAAAACCCACTGTGTGGGAAAACATATTTGCCAATGACATATCTGATAAGGGCCTAATCTCCAAAATTTATAGGGAACTCATACAACTTAACAAAAGAAAGATAAACGATCCAATCAAAAAATGGGCAAAGGACCTAAATAGACACCTTTCAAAAGAGGACATCCAGAAAGCCAAGAGACATATGAAAACATGCTCAAAGTCACTAATCATCCGAGAGATGCAAATCAAAACAGCAATGAGGTACCATCTCACACCTGTCAGACTGGCTATCAACAAATCAACAAACGACAAGTGCTGGAGAGGATGTGGAGAAAAAGGAACAGTTGTGCACTGCTGGTGGGAATGCAGACTGGTGCAGCCACTATGGAAGACAGTATGGAGTTTCCTTAAAAAACTGAAAATGGAACTCCCATTTGACCCTGTGATCCCACTTCTAGGAATATATCCCAAGAAACCAGAAACACCAATCAGAAAGGATATATGCACCCCTATGTTCATAGCAGCACAATTCACCATAGCTAAGATCTGGAAACAGCCTAAGTGCCCATCAGTAGATGAATGGATTAGAAAACTGTGGTACATCTACACGATGGAATACTATGCTGCTGTAAAAAGGAAGGAACTCTTACCATTTGCAACGGCATGGATGGAACTGGAGAGCATTATGCTAAGTGAAATAAGCCAGTCAATAAAGGAAAAATACCACATGATCTCACTCATTCATGGACAATAGAGATCATTATAAACTTTTGAACAATAATAGATACAGAGGCAGAGCTGCCTCAAACAGATTGTCAAACTGCAGCAGGAAGGCCGGGGAGGGTTGGGGGGCAGGAGGTAGGGGAGTAAGAGATCAACTAAAGGACTTGTATGCATGCATATAAGCATAACCAATGGACATAAGACACTGGGGGATAGGGGAGGCTAGGGGACTGTCTAGGGCGGGGGGATAAAATGGATACATATGTAATACCCTTTGTAATTCTTTAAGCAATAAAAAAAAAATAAAAAAAAATAATTACCATGTTTCTCTTTTATTAGATAAGATAGATAGTATTGGATGTCCTAGCTAGAGAAATTAGGTATGAAGAAAAAAAAGGCATCAAAATTAGAAAGGAAGAAGTTGCTATTTTCAGATGACATGATGTTATATATAGAAAACCTTAAAAACTCCATCAAAAAATTGTTAGAACTCATAAATGAAATCAGTAAAATTTCAGAATACAAAATAAACATACAAAAACTTCTTGCATTTCTATACACTAATAAACTATATGGAAGAGAAATCAAGAAAGAAATCCCATTTACAATTGCATCAAAAAGAATAATAGACCTAACCGGTTTGGCTCAGTGGATAGAGCATCGGCCTGCAGACTGAAGTGTCCCAGGTTCGATTCCGGTCAAGGGCATGTACCTTGGTTGTGGGCACAACATCAGGAGGGGGTGTGCAGGAGGCAGCTGATTGATGTTTCTCTCTCATCGATGTTTCCAACTCTCTATCCCTCTCCCTTCCTCTCTGTAAAAAAATCAATAAAATATATTTTTAAAAAAGAATAATATACCTAGAAATAAATTAAATCAAGGAGGCAAAGAACCTATATACTGAAAACTACAAGACATTAATGAAATGAAAATTAAAGACATAAATAAATGGAAAAATAGTCTGTGCTCTTGGATTGGAAGAATCAATATTGTTTCAATGTCTATACTACCCAAAGCAATCTACAGATTTAATGAAATTCTCATTAAACTTCCAAAGGCATTTTTCAAAGAAATAGTACAAATAATCCTAAACTTCATATGAAACCATAAAAAACAACCAAGCAACAACAAAAAAAACAAATAGCCAAAGCAATCTTGAGGCATCATGTTCCCATATTTTAAACTATATTAAAAAGCTATTGTAATTGAAATGGTATGTTTAGCATAAAAACAGACACATCTATAATAATAAAAGTGTAATATGCTAATTAGACCAAACAGTCAAATGACCTTCTGGATGTCCTTCCGGATGAAGCAGTGGTGGTGGGGGCTTGGGCAGAGGTGGTTAGGGGCAATCAGGCAGACAGACAGAGTGGTTAGGGGTGATCAGGCAGGCAGGTGGTTGGGGCAATCAGGCAGGCAGGCAGGCGAGCAGTTAGGAGCCAATGGTCCTGGATTGCAAGAGGGATGTCCCAGATTGTGAGAGGGTGCAAGCCAGGCTGAGGGACCCCTCCCATGCACAAATTTTGTGCACCGGGTCTCTGGTAAATCAATAAAATAGAATAGAGAGCCCAGAAATAAATCCATGTATTTATGTCAATTCATTTATAACAAAAGAACCAATACTATACAGTGGGAAAGGACAGTGTCTTCAATAAACGGTGTTGGGAAAACTGGACAACCACATGCAAAAGAATGAAATTCACCTATTATCTTATACCATAAACAATAATTAACCAAAAATGAGTCAAGATTTAAACATAAGACCTGAAACCATAAAACATCTAGAAGAAAACATAGGTGGCAAGCTCCTTGAAATAGGTCTTGGTGATGATATTTTAAACCTAACACACATACACACACACACAGAAAGGAAGAAAGGAAGAAAAGAAGGAAGGAAAGAAATGGACTATATCATATCGAATCTCAGAGGGAAGGCGGGTGAGAAGAGATTAATCAAAGAATTTATATACATATATGCATAACCCATGGACACAGACAATAGTGGAGTGAAGGCCTGGGGGAGAACAGGTGCAGGGTAGAGGGGGTCAATGGAGAAAAATAGGAGGGCATATGTAATACTTTCAACAAAAAAGATAAATTTTTTAAAAGCTTATGCACAGCAAAAAACAAAACAAACAAAAATCCAACAACAAAATGAAAAGAAAACTACTAAAAGGGAGAAAATATTTGCAAATCATATATCTGAAAAGGCTAATATCCAAAAGATATAGAAAACTAATACAACTCAACAGCAAAACAGCGACAATCCAATTAAATAATGGCCATAAGATTTAAATAGACATTGTTCCAAAGAAGATATAGAGATCCACAACAGACATATGAAAAGATATACATCATTAGTCATCAAGGAAACCACAATGAGTTACTATTTTATACCTGTTAGAATGGCTATTATCAAAAAGACAAGAAATAACAGCTGTTGGTGAGGATGTGGAGAAAAGGGAACCTTTGTGCACTTGTAAATGGGTGCAGCCACTATGGAAAACAGTATGGAGGTTCCTTAAAAGATTTAAAAATACAACTACCATATAATCAAACAATTCCACTTGTGGTTATTTGTCCAAAAAAATGAAAACACTAATTCCAAAAGATATCTGTACCCTCATGTTCACTTTAGCATGATTTATAATAGCCAAGAAATGAAAACAACCTAAGAGTCCATCAATGAATTCATGAATAAAAAAAAGTTGTGATATGTACATATTGGAATATTATTCAGCCATAAAAAAAGAATAAAATGTTGTCATTTGCAATAATAGGGATGGACCTTGAGGGCGTTATGTTAAATGAAATAAGTAAGAGAAAGACAAATACCATATAATCTCTTTTACATGTGAAATCTGAAAAATAAAAAGCTCACAGATATAAAGAACAGATTGGTAGTTGCCAGAGGCAGAGGGTAGGAGAAAGGAGAAAAGTGTGAAGGGGGGAAAAGGTAAAGAAAAAATCTGAAAATTAAATGACAATAATATGGTTGTGAAAGCCCGTCAAATAAAGTGCCATTTCTCTGTGGGCAGGCTATTTCTGGAGCAGTGCGGAGATCACTGCACTAAGGGAGGTTTTTATCCTACTGGGAAGCAGGAATGAGCTAGGCCACAGCTGCCTACACTGATTTAAAGTCTGAAGGTGCCATAAAGGCATTTGTGATGTCCAGAAAACACAATTAGTCTGCCCTGGCCCTTTCAGTGCGTGCCGACTTGGCTCTAACAGCAGAAGTGAGACAAGTGTGTATCCAGTGTATCCAGACATGCCCAATGTGATATTTTGGATATAGGGAGAAAAAAAGTCAACACAAACTGACTTCAACAATAAGAAGTTTACTATATAATCTAACCAGTAGCCTAGAACCAGGGCTTCAAGTATGGTATACTCAGGGCACTGATTCTGTTTTCCTGTAACTCTGCCTGTCCTACCCCTCCCCAAACTTTCAAATAAAAGAAGAAGCAGGGAGAAGAAATAAAAACCACTTCCAAAATCCCAGTTGCTGTCAGCTATTTAGCAGATAGCTTAGCAATCACATGACAGAGCTGTGCAGGCCTAGAGGAGGGACAGGAGAATGTTGAGGGAGGGGTTCCTCACAGAATGAGTCTGGCCATGTGCAGGAGTGGCAGGACAGAAGGCCTCAGGGAAAAGGGACACAATTTTCCCAAGTAGCTTTTATTGTTTTATTTTTGAATTAAATTTATTAGGTTGACATTGGTCCACATAATCATATAGGTTTTAGGTGTGGACTTCTATGTTATAAGATCTGTATATTGCACCATGTGCCCACCACCCAAAGTCAAATCTTCTTCTGTCACAATATTTTAGGACCCCTTTCTCCCCCTACCCTGTTCCCTCTGGCAACCACCACACTGATGTTTGTGTTCACGAATTTCAGTTTTATATCCCACATATGAGCAAAATCTCATGATTCTTAGCTTTTTCTGATTGACTTATTTAATTTACAATAAATCAGTTACTTTGGTACCATGTACAAGCAATCTAAAAAAAGTTCATTGGTTCAGGAACTAGGTTTTCTTTCTACATTCTTATTTTTCTCAGTAAATAACTACATGCGTGATCCTGAGCAAGCCACTTAACCCCTCTGGATTTTCACTCCTTTATGCAAAATAGGAGAGGATAGGACACATGCATTTAATTTTCTTCTCAGCCATAAACTCCTAATTCTACTCCAAATCAGCCAGTTTTCTCCTCACACCACCTAACCAGTCTCATACAACATAATTTAACTTAACTTTCTCCCTTTCAATATTTACAATTTTCCTCAAACAAGTCATCTCATTGAATATAAAACATTTTTTACATCACGATGGCTGTATTTTTTTGCCTAAAAATCATTCATTTTAATAAGACAACTACATACTTTGTTTCTATTTACTAGCACGTGGTAAAGGAAAACACCAAATTATCTCCTTGCTCCTATTCCTCTCCCTCAGAAGTCACCAACTGTTTCATTGCCCTGGGGACTTCCTTCAAGAAAAAATGAGTGTGATAAGATGAGACGTATTCTAAATTCTTTTAACTTGAAAGGAAATAAATTGCACTAAGAAAGTCTTTACTTATGGCTATTTCTGTTTTAAACATCTAGCAATAGAAAAGAAAAGAAAAGAAAACTTTTAAGACAAAGAAAAATGTAGTCTGTTCCATGATAATATGATCTAGTAGGCATCAGACTATAGGAATAAGAGAATTAAGCTTTAGTTTCTTGCGCTCTTACTTTTTCTCTGGAAACACACACACACACACACACACACACACACACACACACACACACACACACACCAAACAAAAAACTGACCGTAACCAGAGTTGGTATTCAGCTGCTCTGCACAGGTACAGCAATGACTGACCACTTTTCTGATTGATCAGGCAGCTGTTCTGGTTGACTGGTACTCATGCCATACAGTTATTAAATATTTCATTGTTGCCTCTGCCAGTAACTCAACAATAGAAATACTGTGGTTGCTGACTTGTTTATTTGGAATAAGTAGGAGAATTATACATGATGAGTAAAGGAAATGAAGAGAAGAATTTAAAAAATGGAGGCCTGCGGGAAATTACTGCTGGAATATTTTTATATTTTACACTATACAGATTCCCTTGATTAGATTTTAAAATTAACATGATTTCTGAGCTACTATGCATAGGACTCTATTAGACAAATAAAGTGAATTAAAGAGCACCCTGTTCTCACTCTGTTTACACTACAGTTTATTATATTTGAACTAGCACAGTTTGGTTGTCAAAAACCTAAACAGTAGAGTACTGGAGGTAGCATACAACTCCCTCTGTCAGTGAATTAAGTCCCTCATATTTAATGCCATTTTCCAGGCCATTAGTGAAGTCTTTAAGTGTCTGGGAAGAAGTAATTTATTAACTGAAAATCCAGGTTTATTCACCTCCCAAGGATGAATAGTTTTCACTCAGAAAGTAGTGTAGGTCATTCATCAAAGGGTTTGACCAATGTTACCTTCATTTTATTTAAAAGATTTCTCATGTTTATGTAAATATCAACTTTGACACATAGGTTAACCTGTAAGAAAGAGTCCTCTGTAATTGCTAAGCTTCTTATTGACTTCCAAACTTTCAAATTTAAAGTTTATCATTATTTCTCAAGTCACATTTTACCTTATTCCCAAATTAATTTTTAAAAGAGTATATATAAAGCATAGTGAACAAATAAATGAAAAAGGCTATATGTGAGAACTTCTCCACCCCCAAGGGAAAAAAATGTTTCTAATAAAATTTCATTTGTTGTTAGAAATGAAACAGAAATAGAAAAATGGGAACATAATCAATTACATAGTTCATTTTGTCTGTTTGAAAAAAAATGCACTAGCTGATTTGAAAGATCAGTCTTCTTGGAACCAAAGCTAGAGAGAAACTCATCTTTGCATCTTTTAAAAGACCGCACTGTGTAAGGGAAAAGGTTCTCAAAAAGCATCCTTGTGAAAGAATTGGACTTGTTGGACTATGACAGAATAGCTTGCGTCAGACCCCACTTGTTACTAAGAACAATTATTAAATGGATTAAAATGCAAAAACATTTGTTTGTAGGCATCAAAAAAATTGAAGCAGCCAGAAGATCTTGGACAAAAGAGAAGCATAGGGAAGGAAGCCAACATTTTGGGCCTTGTTTCCCACAAAATATTTCTTAATTTTAATTTTCCATGCCGAACAGTATTTAAGTCAGGCCCAAATGTAGATAAGAATTGTCAAGTTGCACAAATCTTCCTGTGCAACCCCTTGAATATACAGGGTGACGCCCAAAAACGTATACACACTTAAACAGCTGACAGCTTTTAAATGAAATGTATTGTGATAAACACTTCCTTTATAATTATTCAAAGTGTGTATACATTTTGGGGGGGCACCCTATATTTTCTCTCAATCTCAAGACTTGTGAACTAAAGATACAAATTATATGCCCCACACATTCTCAACATACAATGGTAATATCAGGGTATTATAACTGTGAAGGACACTCATTCAAAAGTGGGTTCAGAGGGTTGAGGTGAAAGACATAAGGGGACAGGAGTCACATAGCAGTCACTGGTCTAAAGCAATTCTGGAATCTATTTGGATGTATGTGTAGATTACTTGATTAGGACTCAGTTCTGGGAAGTGTTTTCTCAGGCTCTTGGTTCCACCCTCTGGAATTTTATCTCTTCCCTCTTGGTTATTCATTCCAAACTTCCTTTTCCACAAGAGATGGTCTGTGTTTGCAGCTACGTAGCTGTCTCAGCCAGCTTCCTACACGTCAGATTAGGAATCCAGAGGCTCTGTTCATTGGGAACTAACTCCATCCCTTTTTATCCAAGCTTATAATGCTTCTGCTAGTACAATCTTCTTAAAGATCTGTGGGCTTCCTATGAATAGTAGTGGGATTCAC